>NC_133945.1:16298031-16610672 GCF_031877795.1 Strix aluco | reverse complement strand
TTTTTGGTCAGCAGAGTTGAAAAAAAAGCAAAAGGCTGGTAAATTATGACTAGCTAGTACAATACAAGAAACAAGTAATATTCTCCTAATAAAAACAGCACAAAATACCAACATTGACTATATTTGCTGTGAACAGTGGAAAGCTGTAAGCTTAGATTTTAGAAAAGCTTCTATCTTTCCAAAGTTTTCTGCAAATAACATCCTTCTTTGTATAATGTACTTCTCTTATCCACATCTTTCTATTCCTCTCTTTCATGCTCTACTTTCAGTTTACCACTACACCATGTTTTAATGACAGAGTTTAATCCAGGCGCCTAATAACCTCTTGCATTTATACGATAATGTTCATCAACTACAATGCAAACCTGCACTGAAAACAAATTCTGTGAATGACAGGCATTGCAGGGACAATAATCATCATTTCTTTGCTAAGGATTCATCATTTCTTTGCTAAGAATTTGCTAAGGATTGGGCAGACACACACGAATATAACTGAGCATAAACAACTATTCAAAAATGTTTTCATTTGCATTATGACTCTTCAGAGTGGAAGGATCAGTGTCATTCCCCAACACCTACCGACATATGAGGAAGAACAACAGACTGCACAGAAGTAAAACCAGAATACCGATGAGAACAGAGGTTTAAGTCCCTTGTCTTGATAAGAATAGGACCTTTTCGCTGATACCTGGTTGGACATATTCCCAGAACATCCACCTAATAACAAACATACACGGTTGAATCACACATGCACACATACAATACGAGCAGCTATTATGGGCTGTTACAATTAATTTTAATAATTGTTTTGTTGTAATAACAACACAACAGAGATCTAAACTCTCCCTTGCAGGACACTGGTTTTGCCACAAAAGCCACGGACAGGCAAATTTTAAAAACCTTGGTCACACTTCATAATAGCCAGGGTTTGTTGATTTGTTTAATTTCAGTGTTATTCTGAATCAGATCATTTACAGATGTATGCTTTTTCATATAAGATTTTGTGGGTTTGCAGGGAAGCATTAACTCAGAAGAGCATTTCTACTCAGAAGAAATGTATTACATATGGGTGTCCCAAGCCTTATTGCAGAACATCTACTTGAGCACTGATATGTAGCAATGGCATGAGAATGAGTTAGTGTACACCATGCTGAAGGTCAGCCTAGAGATTGCTCCACACAACAGAAGTGCAGCCATTGAGGTATATCAGTTGCACTCATGCAAACACATGGGCAACACTGGGGTACCCTGGACTATTATTTCAGTGTAACAGCAGAACTTGAGTTTAAGTATCCAAAAAAAAAAATAATGCAAAGAGCCCTGAGAAGCTTCATCTTAAGGCCTCCTGAAATTAATGAAAAAAGTCATGATGAATAATCATAAATAATGAATACTGTACTTTCCCCAGAAAACAGGTAAAGCACAAGTCCTGGTGTTACAACTCTTCAGAGAAAATTCTGCAATACACAGCTTTTCCTCAGGTAACTAAGTAGTGAATTCCAACCCTCAACAAGAATGCAAATTATAGATAATTTCACAACATTCACTACAAAAAGTAATCAGACAACCACCACTGGCTGCTGACCAGTCACCAAGCGGCAAAAATCTTTAGTTACTTACAAAGGGAATAGACTTAATGTGTACAAGGGCTAACAGCCTCCCTAGCGCATGACTCTACCAACAGCTCACCTCTTCAACAACTGCACTAGCAATGGATGCTTGTGACGTCTGCAGGACACTGAGAATGCCTCGCTTTATGTTCAGTGCCCAGGTCTGTTCACTCCTCACAGGACAGAGCTTCAGAACTTTCCCATCATGGAAAGAAAAATGAAGAGGATGCTGTTCTAGTATTTTCCTGCAATAAAATAGTTTATAGTTTCTTGCTTCAAACAGCGGCTGCAAGTCAGTTTATGGCATTAAACTCAGATTTTCTGAACAGAGCTGTACCTCCACAATGGATCTATCTTATTCTGTATCACTATTCTTTATAGCAAGCCTCTATTCTTCATGAATTCACCCTGACCCTAAGAACCCTCAAACACACACCACTCCCCCCAAACCAACCCTATCAAGATAATCACAGCATCTTTGACATAACTGTAACACTTAAAAGCCAACGTCTGGTAAATTGTTTACAAGTAATTACACTTAAGGGCAACGATTCTTGTTTAATGTAAGAGAGAAATTCCATTTTATGATTCAGGGTTCCTTCAGCATTGGTAAGCATGTCTCAGTTGCAAAGTAACTGCATGTACTCTTTATCATTCCTCTTCAGCTGTGATACACACAAGAACAACTGCTTTCCAATCAACCCCTCTCTTCCTGCTCTGCTAGGTGTACATACTTGGGCTCTATCTCAAAGTCATCCCCCAGTCTCTGTTGTCAGTCAACTCCCTGATTGCTTTTGGTATCCCAGATTGGGAGTACAGTGTTTAAGAGAGATCCCTTTTCAACATTGATTTTCACTGCTAATATAATGTACTTTAATCATATGTTTCCCCTCTAGATGGGGAAATATAAATCATCCAAATGAAAAATTCTACAGTAGCCCAATGGTCAGGTCCCATACAGGGAGATGCACAGTTCATCTGCACATTAACTGTGGAACTAACTGTTCATCTAATCAACCAGGTCATAGAGACAATGTAGGAGAAAAATTTTTAATGCACCAACACCTGGATAAAGTGTTTCCAGGAGAAAAGACTGTGCACATGGGATAAGGGTTTCTGAACTCCTAGGCAACAGTGGCTGCTTTTGCTGCTATCTGTGGAAATTACATGCATGTTCAGAGGACAAGCTAGACCACTGTATATTCACAATAGGCTGAGGCAAATGCTAATAAGGTTCACTCATCTGAATAATTATTTTCAACAGCCAAGCTTCACTGAATGCTTTCTTTCCTACCTCTATTTTTTGTCTTCTCCGCCAAGAACAAGACAGAGCTGCTCTTACCTCTATGAAAATCCTACAAATAATTTCACAGATGTGCCTGTCCTCTGATTTGAACTGATACCACTACCTGTGCTGTGAAACACAAAGCTCTTCCTGATTAAAGCAACACATTTACTCCAAACTTGGAGTAAACTTTTTGACCCTTTGAATTGAGTCAGTTACCTCAGTTCTCAGTGTTGTTTAAAGGCTGAGAATCCAAGTGGCAGGACAAAGAGGAAGATTACAAGGCTGAGCTTAATCAGACAACAGAACTGCTTTTTTTCTGAAGAAGCATCAGCTCTCTGGGAAAACACCAGACCTCCACAGTTTGAAGAGACCTTTTTGTATAGGCATCTTCACTAGGATCTATACCTTTGCAAGTCAGAGGGAAACACACCAACATATGTTATGAATGAGCTACTAAAAACAAAAATATAAAAGGAAGAAAATGACATTAGATGAATAAATACAGTTTAAATATCCTGGAAGAAAAAAAACAACATTTTGCATCAGGAGGATCCTCCAAACCAAGAACTTCTGAAATGTATTTCAAAATTTAAGAGTCTGTACAAGTAACAACTGCAACTCACAAAACTAGTGAGCAATTCTTACATGCTGCTAGACAGCTACAGGCCTGATAATTTGTACCCAGAACAGTTTTAATTGTCTACTCTCCAAGTGTTTTTACGTACAAAGGGATGAAAATTAGGTTCAAAGAAACCTTTTTGAACAAAATGCCTCTCATTTTGCTGATGGTGCTCATATCTCCATCCTTGCTTTTTTTAAAAAAAAAACACCAAAAACCAAACCCAACTAAAACTAAACGGAGTATGAAACAGAGTGAACAACGTCCAGTCAAGCCGCTGCAAAGCCATACAGCTTCAAAAAAACAAGAACTAGACCAGATTAGAAGTTTTTCTACCTTAGACTGTCCATTTCCTTCAGAGGTTCCTCTCTGGATGCAAGATTTTTCTTAATCTGTACATCTTGCACCTAGGAGCAAAGGTTATAGAGCAACAAATATCATTGTCAATAGGAACTTGTGGACTTTGTCACATAAGAATATCTACACAGAATGTCACAGACTACGAAAAAAGGCTCAAAAAAGACTCAGTGTTGCAAGCAACACAACTGCATAGTCACATCTTCAGGTTGCATAACTGAGATGGTTTCCAGAAATTTCTTCTACAAAGTTTCAGTCACTATTAAATACATTTTATATGGCACTATTATATCCCTTTCATTTTCAAGCCAGAAGCAATTACCTACTCTGGGGTAAAGTAGGAGCCTGGATAAACCTAAGTTTTTTCTACTCCAGTTGAGAAGCAAAATGACTATCCATCTCAGTTGACTCTTGAGACTATACCAGGTAAAGTTCTCAGTGTTCAGTAGCCATTTCACAGCTTACTCTTACTGAATTCAGAGAAGAAAATGCATACTTAAGTTCATTTTGGAATTTCCTAAAGTACTTACAATTTGGCTGGTTATGGTAAGGAAGAACTGTTCTCAAATGGTAGATCAAAAACAGTGGCTCTCCATCCCATTTTAAGTACAGCATAGAGTGCAACTTTTTCTTAATATTTTCTATTTATTTTTTATAAAGACAAGCATTCAACTACATATTGTTTTGCCTATCTTAGGAGGCTTCAAATTAAGATAAAGAGCTAGAAGTTGTGGAATCTAGCCACTGATATCACAAGGCAGAAGAGAGTGATTCAATCTGAAGACAGTACTCAAATTCTCATTTTTCACCTAAAGTCAGGGGACCACTGACCAGCTAATTTTATCCATATGGCCATGTTAGGACAGGGATAACTATCCTATTCTTCACTGGCCTCATGTATATGTGTATATAGTACACACATGTCAACCCCCCGCAGAACCCATGAATTATCCCCTCTGTTAACCTGAAGGAAAACCAAGGCAGATGAGAGTTTATTTTCCATGCTCCCCCTGCTAAAGCACTGTAGTTCACAAACTGGCCTACAGCAGGGCTCACCCCAGGGAAAGGTCTGTAATTTGAAACTGCTCTGTTGCTCTTGTCACTGAGAGAGAGATCTCCTGTCGAAATCAATGGAGTGTTTGTTACAAGACTGAATTTTACACTGGGTTAGGAATGGCACCAATCCAGCATATCACACAAGTTTGTCAAGTTCTCTTTAAAACACTTGCTATTTTTAAATTACTGCCACAGATATGAAAGTGATTAAAAATAAGACAAGCTCCTTTCAAAGGGACTAGCTTCATTTCCAGTTCTGCAATTCATGTGACAAAACAGTGCAACAGTCGTGTCACTTAGGAAAGAAAACAATGATTTGTTTAATTTGCCCTGTAAAACTGGCAAATACTGAATTTGAAGCTGCGTCGCATCAAAGCAATTCTGTAACTCTCATTATGAGATCCAGAAATAAACTCACTTTTAATTACAAGAAAAACAAGTGGTTTAAATGTAGCAGTAATCCCTAAGAAAGATACAGTTCCACGTCAGCTCATCCCCATCACTCAGATGATTTTGACAATACTCACTTTCAAAACCATCTGGCAGTTCCCCAATACCTCAATGATCACTGTGCTCTCCAGAGAGATGCCACTGCTTTTGTAAATACTTCCCTGCAGGAATGTGTTGGTGACTGCTGAATACCTGTAGCTGTATCTAGCGCTTTTGGGAAAGTACGATGCACTGTGTCCTAGGAAACAAACAAAAATATGGTTTTTAGTCTGTTAGGCTTCCCCTACCCCTATTTTTTTTCTACTTTTTAATATTTTGGCCACTGAAATCACCTAAACAAAGGGATGGATATTCAGAATGTTCCCTTCCCACTTGGACTTACAATTGGAAGAACGGGGTTTCTGAAAACACCCTGCAAGCTCCTGTATGGAAGGTAAAAAGAATTTCCCCTCTCTCCTACGCACATAACCTCACAATTTCCATTGAGGCAGGAATCTAATTTCCAAGAGCAGAAAAGGAATGCAATGCATTTACAGCATGATGCTTTTCTGACCCCTTTCAGAGAGCAGCAAAGCAGGACCTTTGGAAAAGCTAGATGAAAAAGATCTGCTGATGCATTCAGTGCTCTTCATGGCCATGCTGTGAGCTACACATATTCAGACAAATTAAATTACATGTTTTTTAAGAACTTTGGTTCTGAAAGCCTGCCCAAAAAGATTCAGGCTGAGGAAAAGAAAACAAGGGAAGACAAGGATTATTTGTATTTGTATGAAGACATTGTAAGGACCTGGCAAGCATCCATGGATAGCACTGCCTTCTAGTAAACATAATGTCAGACACCCTCATGCGTGCTACATGGTCTCTGTACTCCTCTAATCAAAGGAGATTCTCTTCTAAACCAGATGATAAGAATTAACCCTGACAGGATGAGATCAGAGTCATAGTACCTTCAATACCTCACATTTTGGTGGCTGTGGTGTGTGAGATTATAACAAATAAGGTGTCCCTAAAAGATAAGACATCATGGTACAACCTTAACTGGGACCACTGAAGTGCACAAGAGGGAAAAATCAATGAAAATACTCTCCCTTCCTTTAGATGAAGAAGACAACACTGTGGCTCTCATAATACCAAGCTTCTTTTTCTCTGTCTCACAGCGGCACTGCAACACTCAAGCACTTTCAATGACAAAGTCACACAGAGATGAAGTAATGTTGAATAAATGAAGGGTCTCTGAGCCATACTGTCTGAGTAGGTAGCTAAGAGCCCAGGGCAAGATCTCCTCGGGAGTAGAATATCCATGTGCTCTCCCTTGTTGTTACAATGAAAAACACTTGCACATTCAAGTACCTGCTGGCAATGTAAATGAGACGCATACGTTACAAACTATACCTCAAGCCTTTAAATCAAACCTTTTCAGGTCAGTTCAATATCCTGTCTTCCCATCTGTCCCTCCTTTACAGAATGTAAGTTTTGTGCCTGCTTATACAGAAGAAGAAGTCCTTCATCACGCCTGTTTCAGTATGAAAGGAGCTAAAACTGGTTACTGGAAAAAAAGACACTCATACATGGCTGGGTTTTGTCCTGCACTGGTTTAGTAGTTTGCTTAGCTCTAACGTCCATGAGTTTTCTGAGTTCACAGAATGCAAACTTTAGGCAGGTCTGGGCCTGGTAAAGCTTAGTGGAACTTCTCCGCTACTTCCATGTATGCTGATTACTCTGACATAAGTATCATTCTTCTAACACAACATCCCTGCTGCAGAGAAGAAAGTTTTCAAATCCCTCCTTCCTTATCACATATGAGGCCTATATAACAGTCTTGTTTTACTCACCTACACACTCAGCAAAACAGGAAGCTCCATAACGTAAACTCTCCAAGGATCCTGCAATGACAAGTAAGATAATAGAAGAGCACTGAAAATTTGTGTACAGCTCAGGACAGACCTGCTGATTTTGAAATAACTGAAACCAAAGCATGACCCTTAAAAAAAAGAAAAAAAAAAAATCTATGAGTTTTGCTACCAAGTGTACAGGGACAAGTATTGCTCTTGCCCCTTTCCACAAACCTATACCACACAAGCACATACATAAAGGAATGACATGCCTTAGTGTATTTATTGAGGTAGGTATGGAAATGCAACAATACTATGGATTACCAAGTAAATTAAAGAAAAGGGGTTCTTAATCCAAGAAACAAATACACATTTTATACACCACACTTCTTCACATCCATAGGTTTTTAATGTTATTGCAGTTAGGGAGAATTTATACTTAGCTAAGATTTTTATTGCACACAGCATTCAAGAAATCATAAGTACCATTTAAAGCAGAACAAGAGCAAGCTTTACTGCCCAAGAAAAACTTTTCCAGCACCAGCACACTAAGGAACACTTACACATCACAACTCAAGGGTGGCAGTTGGTTAAGACATCCTTTAACACTGGAGAGCCTGTTCTCCAACATGACTTTCATTCAGACTTTGACTGGGAGGGCAGCGAATTCAAGGGGATGCAGAACACACCTACTCCATACAAATGGAATTGCTTCAGATTCACATTGGCATCAACAGGGGAAACAGTTGGGGCTGCCACGTACAGAGCCTCCTCCATTCCTTCTCTTCACTCTGTGCACACACATCTGCACAGTAAACAAGTAAGACTCTCACCCTACTGCTCTGACACTGAACAACCTTAAATAAGTCTGGCAGAATTAGAGTCACCAGTTACCGCAAGCACTGCTAGACAACATGAAAGTCCATGATGAACTGGAGTTAAAAGTCTGTTTTCACAAAGAAGTTAAGCAACAGTGACATTTTTAGGGTATCTATTTCCTTTGCATCGCTGTGATTGCCTCTACAAGCATGATGGCTGGGCACTCCAAGGGCTAGACTGATATAAATCATGCTTCAGCACATGAAACAAAATCATTGCAGATTGCTTTCACCCCTAGCAAATACACAGATATTATGCTGAAGACTGGCCTGCTGGTCCCCATCTCTTGAGAACTTCTGTGATAAACCTAAGCTGAATTACAGGAATGCTGAGAGAGGAGCCCCATGATGGACACATGTGAGATGCACTTAAACACAGAGCACTTGTATGTAGCATAGTGAAAGAAAATGCTACTTTATTAATATATCATGTAATACATGTATTAAAAGCATTCAGCCCTAACTGGCCATAACTGATAAATCTTTCTTAAAAATAACTCCCACAAGACGTTCCATAGTAAGTATAATGGCCCCCAACCTCTATGCTTCACTATATGCTAATGAACCTCCCTGTTAAGTGGTAACTAACATCCCTGTGTTGCTCAGCTTTGTCTCCCACTGGAGACAGAAGTTTAAAAAGCCTCTTTATTCCAGTTCTGTGCTTTTGGATGTTTTATATATGCCACACGCCTGAAGGAAATGCTCTTGTCAAATTACAACATTTAAAAATCCATGTTTATATTATTTATTGGAACTGTATTTTCCATTCTCTTAATCCCTTTTTTTGAAATGTCAAAATTATTGGCAGGAGGTAAGAAGGGAATTCACTGGCTTTGGAACAAAAATAAGAAAGTGTTTGTTTCTTTAGCACCCACTCAAGCTTATATGTATTTTTATTCCCAAGTTAAAATTTAAGTTTCTGCAGAGTAGAATTACATTTTTCTTGGAAAGGTCTTACCCCCACATTTATATTTTCCTCCCAACAAATGCTCCTTTTTATTTTGCAGAACTAATTCTCTGTATGGAACTTCAGATTTTACCTTTAAAAAGTATGAATAACACATTATTTTCAAGCAAACGTGGTCTAGTGCTACAGATATCTGCAAAACTAGAAAACTTTCTAGCACAGAGAGACCAGGTCATGTAACATATGAGAATTATCACTCGACTATTAATTTTTATAAATATATCTATCTATACATAAAACATATGCACTGACTTTAACATTTCAAACACAGTGCACTTGGAGAGAAAGAAATACACTTCTCAATTTCACTGGGGAAAAAAATCACCCCTGAGTATCTAGTGGATCAGGTAAAAAAAGTGCTATCTAGCTCAGCCTCTAACAGTGGAAAAAGGCAGTGTTAAGTTAATGACTTTTAACAAAGAAACCAGCACAACTTACTCAAGAACCTTAAAATATATATGGTAAGACAAACTTGGAAAAGTCATCTCTGTCCTGTAGCATCAGATTTTTAAGATGTTGAGCACATCTCTCCAGGACCAGATGTAAGAGCTCTCTCAGCTCCCCTGGGGATACCTGAATGCTGTGCGCAGAATTTTTAAACATGCTTACCAGAGACAGCGTGGTAGGCTGAGCACCCTGGACAATCAAGACACTTTGTTAACTTTGCAAAGGTGCCCAAATTTAGAATTTTTGCTTATTGCTTTGTTCTTAAATTTTCTTCCATTTACATTTTCTTCCATAGTTTATTTTCATCTAGAAACAGCATGCACTTATCCCTTTTCAGTAGCCAAGACTGACAAAGGACCACATCATTGACATTTCATGATCTATTCACACTTTTCAGAGTCCTTCATCTGCCAAATACCAAAGCGAGCACAATTTTAGAACATGACACTAACATGTTATTTCCAGGTGACATAATGAATTGACTGGCACAACCTCACTGTTCCTGTTGCTTTCCCCAGTAATGCTGAAGGAAGATGCACTATTTAACTGCACTCCTTCGGGCAGGGTGCCCTCCCACCTGCCCAGTACCACCCAGAGAGCTCAGTAAAGTGTATTGCTACACTACACTGAAAATCAAGACAAAACTGCTACAAGAATTACTGCAAACCTACAAGTTGTAACATAATTTACAGCATCTCAGAAGTTTTGCTAGTGAGATCATTCCCTAGCAGAAGTATTTCACATTGAGAGAGATCAATCTTTGCAGAGGAAAAAGTTTCTTCTACTTACTCCCTGAAGCTCCTGCCACAACAGCACAGAGTAAAATGATGGCATGCAGTCCCATGGCCATCGAAATCACCTCCTCAGCCCAGAAGTTAACAAAACCACATCAGTTCTCCTCTCAAAGGCACCTCTGAGCAAGGCAATGAAAGAAAATTTCCTTCACAAAGCAGGAGCTCACTATTTCAACTCCCCTCTTCCAAACAGAGGAGGGGCTTTGGCAAGGCAGCAGGCAGAGGGGAGGGGGCGCGCGTGTAGCAAGGGGGAGAGAGAGATAGACACACACATTTATCCAATCTCTAACAGCATTTCAGCCTTTTTGCAAAAAAAGAGAGAGAAGTTAACCTATTAGAAATTCCACAAAACTGCAAGGAAAAGAAATCAAGTATATGGCATCACAATATAGCAAATGCTCTGAGCAATCCCACACAGTAAGTTTAAAATAGATAAATAAATTTTAAAATCACCCTAGCAATCATTCTGTGATTCAAAAAATGCACAGGATGAAAGCAAAAGCTCTGGGGCTGAAGGCAAGGTGTTTCCGTTGGGTGCAAGCAAGTTCATGGGAGGCAGCTCATGCCTTCAACCAAAGACCCAAACCTAAGATGGATGAAATTGTGTGTAAATACACAAAACCACTAAACTACAGTCCTTCTGGTCGCAATCAGGCTTTTACATAGGGCTTCCAGGATTCACTGAACTTGTGATAAAGACCTTCCACTCCTGCTTGAAGGAGATTCACCACCTACCTCCTGTTGTACTGACTCATTCTTCTAGAACTGGGGTTCTCATCAAAGGTTTATCTTCTCCTACTGCCATGTCTTAACCTGCTGCTCTGGTTTACCCTGAGCTACTGTTTACTTCAAACCAGATTCACAAGTAGAAATCATAGACAACAATCCCAGTCACTGATACTACTCTCCCCCACTGTTCATGTTGTCACAGCCTCTTGCCTGAACTTACTTTCTCCATCAAGTAACATTTGCTCAGTTCAATATGCTTACGAATTTTACTTAAAGGGAAAGCAACTTTTGACATGTGCTTTGCATAGATTATTGACCAAAGATGAGAGAAAGCAAGTCTAAAGAGTTAATAAAATATTCCATGATGAAAGCTGGGCCACTCTTATCAAAATCCCAGCTCTACCAAATGCCAAACTCTGGGACAGCTCAGGTCTGAAACTGAATTTAAAAAATCTTACAGATTTCATACAGCAGCCCAGATTTCCTGTGATCAACCCAAAGTGGTAACTGAGAAAGCCTTCTTCTGTCTCCACTGTGATTTTTCAGAATATTCTCATTTTGAAACTGCTTCAGAGATTTCATTGTGAAAATCTTGCGACTTGCTGGGTTTGCCATTTTTACACTGCTGAATTACTCAGTCTTGTATTCATTCTAATTTTTCATTTTAAGATTACAGCTCATCCAGGAATAGTACATTAGCCTGCAGTCATTCAGCTCTTGGTCTACTATCAGCAATATGGATAGAAACAGGTATGTTAATAGCCGGGCATGAATATAAAAACATGATGAATTTACTGGAAAATTACTATATTGCAACAATTCTTTTCTTGAATCATTACTGCTGCCAGTTCTCCAAGTAGTCTGACTTTTAACTCTTTATATAGCAAGATTTTTCAACATATTTCACATAGCTATTGCAAAATAACTTAAAAGCATAAAGCTTATACTGAAGTCAGGGGAAATATCAAAATCAGAATTAGAGGGAATTTCTGCCTTATCATGACTCTCCTAAGAACCACACAGCCCAACAGCAACAAGTTACAAGCAGTGTTTGTGTGCTGAGCATTTGTAGCCCTACCTTCATACTAATGCATTTGACACTTTATAGTAAGTTTTCCACTTAGTTTATGTCAGCCTCATGTATGGCACCAATTCTGGAGTCAGCAGAGTACATAAATAGGTGCTTAATTTTAAGCATAAGCACACCCCAAAAATTAAGCATGTGCTCAAATCTAAATGCTTTCTTGGAACAAGGCCGTTCTATTAGTCATTTTATCCCCTACTCAAACACCAGAAGCTCTTTCAGAAACCTTTTTGTCTCTAAATAGATACTTTCCTTATACCACTGTGGGCGGATTTCTCATTTTAAAAAAAAAAAATTACTCAAATTTTCTCTTTCAGTTACATTTTTAATTTTTACCGAGAATAATTCATGCAGGTCACAGGCAACTCTTCCCACAAGCAAGCAGCCTTAGGAAAGAGGGTGGCCAGGAAAGGTTGTATGAACTATGCTGGGAGACAGTCTGTGCCCAAAGTCCCTGAAACAGAACAGGGTCTAATCAGATGGACCAAAAATGTCAGTCCTTTTCACAAGGCTGTGGCACACTAGATTTGGGGATGCCTCAGAACTGCTGCACATGTGCAGACCACCAACACTGCTTGTATGTCTTACCATGTGCCAAGAGAGCATCTAAGAGGTTACACAACAGGCATCACACTAAGAAAACTGGACTCTTCTGATGAGATTTTTGACAGGGTGCCATAGTGTTTAGTAAGGACATATTTTATAGCTTTAAGACAAATACTTAGCTACAGATATTAGTATTTCAATCACAATTTCTAGAGTAACAACATTTTCACGCAAAAATAGTCATGTGTCATAGAAGAAGGGTTCTCTTTAAGGATTAGCAAACAAACTTTCTCAAAAGATTCAAGAGGGAGCAAGTTTTCACTTGTAAACACTGGACATCAATGCAGTTATATACACACTTAATTTCAAGCACAATCAATCTTGTTAAATGTAAAGGATCAAATACAGACACACAACACATGCTTGAGCAGAGTTAACAGACATTCAAATGTCTGTAAAACAGAGCAGCAGCTATTCAGAAGTTTCCATCAGAACTCACCAGTGATCCCGGTGTCTGAGAACTGGACAGGCCCAGCTTCAGACATCAGCACAACGTGAGCGTGGCCGAGTCTCTCCCTTTCTGATACCAAACTGAGGATCAACAACTGGTAATAACACTGTGAGACACAGACTGAATACTGACATAGAAGATCCACGCAAAAAAAACAGATATGGTGAATTTCTATGTAAAAACATTAATTACAGAATGGGCTACATGACAATACATTAAAAGATTCACAAATCAGGCCCACACTCAAACTCAGATTCAGGCTGTAATCCCAAGGTATGTTACACATGGAAAGGACTACTGAAACAAAGAGGCTCAAGGATCTGGGCTTTAGCTTGGAAAAAGAAAACAGAATTCAGTGTTACTTGGTAACTACATCTAATTTTCTATTTTGTTCAAATTGTCTTGCTCTGCTTTTTCAGTTACAGCTGTAAATCACACTTTCCAAAATAATCAAATTTGCATTTTAATTTCAAGCTTTAGCTTTGCAGCTTCCCATTTCTTAGAGAAGAAACGATATTAATAAAAAAGAAGAAAAATATCTTACTGTAGGTGTATGAGCACATTCAAGAATTTATAAATCTGAGCTTGCTTGAATCTTAACAATTTCATAGACTACAGAACAAAGAAAGTCACAAACAAAACTCCAGGGCTTTTTTGTCAAAAATATTTCAAATAGTTTTTTTCAGTATATCACAGATTTTGGGCCCTTTGTGTTGAAACTTCTAATCTAGGAATTAAATGCCTGATTTGCAGTAGATTCTTAAATGCATGCTGAAGCCAAATCTTTAAGATAAAACAAAGCATAACATTAGTGTCCTGGGTACCTGACTATCTCCACTCATTTGAGTAGGTTGGTAAGCACAGAATGCAGTCCAAGACTGAAAAACAACCTCAACACCTTTTAAGCATTTTTTTCCTACCTCCCCCAAAAGGAGATTTTTCTAAAAAAATCAAAACACCACCCCCAAAGCAGGCAGACAATCTCCCAAAGAGAAAATTCCACCATGATGCTGTCCTAGATAAAATATGGAAGAATATCAGGCACATGTGCTGCAAACACACTTTAATGACACACAGGAGACGAACAATGGCAGTAAGTCTGAGAAAATATTAATCCACTTTGATAGATATTGTACTCAAGTTTGCAAATTTAATCAAAAATGCCATCTAACAGACAACAGGGTAAGGATATCCATGGACACCTGAAAACGCTACACAGTATTGGCAAGAACATCTGAGCTTTAAAAAAAGGGTAAAGTCTGTTCTATAAAGGCCCCAGAAGTTCTTTTACACTAATATTACCATAAAACTCACGTTTAACCCCAACAGCCAAAAGCGGGAAGAAGGTGCCGTCGGCCCCGGCTCCCGCCTCGCGCCTCCAAGCGCCAACGCCCGCGGGCCCGTCGCCCTCCCGTGATGGCGGCAGCGCCCTCAGCGCCCGCCCCGCGCCGGGGCCGAGGAGCGCCCGGTCCCACCGGCCCGTCCTTACAATCGTGCGGTGTCCTGACGGGTTGTACTCGTCCCGGAGCCCATAACGAGACCTGAAAAGACGCCCGCCGCCGCGGGCCGCGGCCGGGCAGACCCTCACACAGCGGGCCGCCTCCGCGGGCAGAGCTGAGGGGAAGGGGTTGCACGCACATTATTTCCCTGGGAAGAAAAAGCCGCAAAACCGAGACACACTCTGAAACACGCGCGTTTCTCAGGCCGTTTACTAAGAGGAGATCAAGCGACGAAGGGGCCAAGCGCCTTCCCCAGAGCAGTGGCAGCGCGCGGCGGCGGTCGCTGCCCCCACGCGCCCTCTCCACAGACCGACCCCAGACGCGCCCCTCACCCGGCGCCGGCAGAGGCGACGCCGAGGAACCCGCCGCACGGCGGAGGCGAGAACGCGCCCTGGAGAAGGGGGGAAATGTGAGGCGAGGCGGCCGCGGCCCGGCCCGGGGCGAGGGGCAGCAGCCCCCGGCGGCCCCGCCGCCCTCCGCGCGGGAGCGCCCCCTGGCGCCGCCCGGAGCCGCAGCGAGGGCCGGCCGGGCCCGGCAAGGGCCGAGCAGGGTAAATGGCGGCCTCGGCGCCCCGGAGCGGGGTGTCGGCCCCGGCGCGGAGCCTGCTGCGCGTCAGGGCCCGGGTTTGGCTCTTCACCATCAAATACATATATACGTTTATTATCCCGGAGTGAAAGAGTCTTCAGCGCTCTTTTGTGAAGAGCGAGGGCACCTTCTGAAGCACTAGTTGCCAAGACACAGAGCGAGCGGGGCCAGCTCAGGGTAGCACGCCAGGAGAAAGGGCTTCAGAGCCTTCCTGGAGCAAGAGATGGAAACTACTTTGGGTTTGTCGTCTTCTTCCCTGCCCCGCACTGCTCTTGCGAAAGCCCTGATGTCACATTCAAAGGCGCCATAGCTTTAGGTCCCAGAGCAGCAGCTGTCAGACACCCTGTTAATGCAATAATCCTCAGGAGCTCACTGAAACTGTTTTTTTTTCGTTTTGTTTTGTTACAAAGACCAAGATGTTGTATGAAGCAAAACAGCCAACCACAAAAGGACTTTCAAAAAGCCTCCCACTCACTTGGGGTTTATTCTACAGTTGAGCACAATTATGTTTAGCATCTCCAGACCACAGAGGCACCTGTTCAAACAGACACTAGATTTTCAGATTCTTAAACAAACAAAAAATATTCCTAACAATCAATTACATGTGGTAATAAGCACTTCCTTTGAAATCAGCAGGTTTCACCATGTACTTTTTGGAGTCCTGTTTTGAAAAACTATTAAGACACTCATCAGAGAATTTACTTCTATACTGTATTCATGTCCAGCACATCATATATGAGGGTATTCACCTCACAAAAATACATTAAAAGTCATCCTAAAGATAATGAATTTGTATCACATTGCAGGATCTTATAAAGAAAATAGGAACACAAAGGTTAGTTTGCTGTAAAATACAATTCACTTGGACTATAAACACTTCACACCTTTGTCACAGTACTTGCACTTCTCAGTTTTTATTCCTAGGATGACAGTGTATTACTCACCTTGTGCTGCTCAGTTATGAAGAACAATTAACTGCGTTTAAGTACACAAATCAACTCATTTCTTCAAAAAATAACTTGTGGTTATACTGTCAGAAGTGCTTTCACAAACACTGCAATAAATAGCACCTTTTTGAAACCACTCTGCTCTTGCTTAACAACTCCCTCTTGTAAGGCTATCAGCTGCTTTTTACTTGTTTTAACACCTTTTATTTTAGAGCCTCTTTGCATGCCAAAACACATGTTATTTCCTTCTGGCTCAAGCCTCATCAGAATGAACTCCGTTTGAACATTGTGCTAGTTCCATCAATTAAAAATAGAAGTTGAATGGAAATAACACTGTCAAAGTGTAGCAGAAAACAATGTCATCCTGGAAAGCTAATGATAGTGAGGGTAGGGGAAGGCTTCACCCAAATTTGTCATGTGAGGCTGGAGGATTTCAGGTGGTGTGTGCCCCTTCCTTACTTATTTGAGGAAATAGCATGAGCATGTAAAGACAACATGTCACTTCTGTATCTACCAGTGGAAAAGCTTTCTTCACAACTCAACTTACTTATTAACAAATTAACCAAAAAGTTGCTTAATAAAATATCAATGCATTAGAACAAAATTGAAGTCTCAATCTTGCCTTCCTGTATTCTCTGCACCTCAGAAGAAAAAAACCATAAAAATTAAGTGCTTCAGACATTAAAAAAAGCAGGGTATTCTCACATGATTAATAGGGATTCTTTCTGCCTGAACATAATGATATTTGCTATCTATTTTCTCCCTACCAGTCACTGATATGTAAACGTGTAGCCATATCCGTATGTGTTTGTTTAGTTGTATTGCAAGTGAAAGTTTAACCCAAAAGAGTTTTAACTTAAAAAAAATATATATATATATTTAAAGGGCCTGAGTTGCAGGAAAAAACCCACATTTTTCAAATGTGGCTCTGTGTGTAAACAGTTGATCTGCAGGCCAGAGAATGCCATTTACCAGAGACTTGGCCCAAGTGAGACTGAAAAATGTCACCCTGTAATTACATTTGACTCAATTTTAACATTTCAGCTATTCATGTATTTGGAAACATTCCAAATGTCATAATTTTCCCATTACAAGCACTAGATACAAAAGACAAAGTTTTTATTTTAAATATAGTCAGTTTTAAAAACAAACAGTAACTTCAACGTAATCAAACACAAAGCACTTTCACACAAAGCAAGTTATATCCTGCATTTGTTTGTCTAAAATAAGTTTAACAAAGCAAGTTACTTTGGCACATTCTGTAGACAATTCCATACACAAGAGAACAAACACAGGCTTTGTATTTAAGGAAATTTAAGTATAGAAAGAGCAGCAGAAAGTTTTGCAGAATGCTTAATTAGATAGAATAGCTGCCAACATTATGTGTCCTATTCTCAATCCATATGAGGAATTTAAAGAGATGCAATGGACTGTGCCCATAAAACAAAATAAAGAAAACCCCACTTTTTTTTTTTTTTTTTTTTTGGTGAATGTTCCTCTGCATTCTGGTGCCACCACCTCAGATTTTCCAACCATCATTTTGTAGAGAAAAGGGGAGGTAAGGGAATAACAATTTGAAGACGTACTCACCAAATGAATCTACGACAGGACTATCCAGACCAGACTGACATGGGTACTAACTAAAAGAACTAAAAATCCTCTCCACCACACAAGCAAACATCAAGTTTGGAAACACTGCATGCTTCATTGCTTCTTCCTGTCTTGCTCTGGTGATAAACTGACAAGAAGTACATTTTCTGTGAAATCCAGGGATCAGGAAACGCACGTGACTTGCGTAAGTTAGAATCGGTGCCTGTGTCATCAGAACAGAAAACTCAATGGATCATCACCCAGGCCCTTAAAGAACATGGAAAGCATTAGGGTGGTGCAGCAGCAGCAAAAACCACAAGCTAGTACCACATCATCAAAGCGGAAAGCTACAGAACTACCAGCTTTTTATCTCCATCATTCTCTTGCCAGTTAGTAGCTACTGATGTAAATTCTTATAGTACAGGGAGACATACGATCAGAAGCCTCTTCCAAATGCACCAGGAAGCTCTTAAACCACTTGCAGACTGACAAGCAGCAGCAGTTTACAAAAACTAATTAACACAAGGCCTAGAGGTTGTATTTGTGATCCATAAAACTGCTGGATTTCAAACATGAAGTGTTGAAAGACTTGAAAAGTTAACTTATACCAAATATTTATAGAAGGCACATTTGGCAACAACAGTAAATGCAGTATTTTTTTATTTGTATTTATTTTAGCCTTTTACTTTTACAGAGATTAATACAGTGTTAACATCATAGCCTTGTTTTAACGCTTGCCTTTTCTAGACAGGTATCATTCAAATGCATCAAGCTGTTATTTGGACCAAGGCTGCTGTTTATGACATGGTAAAATACTTCAGATTTCAGAGCCTCATTCCCTCATTTTTTTGTGATCATCATCTTCAATAAGCATAACTAGCTTAAGTTTCTGAAAACAGAACTTCTCTTTCATTTAGAAAAATCAGAGTACAAGTCTAAATAATCAGAGAAACTTCTTAACAAACGCATTACCTTCTTAATGAAGAAACAGTAATTAACAAACAGATCAACAATTAAAAGCTCAGGTGCTGTATCTGTGTTTTGCAGGTGGAATTCAAGCCTTAAGATAAGGCTGAGGTTTATGATCTATCAGTTGATTTACGTAAATGTACAAGGAAGTTTTCCAATGCTATAACCAAAGCTCTATGGGCATTTCCACTAGGGTGGAGAGAAGAGAACACTTCATAGGCTTATAAATCAGCAGTAAAAAACCCCAACCAATCAAAAAACACTGAACAAGTATCCGTTAAAAATTCCTGTATGAACATCTTTACTGCAGAGCAGAGATATGACTAGACTTGAAACTGGCAAGGAAATTCAGATACCAGATTGAATCACCACTGATGCACAATAACCTGAGTTGTCCATTTGGTAAAGCAGCCTCCAAGAAGGAAGAAGCCTTTAGGTTTGGTTCTCTTTCAGCTAAGAAAGTTTTAAAGTGAGTTTTAGTGCTCATGAAAAGATGCCAACAAATCACTTCTTTTGTCAAAGAGGGGCACCTGTCTCAGAGGCAAGCAACTCCCTGCCAGTTTGTGAACAGTGCTGTTGCAAAAGCATCAACACCAGGCATGAGACTATACAGATCTCCATAGACGTTCTCCTCTTGGTCTGCGCTGAGCCTGTAAGCAAGCACACCAGAGTGCAACACGATTCAGACAAGATTAACTGAAGAACATCACCAACATGTTTTGCATAAAGCAGAAAGGGAAAACATTTAGTTGTATCAACTGGTGCTGGACTGAGTGGCCCATAAAAATTAAGTATACTTTTTACAGACCTAAGTCAGATTGCCCTCAAGCAAAGTCTTATTCAAACAATCTAGCATAAACATTACTTTTGATTGGTTTCCAGTGACAGGATGCACAGAAACAACCAGAAGTCTCCATGAAGCTTCAGAAAGGGCTTGTAGAGGTGCTAACCAACTTCATCAATTATGAATGTTTAAACACTGCCTATAGACGTTTGTAAGAACCAACAAGAGCACTGCAGTTTGGGCAGGTGTGATCCACATCCTTTAGGGCATCAATGCAGAAGGGAATTAAGCAGCAGCCAGCTATACACCTGCAAAGGAAAAAAAAAAAAAAAATCTGTTTTATCTCTTGTTACATACACAAGAAAGTAAAATATATTTCCTGCAAAAGCCATCAGTAAAACTGGTGCCATGAAGCTTTAGGAACAACACACATGGCTATGGAGTCCATCACTTTAGTGTTCCACAGCTGCTTTAAGGTCCTATAGGACTTAAACACAGATGTAGGCTATTCAAACCACAAAGGGTCAGGTCCCACACAGAATGAGAAAGCACAAACCTGAGAGCTTTGTTACTCCTTAGAGCTATAAAAGGTCATGTAAGAAGAGAAAATAAAGTGCAAATTGGTATCAACCTACCCCAGCAGGCAAAGGCCACCACATGACAGCCAAGTCAAAGCTCCTGAGTCATACGAGAGACGTGTCACTATCATCTGGTTACAGGAAGGGCAGCACATCTGAACTGGGCGGTCATAAAATACTACTGGTTGCTGCACATACACTGTCTGAACTGTAACTGAGTGGAGAAATACGCTGTTTACTCAATGGGTAAATAAGAAAAAAAGGGTAGTTAATCAACTTCCTCTGAGCTAGAACCAGCTATTACTCCGAAATATTTGAGCCTCAGAGCAATGAAATGCACAATGACAAAGAGAAATCACCATGGCATTTCCTAATGCAGAAACACACTGTCTTAAGGCTGCATTAAAAACTGCAGAAAGCCAAATGGTGTTATTGACAATAGTGCACACTGAAGGATTCACAAGAATTGATTCACCTTATTCCCTTCAAAAATATTGTTTGGAAGGTGGGGAACACCTGTGATCCATGATCTTTCATCTTCTGGACAGAACCTGTTACACAGCCACTTGACACCTCCTTAACATGAGGTACAGAGGAGTTTTTGAGGCTTACCCGGGTTATTCACTGGTGTGGGCTGCCCCATGTATGGGGGAGGGTTCATTCCCTTCCCATCCAGTTTCTGGCCAGGTCCATCCAGTTTCTGGCCAGGTTCTGGAACAGGATAGGGGTGAGGATAGCTCACATTTATTCCTATTGTTTCTTCATAAGAAGGTGGTGCAGATGGTACAGGGACACCACTCGGAGCAGACATTGTATCTAAAACATAGAGAGAAAATTATAACAAAATACATTATTTATTGAGAGCAAGTAACAACTAGTTAGGGTCTATTCAGACAGAAAGCAAGAAGATAACTAGATTAAAATGCACCTTTACCAGTATAAAATTTATTGACTGCTATTTGTTTCTGGTAGTATTAAACGTTAATCTTAATTTCATTGCTGTTGTTGCTTCCTTCCCTCTTCCTTTTCACAATTTCACACCACCAATTCTTCCTTTATAAATTAAAAATGCTAAAACAGGGACATGGGGCATCTTTATTAGTATACTAAGCTATCTGACAGTTTCTGCCAGTTCTCCAAGAACAGTACTTCAGACCCCTCTTGTTCTCCTGAAAAATCAAACAGTGTAAGTCACATGGTCGCTGCTAACTAACATGAGCCTGGTTTATTTTTTATAAACTCAAATATTTCAAAAAATACTATTTATCTCTAATGTGATTTCAGACTTTAAAAAAAATATATATTGAAAGAAAAAAAGAAACCCCGAACAGTTAAGTGCATCCAACTCAATGCTTTTACAACTCTCAAATATTGCCATTTTTGCTGCTTACCAAAGTTCCAATGAGTTTGTTAATGTGATTTTCCTCCACCAACTGTTATTTCATTACAGATTACAAGAACGTTAACCATTGCCTTTCCCCAAAGAGGAAAGAAATTATTGTGATTTCAACACAGACTTCCTCTCTTTCTTCCTGCCTACCCAATTCCTATACTCTGCCCACCCATTTGTTGAACAATCTCTCATGGCATCAATGCTGATTAAGTATCTCCCTTTTTCTCTTCCTCGTAAGGACCATCAGACAGCTCTCTGAGAACCACACTCCATTCTTTGTTGTCGCACATTCGATCCCTCTGTATACATGCAAGTCTTTTCACTCAGTTCTAGCTAGGAAGGGCAATCCATATTTGGCATATTAATTCTATACTCTTATAGTAATGCAGAAGCTATAACTAACCATAGCACTAGTATGAATAAAAGAAGAGAAATTGCACTGATGAGGGAGCAAAAAAAGACAAAAAGTATGTTAAGAAATAAAAATACCCACAACAACATAGCATTACTTCCAAAGCATGTTGCACTGAAAATGGCAGCTTGCTGGATATATGCAGTGTCTTGTGGTGCAAGACATCAGGCATTATAAGCTCAACCATTCTCCCCATTGTTCATATCATATCTTGGGACACCACTGCATTGCATGGTAGTAACAGGACCTAAACATACACAACTTACCTAACTATGTAGTCACATAATTCAGAAAACTATCTGCAAGGTTCACAGTCCAACTTTCTTTTTCTAGCTTAAACAAAAGTGACACCTCCTCCCAAAACTAAACTGAACAGGAACGTGGCTAAGTGCAGACACAAGCTGATTCAAAGCTGAGCATTAAAGATCAAAGTTCAGACCTGGTTAAACTCTCAAGGCCAACCAGTGAACAATCCTTTCCTCACAAGCTACGCTGGGGATTTTTACAATCCAGGAAGTATGCTGTAACTTGGCTTTCCAATATGCAGAGTCACTACACAGAAGGACAAGGAAAAGAAGAGGGAAGAATCAAAGAGAGTAACACTGTCCATGAAGACCTCGTTGGCTTTCTGGCCCAGAAGACAAGAGCAGGGGGAAAAAAATAATTATCAGCATAAAACCTGTCTACTCTTTAAACTGTTAAACTGCCTTTGGGGAATTTAGTTCCTGAGAAAATGGAAGATCACAATTTCTTTTACACTGAAATCAATACATAGTCACAGCAGGCAGTGGAGGAACAAAAGTCAGTGGAGAACCAACCTAGAACTGTTGTGCAATGACCTAGTACGCAACAGTTGCCCACAGTGGCCTGAATAATCCTTTTAAGATAGAATGATTACTTTATCAGAGGATTTATTACTCCAAAGTAGAGAACTGTTGTGAAACTATGCATCTACAACCACCTTCTCCCAGATTACCTCATTCCATTCCGTTTACGTGCGCAGCTGAAGTCCAGAATATGTTTGCTGTTTTCAGTATATTGTAATGCTTAAAAGCACCACTTGAACAAACAATCGCCTCAACAAGATTCATCCCAGGAAATAATGTAGCTATTTTGTGCACAGATCTGGAACTTTTCCAGTGTGTATTCTGAAAAAGGGTCTTCTCGTCACCATTTCAAGACATCCGTGTAACAGCCATCCTGGGATCAAAGCATCCTGGACCATGGAGTCCTACTATTAGTGAGCTATGGAAGAACTGCCTAATGAAGCCCCTTTTTCCTTTGGTCTCCTAAAAATCTGGCTTTTTGTACAGTTTAAAATGCACCTCTTTCCACCTATCACCCAATAAATATATCACATTCCTCATCAGTACAGCTGATCACTTCAGCAGCTAGACTGCAGAGAAGGATCCAGCAGATCTACTAGACCAGAAGCTGAATAAAAGCCGTCAGTATCATGAAAACGGCAAACACCATGCTGGGATGCGTAAGCAAAACCAGTATCTGTACAACAGCTGAAAAAGTTCTGCTGCTCTGGGAAAACCCCCATGGGAGTACAGTATCTAAGAAACAAATAAGTGAACAGATTCCAAAGAAAAGCACCAAGAACAGTCATAAAGGCTAGAAAAGAGGACTTCTGAGAAAAAGCCAAAGAAACTGAGTTTTCTTAGTTTCAAAAGACCAGAGAGAATAATGAAGACAGGCAGAAGAGGAACTAAAACTTCTCTGTGAGTAAACTTTAGGAAGTTTAAACTTTTACTCTGAGAGTAAACTTTAAGAAAAACTGTCAGAAAAACTTTTAAATAATAAGCTTTTCCCTATGTCTATTAATAAGGCTATTTAAGCACTAGATAAATTGGCAAGAGAGTTGTGGAGCCTTCCCTCCTGAAAGTTTTAAGAAGGATTACACGTCAGAAATTGTATGTCATTCAGCATTAAGTAGATTAGACAACCTCTTCACATTCCTTCCAACTGCATTTTCCATTATTTCAACACTTGCTTTTGAAAACAAATGCCACACCTTTTAAACACCTACTTTTACGTACACTTTCAGAAGTGAGATACTACGTCTTCTGAAGAAAGCAAGGCCCAATCCTGAAAAAACTGCTTGCAAACCCCCTGCCCCTAGAGCTCATTGCAAGACAGGGTCTAGAACTACCTGAAAATCAGCAGCTTCTACTTAAAAAAACCCAACCAAACAAAAAACAACCAAAAAAACCCCCCAAAAAAACAAAACACAACCCCAACCAACAAAAAAACCAAACTGACCATGATTATAGTTTCTGAGTATCAAACTTATTCAAGCTTCAGGTAAGACAGTAACTGCAGTGAATTGATATGGCAATAAGTATTAACCCAAGGATTAGACAGTAATAAAAACAAAGGTGAGAGGGACATTCTAAAAAGGATTTTCAACATTTTATTTTAGCTTAGGCAAGACTTACATCCTGGGTTAGTAAGTAAACTGCAGATTATACTTCCCTATGCAATCTCTTAAGGCACTAATAGATTTCCCATAGTTTCCATTTGCACTTTGCTCCCTGCAAACAGGTACAGAGCAGCTTATCACTTTCATATGTTTCACAGATACATTCTTATATAAAATACCACTGATACAGACACGTCTGGGAAGAGCAACTAATACATAATGCCTGGTTACAAAGAGGACAAAAGATTAATATGTCAAACCAAGTGATACAGAATCTTAAGCATCCATACAGGATAGGGAAGACTTGAATTTCTAACACCCTAACAAACTGTACCCAGCTACTTACCGAACAGCAGCAATTTGCTACTTGAAAGATAAACAGGCACAAAAGCAAGCTGATGGCAGAATCAGAAACTGAACCCACAAGCTTTGTCTTCTCAAAGCAGACTCTCAAATGCTGCTCCCAAATAATTCAAGAAAGGAAGACTGTTTGGTGACAGGCACCCGACTGCAATAAAAGACAAAGGATAAGACAAGTAACAGAGATGCCAAATACACCTAAAAGTTATCTGCAGGTAGCATATATGCAAACCATTAGGCAACATTAAAGCTATCTCAAGCCAGGATATGCAAACACCAAAAGACCAACAAGCGCACTAAATGCAAGAGTGGGCCTTTTACACTGATACACAAGAAGTTTCCGTTTACATCTGGAAGTTTCGGATCCAAACGCCATTAAGCACAGAGAAGAACTGAGCAGTTCGAGCTTCTGTTCCCAGACTCTCACTACTCTTTTGCTTTGAGTCTTTAGAAATGCATGTGGTAAGACAAAGACCAATGGTTTCAGCTACCCATCCCACATCATTCTTCTGCTCTTCATAAAAAACCTCTCACATTTCAGGTACACAATGGTTAAGGTGGACATTGACTCACTGGGCCCAGCTGCACTCTAACTTTGGGCAGATGAGTCACTAGACTCCAGAGAATTAATAAAGCAGCAAAAGCACCAGCTCCCTCCTCCAGATTTTTCTTTTTTGCTCATTTGCTCAAGAGAAAGAATCACAAGTACACAGAGCTGTGAGCACTTTTCTCAGCCCAAATAATTTCCTTCATAAGCACACACTGGAACAACACTGGCATGGGACAAAGCACCCTTCCAGTTCATTCCTTTCTGCAGAGGTCTATTGCTCTACATACAGAAGAAAGTTAGCATAAAGGGAAGGAAAAGGCTGGTAAAAGCCACAGCATTCACAAACCACTCTATTCTAATGAAATCAGATTAGTTACTTAAACTAGCTGGAGAGACCAGGAAGAAAGTTAAATTCTACTGACAGAACAATGCATGGATACCCTTCTCTCCAATGGAGAGTGCGGCACAGCTCTGTCAATTTTACAACTGCACTAAAGCCACATGAATTTGGGGGAATGGAAGCCTTTTGAAACTGATGAAAATTTAGTAAAACTCAGTGGTGTGCAGAAGTTTTTGCAGGGTTTTGTATTTTGCAAAATCATATGTCAGCTAATTCAAACACTCCCCTCCCCATTTTAATTCCTAAACTCTAACTCCACGCAGCAATCTGAAACCAGAAGCAGAGTTTGCATCTGCTCTTGTAACACAGCAAGAGGATTTGCAGGCTGTACCTGAAAAAAAAGCACAACACCTGGCTAGACTTTCCTTTTATCTTGCCATTGGAAAAAGTGAATTAAGGGAATCAGAACTTCTAAGGTAACTTATCTGAAGAACTCATTACCCAAGCATTCATTATAAAGCCAGGATTCTTACAGCCTTCTATCATTGGCTTCTGGGTTTGTATCTGACTAAAATAATTCAAGATAAAACTCTGACCTGAAACTAGCAGTATGCTCAGAGGCAGATACAGATTGCAGAAGGATTCAGCAGGGTTCTATCTCATTAGACGAGACAACTTTCCAATAGTGTTTATGTAATTAATTAAAATATAAGCTATGACCTATACAATTTTTTAAAATATCTGCATAGAGTTCCTCAGTATACCCTCCCACAACATGGGTTTGTAAGAAGTTGGGCAGTTTCTTCAGAATGCTAATTGAAATATTAAACTGTAAAACCTAGTGTAGATGAGGAAGACTCTTACTCTGACCTTCTTCAAGATGCATACAGGCATTACAGGGAAAGCAAGAAAGAATGTACATTTATCACAGTCCAGAAGTTACACAGGTCTTACTCAACGTGCCCAAAACAACAGGTTGCCCTGTGATAACCTACACCTGCTACATCTGCCAGATATTCACACATTAACTTACACCATTGTCTGTTCTAGGAAGGGAAATGTATTCAAGATTCCCTTCCTCCCAAGGGGCAGATTTACTGTAAGGATGTTAGGGTGCCATTATCTGTGTCATGCTCCCAAATACAGAGACAGAGAGCGCTACAGGGCTATAGCCATCTTCTTCTCTCCCTCACACTCCATTCTTGATGCAGACCAGTCAGGGTCAGAGTCTGACTCATGTGCCTTTCGTGCATCTTCACCTAGAGATAATCACTGTAACAACAAATTGTCCTCTCCACACCCAGAACTGAACACATATTTATTACCATAAATGGGGGTGCATCCCTCATCTTATGAAAATTTTTTATGTTGCCCAGATTGGTATGTTAACGTTACATAGCTTAAAACTGCGGCCTTTGTCTGAAGACAGGATGCAAATGCGTATTCTAAGGATGCAGAAAAATACTTTTTGCCCAGGGACAAATGGAAAAAAAAATGGAAGGGGGAACAAGTCAAAAGTGGAAAGGTAAGTCAAGTCATGCATGCCTTACCCAACAATTACAGATGAATCATTAGGCAACAATTTTTTTAATCCTAGATGGTTTCCTGACCCACACAAGAGCCTAACAGAAATGGATTCCACAGCAGCACACGGATAACAGCAGCAGCAGTAGTAAGTAGATCATCTTTCTGCCCTTTATCAGGATGGGAGAAAAAAAGATCTGCACAGTCCCCACACTAACACAGCATGCAAGGAGAAACTTATGCACAGAAGTGTTGCTCCTGAGAGGCTGGAGAAGATGGCAGAAACTGTAGAGTCATCCCTCTATCCCTGTCCAGCCAAACCTGAGCTTGGCACCTGCTTTTAATGCAATAGCTAGTACCGCTCTTCTAAGAATAGAAGAGCAAATACACTTACTACCTTACAGAACAATTTTCCTTATCAGAAATCTTCCTTAGCCACTCAGGTATGGACCAAAAATGCTCTGCCTGCTTTTAAATTGGCTCCCCTGAAGCTAAATAATTGCGTCTGTATTTGCTTGAAGCCATTCCAAAACAAAGCTTAGTATAAAGAAAATATAATTTTTAGCTTAAATCAGAGTATATGTCCATCATAAGAAATTTTTATAGAAGATAAGCACAGTTAGCTCTATGAAAGCTTCAACTAAGAACATTTTCTTTGTTTGGTATGGATTTACAACTTCCCCATTT
Organism: Strix aluco; assembly: GCF_031877795.1. Lineage (NCBI taxonomy): Eukaryota > Metazoa > Chordata > Aves > Strigiformes > Strigidae > Strix > Strix aluco. The sequence goes on along the minus strand of NC_133945.1, from coordinate 16,582,858 downwards.
TTATAAAAAGAAATCTATATCCTTAAAACAGTGCAATACCAAATGTTGTACATCAATCCAAGACTATTTCTACAAAAGAAAGATCCAACTTGCCACTTCAGCTGCCTACCACTATGGAGTGTTTTCAGCTGCATGAGTTCCTTAGTCTCACTGGCCACACAACAGCATAAATGCTAGTGTTACAAGGGGAGATGGCAACAACATTCATGCAAGAGATCGTAAGCAGCTCATGAAATCAGACCCAACATCTCAGACCATCTGTTTTTACTTTCGTAGAGCATCATTCCAAAACTCAGAATTAATACATACACACGCTCAGCAAGAGGAGGGACATTTCCGTTACACACATTTTTGGGGATGATTTTGAAGAGAAGTACATAGTTTATCTTCCACTGGAAGGAATGTTGCTGAATGTGAACTTATCTGAACACATTACATCAAATTGCTTTCTAGAGAATTTTTACTAAGAGGTATAACACACTAGCAAAGATCCCATGCAAGACAAGGCAAGGACAAGAAAATAAAGTAAGCCTGTATCTGGCTATCCGAGTGATGAACAAGGTGGCAATATCATCAAGAAAGCATACTTTTTATAAGAGTGTAAGAAGTGATTATTTTCTTAGATTTCTTAGCAGTTTTAATTTTTTTCAGGGACTTTTATTGAATGGTATATATTTTGGATGAAAAGAAACGACATATGTAAATTCAGTCATTCACATCTGGGTGCAAGACAGCAGATCTGAAGCAGGGACATCGTAACTTCTACCCAGGGTGAGGGCACAGCGCTGGGCACCACCTGTTGGCAGCACTGCAGAGGAGCTGGCAGCAGAAATGGGGCTGGGGGAAGCTGCCAAATAGCAGGGTGTGTAAAGGGCTGCAGCTGAGCAAGGGAGCAGACACCACTGAAAACAAAACCAGAAGACGCACATGGCTGCCAGGAGTGCAAGAGCCAAGGCACTGTCTCCCTGCCATTGCCATCCAACCCTGAAAGTGTGCAACTTGTCGCAGAACTCCTGCTGCTCTACTGTCAGCCCAACCACCTTCTCCTGGATAAACATCCTGCACATATCCCCACTGCCCCACCTTATTCCAAGAAGCTATGCACCTCAATTTGAAAGACATTACCTAAGCAGGCCTCACGGTGTACAGCACAGCCTGCATTGGGCGGGGAGAGAAACATGGAGAAAAAAGTCTCAGGCCCTAAGAAAATTAAAAAAAAAATAAAAAAATGTTTGACTTACTTGGGTCGTTGTACGTTTGTTAAGACACAGCAGAAAGTTGGTGGCTATAGACAACCGTGGTATCTGATCTTTTAAGTCCAGGAAAACACCCACTGGGAATACCAGCAGAATCTGTAGGCAACACACACAAGGGCAGAGAACAGTTTAGTTGGAAGGAAACAGAAGCTACGACTGGGCAGTTTTTATTAGAAATGAACAAAACATACAGTAAACGAGCCAGATAATAATGCAGAATTTCCCCATCGGGACTGTAGCTGGCTGTAAATAACTCCATAACAAGAACAGAAGTAGGAAACACACTTTGTATTCTGTTACAGCTTTCTATTCCAAAGTCCAAGGGCCTTGGCCTTGAACAACTTCAGCTAAGTAGGTCGTAAGCAGGTGGCTGATCCAAATGACCTCTGGAAATCCCTTGTCCATCCTAAATTACTCTATAATAACCCAGAAAACAGAAGTTAGGTTACTATACTAGAAAAAGGTTACAAAGGTCCAGTTCTGGTTTCATCCATACACTAAAGACTAAATACTAAGTTATGACAAAACTCATGCAAAAGATACCAGTCCTGACGTAAACAAAACAAACTCATTTGCTTTAATCACTTCTTCACTGAGGACAATTCTCCAGAAAACTGCCTTAGTTGCTGGGCTGTCTCCATTGCTGTCAGCTTGGTTCAGGCCAGAGAAGCACTAATTCATCCCAAGTACAGAGACTGGCAGCAACAGTAGGAACTGTATGGCTATTAAATACTCCTTCTGCCCCAAGTACTGTTGTACACCTAGTGGAATGCAGATTCTGGATCAGTATCTTGATATCAAAAGGAAGGTGGGTTTTACTAGTAGACCTATTTTTTTCCCCCTCACAAGACATAATATAAATATATCTATTTGATAACACAGGAATTTCAGACCAGTTTAAGACAAACTTGATTTTCCTGCTTTTTTTGTGAGATGCTCTAGAAACTCCAATCTATCATGGTTCCAAACTTTCTAATAAGTTTTAGCCTTAAACATAACCAGCTTCTCTTGTGCCTACATCATTCTTTGAGCAGTTCTATATCCTAACGTTCATCTCATACTTCCACTACCGTAACTTCTCAACTAGAGTTGTCAACCACTGCCTCCTGTCTGGTAAACCTCTGCTGTTCTTGCAACGTCCATGTTGCCTCCTCACCACTCATGCCTGTATCTGTCCCTGTCAACATCGCTGCCCTCCAGGATCACCCATCCTTTCCTTTCCACACTGTACGTAGGCATAACCAACTACCGCCATGCACCAGCTGAGTGCGGAGCTCAGTCACGCCGCCAGTCACCCTCAGTGCCCCTGGAGCCGTGCAGGCCAATTCCTCAGCTGAGTCAATAGCCAGAACTCCCTTTCCTCTTCATATATACCACCTACACACCTGTCCACATACCAAAAAGGAAAAAAGGAATCTGAAACTGTTGTTGGTTCCTGGTCTGGTATGCTATTTATTCAGCCTTTCGCTCACCATCCAAAAATCTCTCCCTTAAACCTTCAACTACAAGGATAAGGCTCTGTGGACACACATCTCCAGGCTGCAAAACTCAAAGTAAGCGTTATTTCTAAGCAACAAGTTCATTTATAATCATGACTGCTCTTCTCCAACCAACCCAATTCCTGTACATGTTTCCATGGTCGTTCTTCAAAGTTTTAAAATAGGCTTCAGGTATCATCTCTTGATTTTACACTTTTTCTGATCACATCTCTCAAGTCAAAAACCCTTTCAACACCTGCAAGACGCCTACAGAGACCTTTGCAGGTAGAAGAGACAACACACAGAGAAAAAAGAATTTTAGGCTTAAATATCTGATTAGGGCTGGAGTCACTCCATCCACACAAAGTACAGCCAAGACCCAGTGCACAAGCTTCCCAACAATGACATGAGCCTCTTTGCTTCCCTGTAGCACAGAAAAGTCTCTGGAATACTGCTGATTGCCTTCCTCACACTACACAGCTTTCATCAGGATTTCAGTGAAGTCTATAAACATTTCTGTAAAGAACTTGTCACAAGTTTGTTCGCTCTTCCAGGTTACACAGCACTAATATGCTGCACTGGAGGCATGGTAATAGATCGGTAAACACCACAAATGTCTACGCATTTCATAGTTCCACTGTCTTCCCAGCAGACTAAGCAGAAATGCGGAAGGGTTTATTAGAAAGGAAATTGTGTACTCAGTCCAGTGTGGGTTTTACAGTAGCCACGTAGCCAGGACAAACACAAGAGTTAGCACAAAAGGACAGACGTGGCTACAGACGCAGTGTCTACACAGGAACAGTAATTGTGGTAACCTATCACTTCCTTGAGGACAGGCATTGCTCTTTCACACCATTCTCATTTTCACACTGCAGCTTTGGCAGACTGAGGGAACAAGACAACAGTCAAAAATTACTAAACTCAGTAAGTTTTTGTGACAATATCTGTAGTATCAAATATTCCACAGGTATATATTTAAAAACCACTGACCTCCTGTTTTCTTTAGAAAAAGAGAAGTTTCCCCTTGTGACTAAACTGCAGAGCTGCATGCTGATAAACTGCCCCCAGTCACAGCGTGCTGGTTTTGGCTGGGGGTGCACACAGCCAGGACATCTGACCCCAACTGAGCAAAGCAATATTCCAGACCATATGACATCACGTTTAGCAATAAAAATAAGGGGAAGGTTGGCAGGGGGGCTGCTGCTCAGGGACTGGCTGGACATTGGTTGGCTTGTGGTGAGCAATTGTTTTTATTTGCATCACATGTCTTTCTTGAGATTTCTCTGTTACTTTCCTTTTTATGACACTGTTTATTATGTTATTTCAATTATTAAACTGATCTTATCTCAACCCAAGAGTTTTCTCACTTCTACCCTTCCAATTCTCTTCACCTCTCGGGGTGGGGGGTTGGGGTGGGGGGGAAGTTAGGGAGTGGCTGTGTGGAGCTTAGTTGCTGGCTGGGGTTAAACCATGACACACAGCTCCTTCTGCTGTGCAGACACCACCTGACCAAAGACCATCCTCACCTCTGCTTTACGAAGAGTGAATTCTAAGTCAACACCCTTTCATGGATTTCAAAATGGTCATGATCATAACTTCCAGCATGGACACTTCTAGTCTTGATATTTAACATTCAATACTTATTTTTAAATGATGTTGCATTTTTCATTTCTTACCACTGACTAGTTTTGGACAGCTGGTTCAATTTAAAAATGACTACTATGCTTTTTCGCTTTCCCTTCCTGACAACAGATGCAAACAGGTCTCAGGTCTTTGCCGCACTTGGCAGCATCCCTGTCATAGCAACCACCTCTCCTGTGCCTGCCTTTTATTCAAAGTTAAAGATTCAAATCTGCAGCACAGAAAACATTTACCAAGTACTACAGTGAATGGTATAAAACTAAAACCAAGTATCAGTCCCACTAAGTTATCTACCAAAGCAGACATTCCTAATAAAGAACATGATAGCATCAGGACTACAAAACAGTCTCTTCAAATTACTGAGTATTGTGGAGGTAACCACAACTTCAGCTTTTCAACTTAATTTTGCTAAAGTCCCTTCTGCTTTAAATGTCAACTTTGAAGAGATATTTGAACTATTACTTCATACAGCCAGTGCAAACATGTGTCTCTCAGTCCTGGGAACTACTTGAAGATTAGCCTGGGGACAAGAAAAAAAGAAGGTAATAACCCACCTCTCTGGTTGGTATAAAAAAACCCCAAAACATAAAAGCACACCACAGAAAAGAATTCCTTACAAACACAGCTTTCCTAACCTAGCTTGGCCAGGCAAATATGTTGTTGCCCTTCCCTTATTCTTCATCTCTTGCTAAAATTTGACAGAGTTTAATCCCTTAAATTAAACAATTCCTACTTGGTCCTCTTCATTAGAAACCCCCAAGTTGCTCTCCAACACCACAGGTAATTACAGGGGCTCCCTGCACAGCAGAGTTTAAGACAGCTGCTGATCAGCACCACCTGGAATGAAACACAGGTTGAAGGCTAATCTTTTTTTTAAACAATCAGGCAGGATATACAGGTTTATCAGAGCACTCGGGATTTCTGCAATGCGCAGCAGCAAGCTGTAATGCAGCACTTGCTTGGGCACCATCTTGGTTACCTGAACTCCAGATGGTAACGTAACAGTTTACCAACCTGCCGAGAAATGTTATTTTAAAGTTGTGTAAATTTCTCAGGCATTCATGAGTGAATAAAATTCAGTAATAATTACAAAAAAAGAATTCGATATATTATTATTTTAGTAACACAACTATTCAGGTCACACTGAATTTTATACTGGTAAAATAGAAATAGGACCACACAGCGTGTTCTCCCCAGCAGCAGAGGTTGCAGACGGTTAGCACGTTACTTTTACCAAGCGATCAACAATCTCAGACTAATCCTGTGAGGGGCTTCAACTCGGGTCCTGGTGGGGCCGGTAAACCCCCTCCCAGGACAGGGCCGTTTGGAAACGAGCCGCCGCTACGCCGCGCTCCAGCCCGTGTCCCGAGGAGCGGGACACTCGCCGCCCGCAACAGTTGGGTTTCGCCTTCTCTCTCGGCTGCCGGCGGCGGCTCCGGCCTCGCCGGCCCCGCGGGCAGCAGCCGCCGCCCACGGCCTGTCCCGGGCCGTCTCCGGACCCTCCCGCCGGGGCTGGGCCGGGGCCGGGGCCGCGCCGCTCGGGGCACGGCTGACACCCGCGAAGCCCAGGCTTCCCCCAGCGCCCCGGCACCGGCCCGCCGAGCCGAGGCGGCTCCCCCGCTCCGCGGCCAGGCCGGGGGTTCCGGCCCTGCCTGGGGGGTCCGGCCCTGCCTGGGCGCTGCGGGAGGGCTGGGAGCGGCCCCGGGAAGGGCAGAGCTGGGGCCCGGGAGCGGCGGCCGGCGCTGCACCCTCTCGACAGCGGCCCCGGCAGTGGAGCAGAGCCCCCCCCCGCCCCAGCCCCGGCCCCGGCCCCGGCCCCGGCCCGCCCGGCGACAGCCCGGCGCGCCCAGCGTCGCCCGCAGCGGCCCCGCAGCCCTTACCGCTCCGTACCCGCTGCCCGCCCGTCCTCCTCTCAGCTGGGGTGAAGCCACCGTCCCGCAGCGCTGGTCCCGTCCCCAGCCTCGTCTTCCCCCGCCCCTTCCCCCGAGGGCCGCGAGCGGGCGCCCGTGGGGGACTGCCACGGGAGGACAGCCCCCCCCCCGCCCCCCCCCGGGCCCTGTCCGGAGCCCCCCGCTCCCCCGGACCTACCGGCAGCGCCGCGGCCGCTCCCCGCCGAGCCGCGCCTGGCCGTGCCCGGGCCGCCAGCGGAGCCGGCGCGTCCCCGCACCTGGGAGCGGCGCGTCTGAGCACGGGCGGAGGAAAAGGAAAGGGGAAAAAAAAGTCTGTGGAAGTACAAACATGACTGACGCACACGGCCGTAACTTCCCCGCTTTGCTAGGCGAACGGCCAGACCCGAGTACCGGGAAACTTCGCAGCTCTCGCCGAGAAGCCCTCTCAGAGACTGACAAATTAAAACAAGGGATCTTCAGCTTTCCCGTAACCGGCGTAGCCAGGCTCCGCGTTTTGTAGCACAGGAGGAAAAAAAACCTCCCCTAACTCTACAACACCCCTTGTCTTACCAAGTTTAGTTATTTCTGACAACCCGACGTGCAAGAAAACATAAAATTATCGAAACCTTCAACAGATTTAGTAATTTTAACTAGTGCCTTCACAGGCAATTAAATCTGATTCAGTCTTTGGAAAACACGGGGTGTGTCACCCCCTTCCTCTATCCAACCCACCAACTCAAAGGTAAAACAGAAATTAATTACTGGCCAGATCCCTGAAAGGGATTCAGTAAGGAGTGCTTCACCGGCTACAGTTGAGGTGAACCGTTGGCAAGACCTAGTATTTAAGTACTTTAATCTACTTTAGACTGAAGGGAGTCAGTAACCCCTGAGGGCTCAGCAGGGATTGTGCATTAGGCTTTTTGGCTGGAAGCATCTAAAATCCGTTAAAGTCCTATTTTTGTGTTTAAATCCTTCCTTGGATCTCATCCTAAGTAACATGTCTAAAGCTGCTATTCAAACCCATCCCAGAGCCAGGATTCAGATTTCGAAGGACAAAAGGGGCTCTCACCCTGAGCAAGAATAAACCCGACAGTGAGCTCTGCAGTCACAGTAGTCTACTGAGTCGCCTGCAGGTACGGGTACTTGGGGGTTTCATCAGATGTTGGAGTATGAGAGCTCTGGCAGTGTGAATACCCCCAGTCCCCTGATTTGGGGGGAAGTGGGGGCTGTGATTCAGCAGCATTCAGTCCTTCCTATGAGTTAGCATTTGAACCCGAGAGTAGAACGAGACTTAGAGCTGAATATATTTTCATCATTATCAAGAAACCACATTACATATTATATTTTTCTCAGGAGCAGAATACAAGTAATTTTTGCTTTTGGGTTAACTAAAATTGGAATAATTGTTCTCTTTGTAACTAAATCCCCTTCCCCAGGTGGCTCTGAGCAGCTTATAAGCCATATGAGAGAGAAACCATGACTGAACACATCTCCCAGGGTGAAATAAGGCACGGCCTTCAACTGAAAGCCTTCTTACTGTGACTGCCATGCTCTCCCATGTTTTTTGCTTACATCTAGTCAGAGGCTGGCTCATGCTACAGCTTTTACTCCTCCTTGGGGACCTCAGTAACATTGTCCCTTTTGCCCTACTACTGTTTCCACCAAACGTCCAAATACAGCAGGTGGTCAGCATCCATTTACCAGTGCATGAGCATATTTCCTCTCACTACCCCTCCTCCTTCCCACCTATCTCACCATTCACCAGTTCCTCCTTTTCCAGTCCTTTGCTGGCTGGCACTGGAAGCATCAGCTTTAGTTGGTCTGCAGCTGGCCAGGCCACTGCAGCATCTGTGAGACGCGGCCCGCTGGCCCACCTGGGTCAGGCAGGAGTCCCGGGTCAGGCAGGGAGCTTGCCTGCCCTGTAGGGCAACCCAGCACAGCTTCCTGGGCACAGCCGCCTGTGCCATGGGACCCACAGAAGCTATCTTCCTGCAACAGACCCAGTGACTGGGTGGGGACACAGGCAGCTTGAGGAAACATGGCTAGAAATTAAGATAAATCTTTATTATTACCTCTCCCACCCTCCCCATGAGCGGTGTACCTATTAGAATATTTTTGTTCTGAAGACTATAAACATAATTTATTTCAAAAAAATCATAAGAAAAAAGGCCACATGGCAGTTTCAGAAGCTTGAAGCAAGTCCGAATGCAGCATGCTGTACTACGAGAGCTCTACTCCACCACCTCGCCAGGGGCACACAATGTGCTAGGCAGCCCCACCCGCTAGTTTGGCTGTTACACTTTTCTCCACCCTACTGTCATCAACAGGGCTGCTAACAGCGTCAGGGAAATGGAAATGTACACAGAATATTGCGTATATTTTGTCATTGTGCTAATTGCATGTATTGTATTACAGAACACCAGTAGATGTCAGTTTAGTCCAAAAAATGAATGCATGCTAAATTTATTAGCTTTTGCTTTTACAACAGTAAGTTTCCACCAAAGAAACTGAACAAAGTTTAGAAGTTAATGTACATTTAAAAGCCTGTTAGCCATAATGTGCCCTCAATGTGTAAAATAAGTAAATGTCACCTTTTCTGCTGCCTGGAAATCATAGGACTTGCACACATACAAACCAATCTTTGCGTGTGTGTATGTAATTTTGCATATACCAATTTGTTGAATTTCTATGAGTTTTGATAATTTCAATAATACTAGACACTAATGTAGAGTTGTGCCAGAACGCAGTTTCAGACCAGTAATCAATGTACACGCATAGGTTTACAGAGACAGCAAGGTAGATACATTAAACCAAATAATCTGAAAGAATGATGGTTTTTTTCCTCACTGTTGCGATGGCTGATTCAGGTTGCAAAGCAAACAGAACAAGAACTCCAACACAATTCGAACAGTTAGTACAAGCAAAATGCAGCCAGTCATTTTGGTATTGCAATTGCCAGTCAATATCCTGACCTACAATAACAGTTAAAATTTAAGCCACTCATACGTTTGCTTTTCACAATATAAATATTTTTTAAAAGAGAAAAAGCTAAACTTGATGGGTTTTAAAAAAAGACACAAACAGCAGTGTCATCTAGAAGATTAACACTTTAAATATAAATCTTCCAAAACATTTGAAAGTCATGAACAAAGCCAAACCAGACCAAAACCCCAGAATTATCATTTACATAATTCGCTGCTGCAAGCATCAATTGGTTGAAGAAAACCTACTTCAAAGTCCCAAGGGCATGAACTTCCAGATGGGAACAACACTGATGAAGAACGAATTATTTACACTTACAATGTCAGGGGGTACTCAATGAAAATTCAGCTTCTGATCATGGCAGTGTTGACTGCCTGAGAAAGCAGAGCTTGAATTTTGGTTAAAGTGGTAGAGCTTAGTACCAATTTTGCTAATTCTAAATCTTCTCTGAGCTTCATAGCAAATTTAGCTCACCTATGAGCTAAATTTTTTCTCATGTAATTTTGTGTATAACACTGACAAAAAGTTAACAAAACTGGAGAGGATTTATATGCAGTTATTTGAGTCAATCTCTTCCCCTCTACTCCTTTTACTCTCCATTATCAGATACTGTTCTGCTAGGTTGTTAGTGATAAAGAATTTGTAAAAAGAGTTTTCTAGGAAGTAAAATAAGTTAAACAAATTTACTTGTACATATTTGTCAAAACAATCAGTATATAGAATGCACAGGTTTTTCTTATGTTTCTCCTTAATTAATAATACTGATATGAAGATCAGTATATTTAGTCTGAGTATTGAATCTCTTCAATTATGGAATAATAGAATTTCTTCAAGTTCAGAAAATTATTGTCCTAAATCACTCACTGGATTATAGGGGGAAAGTATCAGATGGTAAAGAGCATTTTAATCAAAGAGAGAAAAGTATAGTAAAAACCTATGTTCACAGAACAAAGCTGGGAAAATGAAGATTAATGTCTTATTTTTCCATTTCAATAGTTAGGTGATAAGCAAGTGGAACAAACTGACTAAAGAAGTAAGAAATTCTACATCTTTTGATTACTTCCAGACAAACTCGGCTGACTTTCTGGAAAATACATTTAAGACAAGCCTAGATCATAACAAATCACGTATCACCCACATGGTATAACGCACCCAACTGGTGAGCTAATAATCCCATCTGGTTTAAGAAATAATGCATCAGTTAAAAAACAAAAACCATACACAACACCACAAAACAGTAGTACAACTTGCTATTACGTCATTTGATTTCTAGTGACTTTTGCTTCTTTAAAATTGACCTGCATTTTAACCAATAATAAAATACACATACTATCAGTGCCATGGATGTAAATGAATACAGGTCCAAGGTACAAACGAAGACGTTGCGCTGCCTCTCCAGCTAACAGCAGCTAATCTTCAAGGGAGATTTTCTCTCTCTGACTAGCCAAGCGACCGTGTGACATGAGTTTTGAGGTTCACACTTCAAACCTCAAAGCTGAAAACAAGATATACATCCCACATTTCAGTGTAAAGTGCGCATTCACATTGCTGAGATGTCCTCGAAGCACTGGTAATACTTAGCTGTCATGAGCTGGGCACACAGTTTGCCCAGATGAGATTCAGTTACCTAAGCAGCTCCTTCATAGTAGATGGGAGCATGAAAACAGGAATTTGGGCTGTCTGAGAAAAGCCTCCCTGTTGTATTAGCTGCGCTTGGAGACTGGAGCGCTAAGGGGACGGAAGGTATGAGCCTCTCTGAGACCTCCTGCTGACAAACAGGAAAACCACCTATTAGCCCCAGCAGCAAACTCACGCTTTGTGAGGCACTATGGCTTTATAAAGGTGGTATTTGCATACATACATATATTTGGTAGCCACAAAACTCGATTTGCATATCCCTACTAAAGTACCAACAGGACCCCTATTAGCACCCTGTAGAGTCATTACAGCTATCCTGGCTGAGGTTCCAAATGCAAAACACTCATGGTAGAATATAGAGTCCCCTTAACTAATTCTATGGGGTTTTATACAATGTTTTCAATGGTTGGCACTCTGGGTGTTTTTTGATCAGAAAGGAAAAAGATCGTGTCATTGACTTTTGTTTTTAAATACGTTCTCATGTAGGCTGGACATAGGGCTTCGAGCTCTGATAAAACAAAGACTGGGACAGCGTATTAGTTGATTTGGCAAATATTAAAAAAATTTAAAAGTCTGCCAAATGCTTCATGAGTCAAGGTAATGAAGGATAGACAAGAGCTACATTTTGAAAGAATAATGTTGCCATGTAATAATTCTGTCTACTCTAAGTTAACTCAATTAACTTCAGTGCAAGAGAAAATAATTTTGACTTCTACATGGTCCTCTCCAAGCCTGTTGGGCAGCAGAGCAATAGCTAAAGGAACCACTGGAGCCTCAAGCTTTTGAGCTCAGGGTTTCATCAGCTTCCAGACCCACGCTCTAGTAACTTCAGCACTTTCTGACTGTACTGTGAAGACAGCTTCAGTTTTATTCTCTAAGCTAATTTTAACCTGAACGCACATAAAAATGTCTGCAATAATTAAAAATAAGTACTGCCATAATATCCTTCCTCTCCTCTACTACTACAGAAGTACTAATCACAAAATACTTCAGAGATAACAATGCAATAATTAACAGCTTGCAGAGACAGGCCTAGATAACACTGTTGTATTGTTTCTGCTTGAGTGAGCACTAGTCCTGTTCAATATACAACTATACTGACACGTGCAGTTATCAAAGAGTCTGGCATTATAGGTGCCGAATTCATTTGAAAGTATGGTGCAGTTTGCTTGTGTGAACATGAGCAGAGCCTGGGTTTCAAAGCGGCCAGGAAGTGGGTTACCTTAAATGCTGGTTTCCAAACACTTGGCTTTTAAAAAAGCTGTGACAGGGGGCAGGGGAAATGCAATGTTGATTTGGGAGTTAATAACTTCAACTTAAATTACCCCTGAATATATTCTGTGTGTGACAGAAGGGGGGGGGGGGGGGGGGGGGGGAAGGGAACAGAGAGCCCACAAATACACCCTCCCTTTCAGAAACTACTTTGTGAAGTTAAATACCCTGTGACTGACAGCATCATTGCTTAGGTTCATGTATCAAAAGAAAACTATTGCTCCACACCAGTATGGAACTGGGAGGGAAAAAAACAAAGGAAACCCTCATGATAAATAATGACTTCAAGTCATCTCTCAGACACATGTTATCTTACATAAAACCATCTTCTTTCTCAGTTCCCATTTTCTTTCAGTGTCTTCTACACTTTCCTTCGTGATCCCACCCCCTTCACCTCACCCTGGGTACTGGAAACCGATGGGATAAAAAGGGTGAACTCTCCCAAAATTTGAGCTTTTAAACTGCTCTCAGGTCTCTTCAGCCCACACACTCCCTTCACAGCAGCCACTTGGACACTTCTGCCTGGTGCTCTCCAGTGAGGCAAGTTTGAGGCTGAGCTTTTCCTGGCTGCTGCTGTTCTCTCTTCTGAGGCTGCAGCTGCCCATTTACTCCCATCTTGGCATGTAGAGAACTCCTTACCCTGTCTGTGTGCCAGGCAGATGCATGGGGGTGGGCTTCCTTGCCTGCACAGAGCGAGGGCAGAGGCTGTCCCCCTTCCCAGGGAGGCCGACTCTTCATTTAAGGTATCACAACAACTCCTTCCAATACTAAACATCTGGCATCTTCTTGCCATCCTCTTTCCCAAGCATGCACCCTCATCACTGTACGTACCTTGTTTAGCATGACCATTAAGGAAAAAAAGACCTATTTCTTTCATTTGCAAGTTGGTAATATGAGGGGTAATATGCTTGTGGAAGATTGGAATATTAATGGATTTATTACATGAAACAGAAGTTGCATATCAAGTCTGAAACTGCAAATGATCCCCCAGGATGGCAATTGGTTGACAAAACTGCTAAATTAATCCAAACCTAAATATTAATGCTTTACTGTCCTTCTCTTAGTATTGCTTCCTTCTTAATTACCAACTCCCATAGTGTTATTGGATCATCATAACAGTTAATAACAGCCACCAAATTGGAAAACACTATTTCACACTACAGCAAAACATTTAAGTATGTAAATCATATCATCTCCCCTAGAGAGCGACACAGCAGTGTAGTGTCAAAACAGGTAATGATGGATTTGTTTTTCCCAGAACACTTGGCACTTCATGCAAAGAATTACAAGGAGAATAACAATTCACTGCCAGTAATGGTTCTCCTAGTGTAAAAAAAAACCAAAAAGAAATTATTGTGATAGAAAAGCTTCACATTTAAAAATGGCAGATCTGTCCTGATTAAGTCATCCATTATTTGATGGATTCTCTAATAATGCCATCAGAAAACAGAGAGGAAAATTATGATTCCCAAACCATTTACCCTTCAAATCCATCTTCCTACTCACTTGACAGGGAACAGGAAGGATGTGATTTTAAAAATAAAGCTGCCTGATTATTTTTCCTATAGACAGAACTGAAGCATGATTTCAACTGCTGTGATGCCATTGCTGAACACAGTGGTGCAAAACTCCCATCTTCTCACCCTTCCTCCAGAATAATGCCTGACCTACTGATTGGCCAAGCTGTGGTATAGTCTTGGCTGTAAGTCAGTTTTGCTGGCTCATGTTGTATCTGACCACTGAAACCACTGATCTAAATCTTACATTTAAGCTTTCTGTTGTTTTACTTAAGGCAGCAACCAGACTTATCTTAATGAACTGCTTTGATCCAACTCTGTGAATCTGGAGCAAGTAAGGAATGATACAGTAGTCTCTTGTGCCTAGTTCTGACATAATAATCTTTCACACAGCTGTCATCTGGACACCAGAATTATCACAATCTAGTTGGGATATAGGCAAGAAATACAGAAATATGTAGAGAGATTAAGACCTTATTGCTAAAAATTCGTAGTTATCCAGTGAGGCTCTCCTTAAGGCCTCAAATATTCACTTCTTAAACTCTGTTCCCAGCATCACTCACACACATTACATGTAAAGCCAGATGCCAGTAAGGATTTGTTTTCTGATGCTCCTCTCACTTCATGCTACAAACATTTGAACTTAGCAGTAGTAATACTTGCTGCAGTTCTGGCAATTATGAAATTATTGCTATTGAATTCTGTCTTGGTTTATAATCTCTGGTTGTTATAACTTATGTTATATGATTTAAGAATAGCTTTGACAATGTTTAATATTTTAGTTCCCCACCTCTGGGAGGACTGCCTTCATTAAAGGTACTTTAGTGATCTCTCAAGTGCACATATAAATTAAATGGACAACAGTCTCAGCTGGGAAGGTGTCAGTTCCTGTTCCAGAAATTCAGATATTACATATCATATCTTGTCACTTGATATTGCTTATCTGCAGGAAGCAGCAAACCAGGAAGCTTACCATCTGGGGACAAAAATCAGCACAACTGTCATAGCTACAGAGCTAAAACAGCAACAACAGTGTGAGGATTAATACCCATTTACCAAAACGATGACTAATTATAGTGAAATGCAATCTCAACATCTAGTACTACACATTAAGAAAGCATTTCACCAAATTTGCTGGCAGCCTTGAGTAGCTTTGTTACATATGGATGCCAAATGTTCGGGACACTCCTCAGTTGAATCCTCTGTCTTTTCAGACTAATCCTTTGTGACAAGCAAGGCAATCAGAAAACAACTGAATATCCTTACAGGCAAACACTAGCAATAAAAATAAGTGAACTAGAAACCCTCATGTGATGGTTGAAAGCGCTTGGGGATTTTGAGAGCTGGCTGATCTGGTGTATGCATAGATTCTGCTTGATTGTATACGCAGTTCCTCCCGAAGTTGCCCTGCAGCAAAATCATGTGATCTGTGCCAAAACCAGAACAGAATCTACAGTAACTAAACTGCTTCCTCGCAAATTCATGGCTCAGTTTACTCCAGTTCATAAATAACTTTTCAGTGTTGGTCAGCATACACAGATCCTTATGATTATCACAATGTGCATGACCTCATTGATTGTCATATGGGTGGGCGAATTTAGTATCTACTTGGCTTTGGTCCCAGATGTTTGTTTAGTAAGTCATGAGTTCTCTTATCAGCTTACATTAGCCTTATTTGTGCATCTCAACAGCAGAACAATCTGCCCCAGCTGCTTTGCCACTTGCTTGAGAGCTTGCAGTACTTCAGAGGTACCTGGCAATATTGGGTGACAAATCTATTACCAGAAGCTGCTTACACCTCTGTAGCACTAATTCTCTTACACATGAATGGTGGGAAAGGTTATTAATCAGCCACCTTTACCATACCTCTGCATGACCAATTAACATCTACCATAAAGAAATGGCTCTGCCTACCTGCAGGACAGACAGAGCTATCAGCACAATGAATGTTAAAGTTTCTTTAACCAGCATGTGATTGACACTACTCTATTTGTCCAACAATTTTTATTAATTAAATCAAATTTAAATTACAGTCTTTTTTTAAACATAAAATTGCTTCTAACTGAGTTCAAGTTAGATTTTAAGTTAGATCAATTTATTTGAGGCTTTTTCCTATTAGAATCGTATTTTCAAGCAAACAGCAAAAACTTCACTTCTGTAACCATCTGTTTCACTTTTCACATACTTGTTTTTGGAACCATTTACCATAAACTTGTCTTATTTTAAAATTTGGAAGAAACAGGCAGTGGGCTGTCTCTAAAGGACTTTTACAAGACAAAATCTGTTGATCTCTGATCTCTGCATGAAAAGGGAAATGATCTCATTCAGCAAACATAACATTTTGACAAATGTTGAGGGTTTTGGAGCTTTCCCTGTAAAACAAATCCTTATTGCTTTTGGAAAGGATCACTAAAGAATGTCTTAAGAGTTGTCACTTGCTTTCTACTGAGAAAGAATCAAACTAGTATGGGTCAATAAAGAGTATAGATATCTTAATTTCAAATAGAAAATACTTGTACAAGTTGCTTATGTCTCTAATAAGAGGAATATTTTTGCTCTCATTATTGAAGCAAGAAAATGTCTAAAATTATTTTCTTTTTATTATTATTGGCACATAGTAATTATGCTACTTTGACAGAGTTTCTCAGAATTATTTCTGATTTGTTCCCAGAAGAACATAATTCTAGGTCATTGATTTAAACTTAATTAAGAAGAAAACTGCAAAGAATTTTATGTTTGACAGTTTTACAAGTGGTAACAAGTGATTCATATCCTAGCAAAAGAAATTCAGCTTCCTCAAAAGGGAACCAAGAAAACTCAAGTAACTTCAATTACAAAATCAGTGTCCCAGAAGAGGGATTGTTTGCATTAAGCTACAAATATGTACTATTTTACATATTCCACAACTAAGCAATTTTACCACACAGAGACAAGTATTAGTCTCAAGGATTCAGACATAATATGACTTGTCCACAAGATGGCATACCCTGTGTCCAGAAGGAACTGACACAGCAAAATGCTTTGCAACATCTATGGAACAAAAAAAAATCTTCAATGTAATTATCCTTCTTCATTTCGTTATCCTTTTAGACAACCACAGAAGAATATCTGTCTGTAATTATTTTCATGATTTGCTTATATAATCTAAAAATCTGATTGCCTCAGAGGTAAGCAGAGACTTCACACAGAAAACAGAAAATGTCATCCAGGGGAACCAGTTTTTCTCTTTGAGATTTCAGGTGGCTGTAACCAAGTTAAGTCATACACAGGAGGCAAAGGTACTGTAGAGAGAAGAATTATAACCTTACCAAATGTCTGTTTTTACCAGCATCTATCTCACTGCCCAGGATAAGCAGGCAAGAGTTGGAAAAGAAAGAGCTTAGGGTTCTGAAAGGATTGACCAAACCCCCAAAAAATCAGAATGAAGAGAACAGTGCTTCATAGGAAGATGAAACTAAGAACAGTCTAGAAGAATTTATCCCTACATACCAAAAAGGCATCAAATTCTCAGAGCTCTCAGTAGGTCTGTTCAGACTAAAAATAAAACAAAAAACACAGCCCCCCACCCCACTCTGCATCCTGCCACAGATGCTGGCAGAAATAGAAATATTAAATGAATACAAACTGACCCATCTGTCCCCTTTGGATCTTTTAGTTATATTGGACTATACTGTTTGAGATAAAGTTTGCACAGAGAGGTAATACGCCTCTTTAAGACTTACCTATGAAGCTCATTTTAAAGTCTACATGCTCGACTACAGATGAGGTCCTATGTGTCTTAAAGTCCCTTTGTTTACATCAGTTACCCTAATAAAAGGACTTACTACTCTGCAGACTTGACCTCATTTCCATCTGTCATAACTTTAGCATTACCATTACCGTAGAGACAGCATTCCACTTTTTTTTTCCCTCCTTCTTTAAATGAAACCACTACAGTTTAGGATGGTTTCCAAGCCACAACTAAGACTGAAATGATCACAGGCATATGACCATGTCCTTTTGACACCAGACTGAAGACCCAAAGGACACGGAGCTATCTGGACTCTAGTACAAGTGTTTCCCAGCTAAGCTCAGAAACACGAACTGAGCAGCTGAAGCATAAATATTCCGACAGATACAAGTTGCCAAAGGCTTGGGGCTTTGCTGTTACAATGTAAGTACTTTCCACTTTTTTATTACAGTGATCAAATAATAATCAAACCTCCCTTATCATCCACCCTCCAGCCTTCCTCAGTTTGTTGATATTTATACACATCTTTAACAAAATTAAAAGCAACCAAAGATCCAGGATTCTGAAATTAGTAATGCAATTCTTCTATTTCTGCAAAGCAGCTAAAAGTCCTTTTGTTTTCATACAAGTAAGGAACATATCCCATTCAATTACATGCATATTTGTAAAGTACTTTTAAACTAAAGGCAATTGTACCCAAAGTACAGCCTGAAAACAGGAGCACAGGGCTATTCTGAAAAAAGAATTCAGATTAGAATATTGGTTCTATCCCAAATGACCTGGCATTATTTGAATATGTTTATGAATAAACTCTTCATTTAGCATTTTCTGCACCAGTTTTCACTGCAACACACTTAAGCTTAAGGCCCATAAAACCCTAACACACATGAAATGCTAATCGAAAGAGTGGGATTAATTTTTTGATGATAAAGTGCTGACGTCCAAGTTCATCCAAACCCTAATTTTGTTGAAGATATTTTTAAAGGTAGAAATAATGACCCTTCTAGCCACACATTCAATATGAAAAACTCTCGTATATTATGTGAAAATAACATGCGCCTATCCTTTACTCTGCCTCCCACAACTGATTCCACCACCCACAACCAATGCAGCTATCCAAGTCCTTCAGTGAAGCACAGCACTGTACAGTCCTGCTTTTTCAGCAAAATGGCAGATGTGACTTCTAACCCTGGTGATTCCAATTCAGTAAAAGTCATACAATGTCAATTTTTTTTCCCACTAGACTGACATTGTTGTCATTAGCCTAAACCAAGACCATTGGACAGGTTCTCCTACCCAACTGCTTTAAGCTAAAGAGACTGTGGAAACCTGGGGCTAAATTTCATCTTACACAAGGTTAGGACTCTGAGATTGAAGCAATATTATTGCTTACAACTATCACTCACTCCTCCAACTCCTACTTTGCACCCCTGTGCTTTATTCCAGCTAGTAAGTTCACTTAAGCATACATCAGGTCTGCTTACAGGCTTGGGGAAACAGGAACAACTGAAAACCCCCAACAAGAAGTACTTGAAATAAGAAAGCTATGTGAGGGGACAGCTGATAGGTAGAATAAAATATTGGGAGTCAGAATATCCAAGTTTAGCTTCCTACTTCCTTTTCTGAAGCGGTCTGTAACAGAGCAGGTAATCCCACTGCACAGTACTACCACTGACAAAACAAGATTAATTGCCTTTACTCAGAGAGCCCACAAAGCTGACCTCCAGCTCATTACATGGGAAAGCCAAGTCCACAGTTGCGAGATGAGGTGAATCAATAAGGTAAGAGCATGGAAGTTCTTCTGTTGCAGATGATTATTATGGAACTGTGTTTCAAGCAAATGTAATGGACAGTCCATTATTAATTAGTGTGTTTCATGACAAAGAAGAAGGGAAAAAGATCAATTTAAAAATAACCCAGGTATAGAGGTGGAAGTTACACTAATTGTTCCTTAAAAATAAAAAAACCCAAGCCCACCATGCCCCCAAGCCTCCCAACAACCTTATATCATGCATATATACATATATATAAAATATAATCTGGATGAATTATTCCAGCTCTAAAGTGGGAGCTACATGTCTGAATAATGTCTCCTCTCTGTTTCAAACGTAGGCAGATTTACAGTGTGCAATGGAAAACACCCATCAGAAAAATCTTTTACTCAAGCACACAAAATTCTCTTCAGTATTCCATCTTATTTGAAGTTATACCGCTCCATAAGGTTACTAGTGACTTGGCAACAATATCAGTATGCTGCCTATCCTGAGAACTTGAAAAATTAGATTAAAATTTGCTCTAAGAAACCAGGCATTTTATTCTCTCTTCTAACAATCAGTATGCATGGACCTATAACTGTATATGATAATATTAACACATTCTGTATTCACATATTTCTGAGTTGGAATATGCCTACTTTATTCCAGAATGCCCACACCGCTCAATGTTCAGCCTTTCTTGATTAGTTCAGACACTGCATTTGGATACCCAGAGGAAAGGCAGAAATGTCAGTTACAAGAGCAGACTGGAAGAGCAGTGTTAAATCAGTGTGAAATCAGCATCTAATTTCCCCCTATAAAGGAATAATTAAAAGTATGTAGCATTGCCATTAAGTGTCAGCCTGTCGATATTTTTCAGATTAGTTAAAAATATGAAAAATTCCTAAGAAAATGGAATTAAAATGGACAAATTGGTGAAACTCCTGCAGATACATTTAATTTCTATTCTCAGTGTCCTACCATGAGCCTTCTAAGAAACTACAGCATATCTTTTTATTACAGTAATGAATCAACTTACAGATTCTGCACGCAAATCATAGAGCAGATTGATGTATTTATTCCAGTTCTCTCAAGCCTACTCCCACAAACATCTTTTGCAGTACTGTATAATAAAGTGTGGTCTTAGGTCAGACTTTATTACAGATTCAATTGTTAGTTGTTCTTGGGGGTAATGGAATGGGTCCCATTCAATGTGAATGAGTTAGTTATGGTGGAGAAAAATGAAAAAAATTGAAGCATCTTTTAAACTAAATTAGTGGGAATTGTGTTTTCTTACCACTATGCCTTGTACCTTCCCTGAAGACAGGGCTCTGTACAGCAGATTGGGATCAGAAATTTGTTTCTACCTGCAGCTTCTGCCAGGTCTTATTGTTGCTACAACACGGAAAGATTCAGGCTTTTGGTTTGTTTCCAATTCGATTGCCTGAATGAAAGAACTCCATATATTTGGAATTATTATTTCAGAAATTGTACAAGATATACTCTTTGGGGATTATTATCAAGAATCTCCAAACACTTTGAACACATACAGCTCAATTACAGACATCTTTGAAAGTGGTAAAGTTACAGAGGTTTCAGACTCAACTCTATAGAAATGCTCAAAGAGACAGGCTGATTACGGTGTACCAGGAAACAACCTGCAACTGCAGCTGGTAGTGATGGCCAGCTATTACATTATGGGTCAAGAATAGAGGACAAAAAGGAAAATTCAGGATAGATATTATGAAATTACTACTTTCCTCTGCATACCAGAATTTAAACTTAGTAGTCCTAACAGCATATTGAAACTTTCAAAGGAAGCAGTCAGCTTTCAATGCTGCAAATCTCAGTTTAAAAATCACAGGGGAAAAAGCATACACTTTCACTGATTTAATAACAGACATGAATTTGCTCCAAAGACTCTTACTAATTTCCCAAATTCAGACTAATGAGATTGAGGCAGATTTTGAGATACCCACCAAGCCGAGTTCCACCACATACAGGGTTTTACAAGATTAGTCTGTCAGAAGGGAACGATGTTGTAGAGTAGGAGACAGCTGGCATGGATCAGGAAGAATCTACTTACCTGGCATTATTTACTCCCCCCCATGCTATAGGTAGAAAATGGATGCAGATATGAAATATTACATCAATTCAAAGATTTTTGCTTTTTTTAAGAAGCATTAACCAGTGTTGTGTTAGAGCAGGAGGACCTAAATCTACTTATTAATAAACACAATGCAGTGTTAACAAGCTGCTGCTGGACTATTTTAGTTTGGTAGTAACAGACCTACACTGAGGCTAGAATTTAAGCTGCAATATCATCCTTCTGGAAATGAGCCTGTGTGTTCAACCATATATTATTATTCTGGGAGCCACTGACCTGAAAAGAAAGAAAAAAAACCGCTTGTCTTTCCCTCAGTACAAGCACACTAGACGCTTTTAGCTGTGGTTATCTGAAGCATTTACAAAATCTCAGTGCAACTCAAAAAACTCTCTCTTTCTTCAGCAAGAGCTGCACTGAATTCTCAATTATACAGCAAAAGCTGGATGAGTGATAACAACCCTGCCAGGACTGTAACTGCCAACACTTTAGTTGCAATTCTGCTCTTTCAGCAACTATGTGAAAGCAAACTTGGAAATACAGATGATTCATTGAAAACTGCAGGATATGTTAGTTAAAGCTGCCCTATTCGGGTTTCCAGGATAATGCAGATAGGCTTCACAGGTAACAATTAGAAATTATCACACCATCTTTTTTCACTTGAATTAGATAAAATTAGCATCTGAGAAATATGATACTGCAAAAAGATAGAGCACTTCATCAGGACACTGAGTATCAGAATCCTACCAAAAGGACTCAAACATCAGCTTTCAGGTCTTCTTTCAGGCATTTATTTGCAACACAGCATTAGATGTTCTTTTAAGTGAAAGGCCAGAGTGCTGCTAGCAACTAAACCCCCAGACGATTACTAAAGCTCACACAAAAGTAAGAGATCAGCACTAAAAGAAGTGGGTGAAAGATTCTTGAGAAAAAATAGTGCTTAGGACAGAAGGGGGGAATCTCTCTGCTTTTCTCATCCTTCAGAGGTGTGTCTCTGTGAGCACCAACATACCTCCTGACCCTCAGTATGCTGCTAAAATTGGCAAGTGCACAAGGCTCCCCATGGCAAGATCTCCCTGGTGCCTCACTCAGGCCGATGCCCTGTATGAATACCTCTTGGGAGTACTCCACGTAGATGCAGACTTCACAAGAATGTGGCAGCACAATCCACAGCAGGAGCTTCCTCTGAGTTTAGAGGAATTGCCCACAGGCAACTTGCACCCAGTTGGAGAAGCAGACAAGAGGTGCTTAAACACTTGTGCTGTAGTAGCATTTGACAAGCCCGAGACAGCAATAGAAATGGTAAAGGCATACTTTTCTCCTCTGAAAATTCTGATTACTCAAATCAGCAAGATACCTGTGGTCTCCTTTCTCACAATACATGTCTACTTTTTATATAAGGGAAATAGAGCGGTAGTAAGTCACTTGCTTCTATCCCAAAGAGAGGCTGTACAAAGGAAGTTAAGATATATGTTAAGACATTCTGGTTGAAGGTTATACCAAGTAAAATAGCGCCCTGCTACTTTCCTATCCCTGCATATTCCCTCTGAGTTCTCATGAAACAGGACTGCCTCTGTCTATTAAGGAGAGATCCAGTAATAGCTTTCTAGACGCCTGCTGTCTTTCTGGTCGTTTCTTCTTTGCTATTATACAGACTGTGCACCATTTGTTATCTTCTATAGCATATGTCAGAGCACGTTTCTGCTGCAACATGCTGTTGTTGAAGGTTTAGTTACTGTGGTGCCAGACTATGGGATAAGTAACAGACGGAGCTGCGTCTGTAAAAAAGCCAAGTGACCGCATCACTGCCAGAAAGCACAACAATTGCGAAGTTGCCTGGTTGCTTGTTTCACAATGAAAAGTGAACTCTGCTCAACACCAGAGGCTGGATTGCTTGCTCCCCTGTCCTCTCATTAGATCATAACCTGTGTGCCCTAAGCAAGCCTATTGTGTCCGTAACTACCAGTTAAACAGGATCTGTAAGGTTTTGCTACTGTGGCTGCAAGGTCATGCAGCACAAAGGAGCCAGTGTGCCTGGTCCTTGTGCACGCAGCAATAAATATTTTTAACTCTGTGCAAGATTGCAAACCAGACAGATGCACCTGCAGCCTGAGTTGGAGAGCTAACTGAACGTTTTTACCTTCTTCCCCAAAAGAAAAAAACCCAAACCCCAACACCTTCAATCTGTTAAATTCAATGTATTTATTAGGTGATATAATTTAAAACAGATTTCTTGCCTCTGTTGACGAGAAGTCACTATTAATGATTAAGGACCAAGGGCACATGCACAGCTGTAGAATCTCTTGCCTATTTTATTTTGTATGAATTGCCAAAAAACTGCAGTGCTGCACACAGTACACAGAGCTCCTTGACAGCTTATTGCCCTGTTTTAAACTCAGCTCCGCTTTCTAGCAAAGATGCTTCCGCTTAGGTGGAAAATGAAATTCCTTTACCCAAGATACAGGTTTTTCAGGCTCACAAAAAAAGCATCAAGGCAAAACTCCATCTTATAACATCAACTTGCAGAGTTATCTTTGCATCTGAAATGTAACTTCCCAAAGAAAAGACATATAGCAAAATGCTAACTATAGACAGCAAAGATTTATTAGGTCAGACACAGTTCAATGGATTCCTACAACTATTTCCTTCCTGCATATATTATTTTTAAATGGATTTCTACATCCTTTCCAAGTTGTATGTCATCTATTTTTTCTCCAGCTGCAAGAGCTCTTTATAGCTACTCACATCTACTGGCTTGCTAGAAAACAGTATTCCATATCACCTATGCTCCTTTTAATTTTTTTTTAATTTTTAAACTTTTAAAAATAGATTCTTTTCAGATGATACAAGCTATTTCCTATATGTGAGCTCAGTTAT
Organism: Strix aluco; assembly: GCF_031877795.1. NCBI lineage: Eukaryota > Metazoa > Chordata > Aves > Strigiformes > Strigidae > Strix > Strix aluco. Next base: position 16,558,720 of record NC_133945.1, on the reverse strand, counting down.
CTTTTTCTTCCTTCCTTATCTTTTTCTTCCTTCTATCTCCATCAGGATGGCAGAACTACCATCACCCTTTCTCCCTTTAGCTCCTTTATTAACTAGACACAAGTGTATGACAGCTACTAGTAATTAGAGTATGACAATAAAAAGTGAACTTAATTCCACTTCATCCTTTGCTTCCACCATTCATGAGATATTATTCCCACTCCTGACAAGGCCTTTCATCAACTCCTGATCCTTCAGTCATCCTTCCTCCTCCACCTCGCGCTTCCATGCCACCCCACTTCTGGAACCACAGCAGCTCTTCCCTGACCTGCGTTCCGCAGCACACAGGGCCTGCTGGCCGTGGGGTCTGCAGCAGGAGAGATGTGGGAGCCAAGAGTGGGACAGACTCTGGCCCTTGTCTTGCTTCGCCTCACAGCACCACTCTCATATTCCCATTATGCGGGGCCTGCCTGAAACTCCACAAGGTATTGTTGTTTCTTCAAACCATTAAATGCATGTTCAGAGGTGAATTTATACTTTCAAGGATCCCTGCTGACATCAGGACTTTCACAGGTTGAGAGCTAAAGAACCTATTTGCAGAAAATTACTGTGCAGCTCCTGCACAGTAATTACTCTGACAGCTCCTCAATGATCTCTCTCAAAGTGACACTAAATGAATCAAAGCTCAATACCTGTTTTAAGACCATGAGAGAGTATATGTAACGACAGCAACAAAAATGTAAACACATGAAGGCATTCTAGAGCAATAATACAGAATGTTACCCTCCTAGGCAACGAAAGTGTCTGAAACTCATCAGCTGCCTCTAAATAATTCAGAATGCTGTTTGACCACATCTAAGCTCAGCGTTAATTTGTACTCTTGCTTTCCTCCTGAGTTACGAATAACTGAACATAGATTAATTCAGTGATAAATCTCAAGTAGAAATAAAGTAAAATAGTTTGAAGGGAGATGTAACATAGTCAGAAGTGGGCTTAAGCATGGTAGCATGCAGCCATTTACCAATGAGGTTCAATTTCAGTTTATTAAGCTTTGACTTAGATTCACCCTAAACTGCATACAAAAATCTTCCTCCTTTTTTTCCCTTTAGAAATCCACAGGGTTATCTAGACAACGCATCCATAGATACAGCAATTTGGAGAATCTTTTCTTTACTTTTATAGTAAAGGGATATTACAAGTGTATGTTCTCATAAACTAAGTTCTTTTTTCCAAAAGAAAAGAGATCCAGTTTGTTATTATTTTGAACTTTAAAGTTATTAAGGATATACTAAGCAACAATAGTAGATGAAAGAGAATTCACCAATTAAGGTGGATGATAACCAATTAAGAGTGTGATAAAAGATGTGCATCAAAAAGGCAAGTTTTATCCAAGGAGATACAAGAAAGGGGTAAAAAACTTCAGGGTCAAAAATACTTAACTTTGCCCCTAGAGAACGCAGATTATTTTGTAATTTAGGAAAGAATTTGCTTATCATGCACAGATGGATGTTTACTAAAGTCACACCACAGTAAACAAAGTGGATGAAGCCCATGTATCAAAAGTAATGGAAGTAGTATTTCATCACAGATCTTAATATAGGCAAGCTTTACACTCCGGTGATATGTCCTCAAACAAATGACTGCAGGAGACATATTTCAAGTCATGAAAAGAGAACACAGCATTCTGTGAGAATCTGATTGTGCTTCCACAAAGAATGGCAGCATAAAAACACCTTTTTAAGTTCTTAAAGGATGGGATAGAAATACTTTTTTCATAGCACCCAGTCACCTTTCCAGTGTTACTGAGAAGTCTTCTCAATCATAATTCTTTTGTAAATACAATACACGTCCTCAGGTTCTCATCTAGTTACTGTTGCATGTAACACTCATCCTGTATCCCAAGCTGTAGCAGAATACTGGCATCTGCTCAGCCACCCACCAGGACAAACACCCTGAGCTCTCACAGAGCTGTTGGGCTGGGCAACTCTTTAGAGTGGATGACGTAAGGATTTGCAGCTGAAAGGATCCGTTTGAAACAAGCTGTTTTTTTCAGAGCTGTATACAGCCTATTTACTCTGGTCCAGCTCATCTGGAAAAGAAGAGATAATGCAGAAGTTCCCACTACTCTCCCATGAATTGCTTGAGTTATAGTCCTGGACATGAAAAAAAAAAAAAAAGGACTGCATAATTTTAGGTGCTAGGATTGCATATATTAAAATATTTTATTTTTAATCACAGGAAGAACTAGCGAGAAAATTTGGGAGTTGAAAGCAGATGTCTTTATTGATTTTCTTTCTAGGGCATATAATTCCCCATCAAACATGCTTAGATAATGCCTTGCAAGCCAGTAGCACCAAGACACATACTGTGCTTTGTAGTGCATATAGGCAGAGAACAGGGTAGTTTGTGTCTAGGACATAATTGCTTAGCAATGTTTTAAATAACATTTTAAAACCTTCAATAAAGTGAAAACTAGGCTTTATGTATTAAAAGCCTGTTTAGACTTAGAACTTACAGAGACCCAGTCTCTTTTAAATTCAACAAAGCAATTGCAAAGATCCTTCCTCTGAATACCTTATAGTAGGTACATTAAATTTCTGGCCCTCCATTGCTTTCCTCCCACAGGAGAAAACATTTGGATTGAATGAGCTGTGCTAGCAAGTCCCAGGGCAGCAACTCTTCAGGATCTGAAGGTGCACAGCTGAGTCAACCCTGCAGCAGAGCTATTCTACCCTGTCCTTTTTGCCTACCTCACTGACAGCAACACAGCATGAGGAATCTCTGTTGTCATCAGTAGTAGTAAAAACATACACTGGCTAAAAATTAGACTAGAAAAGCAACATCTGGTACATAGGTTTGCTTGGTATTGGAAAACTTGACAAAATTATTTAAAAGAGATTCAAAGCCCTGAAGAATTGTCTCTTCTCATATCCATAGCATTCAGCTGACACTGATAACACTACAGATAAACCTCATCAACCTCTCTGTTATGTTCCATACAACTAGACTGACTGTATATAGGTAAACACTTTACCCTTTCCAGATTTTTAACTATAAAATGAAAGCTTTCATATGCAGTTTCTGAATATAAGAGTTAGTGAATAATACTACTCCATGAAACAGTCCAACAAAAACATTTGAAGACAAAAAAAGACAAAAAAAGGAAGAGCTACACTTCCAAAGCCAATATACAAGCCTAAAGACCTAAATTAACCACTCCCTATTATCTACTCTAAATGCCTGGTGACTGTACAAAATTAATAGCATGAATTTTTCAGTGATGCCCCTAATAAAAACTGAAGATACCACTACAGCCTGGACCATAGATGAGAGAAATCAATTTAAGCCTCACAGGAATTATATATATATATAAAAAGAGGTTATTTGTATAAGTACACTTCTTAGTTATGGCCTGAAACTGGTTTTTGTTCCACCCAAAATAGCTAAGCAGTATGGCATACAATAAAATCACAAAGTCGCATCATGGGCTGAGTGCATTTTTTAGATTAGGGAAATTGCTCAAGTTTTTCATAAACCAGACTGAAGCCTTCCTGGTGTTGTTCCCCATTGTTAAATTACAACAAAAAGCACTGTATAAAGTTCTGGTATAAGTACAGGCACTTGTATCAAGCATTAGTACTTATTTATCTGCTAACAAAAATCTAATGGTAACAAGCATGTCTTTTCTTCCCCTTCTCAGTCAGTTCAAGTACCTGTTCAGTCAGAACTAACTATTCAATTCGCCTTCCACAGAAATTAGCGCTGACAGTTCAGAACTTGCTGCAGTGCTCACACAGCACTGGCACCTCAGGCAATGATCCAGCATGCACTGAAAATAGTAGTGACTCTTTGTCTGGCATAAACCTTAAACATTGGTATATTTGTGTGTTTACTTGGTTGCAGACTTTATCTTTGCTACAGTCATTTTAAAGCACTATTAGCTGCAGAAACCATAGCAAATCATGTAATTAGCTTAAACTGTTTTAGACCTCTATTCATCCCACCCAGTTTCAGGCATCTAAGGCATCTGAAGTGTTAATACAGTCACCCACATTGCACAAAATAGATGCCCAAAGACAAGCTTAACCCAAGCATTCTTTAGCAAGTGCTAAGCTTTGTAATTTATGATTTAACACACTCTCTCTGTACTTAAATGGTTTGTTTAATAAAGGATGGGAGCTATTCTTTTCTACAGCAGTTCTATCATTTGCAGTTAGAATTTACTGCATCACTGAAACTGGCATGTTTGGAAAGTACTTGAAGTCTTGTACTCCAACAAAATACAGGCACAAAGTGCCCTAAAGAGAGCACACCCATACCTTAAGCTTAGACCACAATCTTCCTCACTTCTAAGAAACTTCTGGGAAAAATCCAAGTATGTCTGCAAAGAAACAGAAGAAGAACGTTGCATTGATTCACCCACTAGAATCATACTACCAGTTTCCTTGCTGCCAGACTGTAGAGATGACTTAACCACAGGTCTTGTGTTGTGACTTGGCACTTATCTAGCACCTCCTCATCCTGTTAGAAAAAGATGCAATTTGAAAACAAGGGAAGTTGAATGTGCTGGGCTGAGTTAGGTTGCATTCTGGTGTACACTTAATTCTGAGGCCTTGCTCACACAAGAAAGTTACAGAGTTTAAACTACAGTTTAAATAAAAATAAAATGAGTCATCTAATCTAGTGCAAATCACTTCAAGGGTACTAATTTCATTACTACAGATTGTGTTATTGCAGCTCAGCTATTACTGATACTCATGGTTAAACATTAAAAGCTGCTTCAGGCTCTTTTAAAAAATGAATTTCAGTGTGATTTGGGCTGTTTGAAAATTCTATTTATTCTAAGCTATAGATATCCATATACCTTCTTGTACTCTAATGCTAAAAAATTACAAGCTGAACAAGTGTAAACACCTTGTTCCTGGTAATAACTAAAATTGTTACTGGTGCTTTTTCATTAAAAGATCTTCCAGACTTTCTGACAACACTGGATTGTACACATCTACTTGACTTACACATACACTTGATTTACAGACATTCATTATTTCCATTTACTGTGAAAGTGGAACTTCGCACCTGTAAGTATGGATGACATGAGTACAGAGACCTATGTACAACATAATTGACAGAAGAATCCCTGTTAAAATAGGAGAATGTGATAAAAAGTATCACAGAAATGGACACAGTTAATGTGAAATTCAAATCTACATAGAGATCACAAAGAGGTATCTGCAGCTTGAAGAGTAGGGATAAAGCTTTGTATGCATCCTGCTTCTGCCACATAGGAATGCAAAGCATTAGACCTCCAACCCACACAAATTCTTTCTTCTGAAGAAGCAAATGCCCCAAAGGCTTCTGTGTGAAAACCTTACAAACGCCCCCAGGCTCCAGTCTCTGCAATAGCAGTGTTGTCCAGCCAGCCACCTCCCCTTTTCAATCCTGTAGATTCCCTTTTCTGCAATTTTCTCCTCAACCACTTGCCCCTTTCTCAGTAATATCACTTCATCTTGTTAGTTTTCACCATGTTTCTTGGTTCTTATTTGGTTCTGATTTTTTTCCTTTTTATTATTTTCAGACTCAATGTACTGGATCCAACAGAGGCTACAAGGAGTAGCAGGTATCTCCTTCCTTATACCAGTGCCTTTGCATTGGTCATAGCATATTGGGTTGGGATTCTTTTCTCTCCTCATTGCTTCCTTCTGGGAATGAAGAGACAAATTCTGCCTGATCACGTCAGTGTAAACCACACTCTGCTAGTGCTAATGGTATTACTGCAGATTTACATCAGCATCAAAGAACTTGGCTTTAGACTCTTTCATATACTTCCCAAACTCCTCTTTTTTATTGGCAGCAACTGCATCATTCACAATCTTCCCTCAAGAGTATTACAAGGCATACCTAGACTTTAATAAGATAAAAAAGTTTTAGGTACATAGTATATTGCCTATTGTAAGAAACTTAGAATGCCTTAGTCTTTTAAATTGTTTCTGTCTGCATGTTTGCTTTATAGAAGTGCAGCCTGAATCTACTTTTGATGCTTATGTAGGGCTCATACATGCGTTCAACTGAATTGTTTACAAAGGGGAGTCTCTCTCTGGAAGTAGAAAGCCATGTTTGAGGCTACCCAAGTTGCGCCCAAGACAAAAGTAATACTGAAAAAGACCTTCCTCTGTTTCCCTTCCTTGTATAGTTGGCCTTGTAGGGCTCATGCAGGACAGCAGCTGCCTGCCCTGCACCACGGACAGGAATTGTTAGAGAGTGAGGGCCAGAGCATCCTGGAGCTCAGCACTGATTAAGGGAGGAAATGCATGCTTGTATCATAAGCATCTTCTGCCACTAGCAAAGGGTTAAATAACTTACCCAATTGCGGTCTGCTTAGACAGCATTCATCATAAAAGTACTACATAGGAGCCAAAAGAGCATTTCCCCCAGCTGCAGTATATATACAGAGGATTTGTGCTTTACAAAAGATGGCAAGAGAGAAGCAGCACAGTAGCGGGTCTGATTAAGGGAGTAGGCATAACAGAGTAGGTCTGACCTCACACAGAGTGTGAAACAGGCCTAAAACTGTAACATGGAATAATTCAAGATCAAAGGAATTCAACAGTAACATACTAGACAGGATCATAAATTGGGAAGTGTGCAAATTGTGTCTTTTGCCAGTATTAGACAGGATTGTGCACATTCCTTAAGCCTCAAAGAACTTCATCCCAGAATTGGCAGGAAGGGTGAAATCCTTTATGTGGTCTCCAAAGCACCTGGAGATACTTTAGGAATTGAAGGGAAATACATAAATGCAAGTTATTTTCCCTGTTAAGGGAGTTGCCATTCATCAACTTTTGCATCATATCCGTTGCACTTAATTTTCTTAAGAGCCTTTAGATTCTCTGGCAGAAAGATGGCATGGAGAAAGAGGGCAGCACAGTAAAGTTGGAGACCTAGGAGAAATGGGTTCATTTTCAAAAACATGTCAGTGAGAGCTTTAAACTCTTTTACTTTATATCCAAAAAGCATACTAAAATTGGAAAAAAAAGGTGTCTAAATATATAGTGTACTAATTTTGTTCCCTATCTGACAAATTACATCTTCTGTTGGGCTGTAATGAAATCTGAAGTGAAATGACAAGCTTCGTTCATGCTGCCAAGATCCTAATGAGCTGTGTTCCCAGGTTTCTGAATGAGGAACGAGATTCCTTTCCCATAGGAAATGCTGGGGAGTGGAGGGGCAGCAGAGATGACACAGCAGTGGCAGAAGGACTGCATGAACTGCAGCACTGGCCAGGGAATTCAGAAGGCAGTGGGAAAGGAACATTGTTTTCCCCACAAAAGAGTCAGTTATAATGACAGGAGACTCACAAGTGAGGATTAGACATCCCTGCACCAAATACACAATACTCAGTTCATTCCTCTTGAAGAAATGAATTACTTTCACCCAAACACAAAAGAAAAACTGGATTCCCTCTATGAAAAGTTTAGTGAATGTAAAAGCCTACATCACTGCACCACTGATAACAAGCCTTGAAGTATCAAAAGGGACATACCTTTTATTTTGTTGATGGATTGCAGAAACATTTTGCTTCCTATATAAAATGGTAAACAGGACTTTGTTTCCACACACATACATATGTAGAGACTGGTATGCTGTGATACCTAAACTCCACAGAAAACTGGCCAAATGCTACAGGAAAATTAGGTTCTGTCACATTTATGGTTAAATCTCTTCTTTGTAGAGCTCTCCTTCAATTGTATAACATACAGTCCTAGAAAGAAGAGTTGAGGAGTAACATCCCTTGAAATTACAAATGAAGGAGGTCTCTTGTCTTATGTTTTTTATACATGGACTCTTCAATAAGCTAGACCATGATCCTCCCATGTCCATGAGCCATGCCTACATTCACTACTTCCATAAAACTAAGCACGGTGGTTTTAGAACCACAGGGATTCTCACATAAGAGCTTGACTCCAGGTGTGTCATGAGTTGTATGTATGTCATGTTCTTTGGAGAAGCCTGATGTACAGACTGAACAGATAAAAGTAATGACTGTACTAGGCATCGGCTAAAACAGTCTTTCTCCCTCAGTTTATCACACCTTAGCTGGATAGTTCTGAATGTACAAACAGCTTAAAAACAAACAAGCAAGGAATTTATGGAATAGTTTTGCACATGTTCTCACAATTTCTTACAGCTTTCAAACACAGAGTGTCTTCTTTAACTCTACTAGGCAATTTGGAAGGAAATATACTGGAAACAAACTGTTGATGTTTTGTAATATCACTACAGAGAATGGAAGGCAGGCAGCAATACTTATTGCTATACCTACCCTAGAAGATCCTAAAACAGGAGATGCCCATCAGTGTGAATGAGATGCCATCTTCCTTCTTTCCTAATGTTCTGTGAGTCATTTCCAACAGACACTACAGGCCAGCAACAACAAATCCTGTAGGAATTATTCTGAAGATGGACATCTCTCATTTAAAGAAACCTTTCTATATCACATCATTTACACAGAGAAATTAATTAACTTATATCAGCATTAAATTATAGGCTGTAGTAGTATTGTAACTCTGCTGGAAAATCTCCATTGTGCAGTTCAGTTGCTAATCAGATCTTCAGTTTAATAAAATTGTTTCCATTTAGTGTTAATCACATTTGCAGTTTGCTGCTGACAGTGTTTCTAATTGCTGGCAGTAAGGGCTTTCAGGACACTGGGGAACCGCACATTCAGTTCTTGATCTGATCCTAGTTTGTGCTACATCATACAATGGACTACTTAAATAATTATTTTTAAATCATTCTGTGACTATTCAGCTGCAGTTCTACATCATAGGCTATAGGGAGATTGGATGCCCTTTGAATACTGATGCAAGACCAAGATCTCTACTAGCAAAAATAGTCATGGAAAGTGAATTTCAAAGCAATTGCAGCATGCTGACAATCTGTGTGTGATCATTTAAAGTGCAACCACACGATTCCCAATTTAGGACTAGTGTCTAAATGTAGAGATTGTGATTGAAAAATTGGAGAAATAGCTTGGAGCTACTTCAGGGTTGCAGAAATTTTGAGTATATACAAATTCATAAAAGTAAATAAATAAACATTAATTCTGTCCAAAAGGTCACTAAATTGGTAATAGTTTTCTCAAATCTTTGTGTTTGTAACTGCAAAACTGTGGCATGAGTTTTCCCCTTACACAAGAATTGCATGATGAATATCTAAAAAAAAAAATCTCTTCTGATAAGGGTACATTTGAATTCAGAAGTATTTCTTACACCTTGTGCTTGAAAATGTATGACCAAAGCAGAAATTAGTCATGGAATGCTGCTAAGGCTTTGCTCAAAATACCAAACTTATCTATGCCTTCCTTAGTAAACCTGGTTCTGCGCTTACAGAAAATCTATGTTCAGACTTTGGATATAAAATTAGCCCTGTCAGCAATGATGTAATCTTCTAACTTATTTTTCCAGTTCAGCCTTCAATAGTGGTTTATCACAAACACGTAATTGTACATGACCAATCCTTTGGAATCAGTGACAATGCTAAGATTTCTACAGGATTGTTAGCTCAGCCTATTTACTTCTGTCTTGCATACAAATTTCTGAACAAATTAGAGTTTATTTATGCTAGAGCCATAAATTTTGCTATTAAGACACTGAATGTCCTGTGAATAATTAAAAATATTTTTCGTTCCTCATAATTGCAAATGTACCACACCCTCCCTCTTTCCAAATACTGGAATTAATTTTGCCCTCAGCTGTATCTATTCAGCTTCCACGTACTATACCTGCTGCAGTTAGAACTGCAAGGGCCTTGTTTTGCTCCACTGAAGTCAATACTAAAGCAGCAATTTAGCTCAGTGACAATGTGCACTAAAATCTTTGCTACCTATTGAAGAGAGAGGCTAGGAAATGGGGTCTTGCAGCTCCCAGCTAACTATCCCTGTATGAGCTCCTGCATGACTGCTCAGGTCTTCAGCTTGATGCTATAATGTCAAGAGTACTAGCAAACAGATGGTATTAGAGTCAGCCTGCCTCAGAACTTCTTCAAAATGCTTTGAAATAATTACTGAAGAGCTCATATTCTCTGCACTTTGCTGTTTGACATACTTAGATATCATCCTACCCTTACGTTTGTGGAGGTTTTTGGTTATTTAATTTCTTGCCATGCAAGAAGCTTTGGAAGCCTCTTACTAAGTATAAGTGAAGTTGACAGAGCTTCCTCTCTCTCCTTTAATTCTGTTTTATTCTGACAAAGTACTTTCAGTACCTGTCAGGAGAAAAGTCCTCACACACTGAAAGCCACCAAAATATGTAGAACAGAATGCTAATGCAATCTTAAATAAACAAAATCTTGTGAGCACAAACATTATTTCACTACACTAGTTGCTAACTTCTCATGCTTTAGAAGTTACTTCATTGTCACAGAACTACTCAGGACTCCTTCTCTTGAGAAACAAGCCAAATCTGCAGTTACAGCCAGTATCAGACCTACCAACAGAGAGATGCAGCTAAACACACTGTCCTTCCTTCTGCATCCCTGAAATAATGAAGACCTTTGTAGTGCATCAAGATGGGGCCAAGGTGACAGTGCCACCTGATTGTGTTCCCCAGGTTTCACCACAGTGGCTGCAAATTATAGCCTGGAGCCAAGTGGGGGGCTACTGCTGTTCCTGAGGTACAGTTTACTGCGTTTTTGAATGACCACCATTTATTTTAAAAAAGCTAAAGGAAGAGGAAACAAAACTAATTCTTTTTTAGGTTCATTAGAAGTATACTGTGAAAAACTCTCAAGTCATAGGCTTAAGAACTCCATTTTAATGTGTGGTGTAGAGAAACTGATATCAGACAGGAAAATGCTGGAGGATGAAAGATGGATAAATTCACTGAGTATTCAGAAAAGCTTCTTTCCTCTGGGATAACAAAAGCCTCATTTCCAGTGCAAGTTTAATGCACTCTAGTCTGAAGAAGAGCTGTGTGCATTTCCTTCACAAAGGCTGCAGCCAAGAGGCTGAACTCAAAATCCGGAACATGACCAAGGAGGTTTGTCGCGCTGTCTCCCACTTGGATTCTGTGCTTTAGAAATGAGCTATAACTGTACATAAATGGCATATACTTGCTCTGTCTGTAGCAAATACTTCTTTCCTGGGAGGTGAATAGTATCTTGTGGGCGTTTTCTGTGTATGGCCCTATGGCTTATATGATATTGCTATATTGTCACAAAATCCTTTGAAATGGACCCAAAATCACTGTAACGAAACGTTTCTCTACACTAATATTCCACATGACAACAACTATTAACCACTCCCTTTGCCATCATAGATGCACATAGACACTACTGAACACATGCCAGAGACATTCATGAATCACAGAATCATTTAGGTTGAAAAAGACCCTTAAGATCATCGAGTCCAAATTAAGAAGCTTAGATGCACTGTGGAATGTGAAAATATCTCTCAGTCTAAACTCTCTCCTCCCGTCAAACCATAAAACCATCAAAACTCAGGTGGAAGGAAAGCAAAAATGGACGGATTCTCTCTGTACATGACAATCCCAGAAATTCTTCATTAGGCCCTCTTCCAGGGAAAAATGAACAAAACATAATCGACACTAGTATTCTAGGAAGCACCAGTCACTAACCTATCATGTTTCTATATATGTATATGTTTATATGTATATACATATAGACATTGTGACTGCCCCTCAGTTTTGTTACGCTAACATAGCATGTACATATGCTAACCTATCAAAGCCATGGGGTAGTTACACTGTCAGAGCGCAGATATCCCAGTTACATGTTAGTTCACTCCTGTTTCTAGTCCTAGGTCTCTCTATAAGAAACCAGATGTGGAATAAAAGACATTTCTCTCTTTACTTGGCTCTGATGTGTGGACACTAAAGATACAAGGACATTGAGTGGCTAACAGTCAGGGCTTACTCGGGACATGGACCTCAAAGCACAATATCACAGTACAAACTACAGCTCAGGCCAAACATTCCGTAGTTCACTCTACAATGCAAAATCTCTGTCAACTCCATAGACACAAGCATAAGAAGTTGCTTTGTTAAAAAAACAAACAAACAAATAAAAAATCCCACAGAAGTTCTAATATTATGGGCCCACCAATGGGATTAGGTCTGTAGTTAAAGCAGCAAATAGGCTTTGTTAATGCATAAGTATTAAGGACTCACAGCTTCCACTACAGCTGCTTAGTTTCCACTATCTACTTAATAGAGAAATGACATTTGATTGAGGCTTGGTCTGCTCATATTGCAAATATTAGTTTGGACTCCCTGGTTCCACTATCTCCAAATACATTGGCAACACTAAAATTTGTATATAAAAACCCCAAGTGCTAAAATATGTAAATATGTAATGTGTTTGTATCACATTTTAAAGATAAATACAGAATCTAGTAGTCAACAGTACAATATCAAGTCAAGAAGTCCCTTAAACAATGTGGAGCTCCAGCACTAAATATTACTACTGTTACTTCATTTTTATTCTGTCAAGACATCCAAGCCAAAACAGATCACAGGAATTCTTGTGACTTGAAGTATTAGTCATAGCTTTATTCAGGGAAATCACATCTTTGATCTCTGCATGTGAGATGACCATGCTGCGCAACTGTTCTTTCTGATAAAGTGTGGGGGGGTGGGTGTTATAATAGCAAATGATTGCTGCCTGAAATATCGCAAAGGAAATAGGTTTATGAATCCTTTATTATCTGCTATTGGGTCAGAAATTGGTTTTCCTTTTGATGCTTCTTGCCAGTTGGGGGATAATAATAGTTCAGGACTTATTTCCAGGTATGTTACTATGTTAGAGTAAGGCACATGCGTTGTTAAACTTGCAGTAAGATTTACCTCGCACATAATTCTAACACAGCAAGCACTAACTTTGCTTAGGTGGCAGCCTGAGATGTTTGCTTTCATGTGAGAGAATGAACAATGATATTTGTAGGAATCCTGACTGCCTTTAGACTGCAAAAGATTAAGCAACAGCAGAAATGAAGACATGTTTGCATACTCTATTCACTGCTAATATCCTGCCATTAGGCAAAGTACTAGCAATAATTCTTTGGGAAGATGAGGGTCCATCAGGATTTAATGAGGATCAGTAACTGCAAACAGCACAGCAGTGCTGGAAGTGAGAGTAATATTTTTAGAGATTATCTCAAAGTTACTGCCAAAGTTTCAAAGAAGAGGCTTTCTTTTAACATGAGACTCTGGAAATTTGTGCCCAAGCAACTAGAAATTTTTGAACACGAGTATTTTCTACTCCAAAAGTTTCCCAAAGCTTCTGGTTGGGGACAAAGAATGACTTCCCCAGCACATCCACTGTGGAAGCACAACCAGTCTGTGCAGCACCTATTGTTCATTACTGTGGATGTGAGAGTGACTGGTATCTCCACTTATTCTTATGAAGTCTGCATCTGCACATGGATTTAGTGTTAATTGGCACAACTGGAAATTGAATCAAACCACTTTTTTCTGCTGCTGGAACATATGATATCAGTTGCATACAAAGTGCACAGGAATCACAGATCATCAGCAATCATGTTATAAGTGAGGGCTGGGGTAAATTCAAACCAGAGAGAAAATCTGATTAGTATCCTGGTGGCATTAATTTGGTAACAGAAATCTCTCAGTAATCAAACACTGGCACAACATCAGATTTGGTTTTGCCTGAGGACTGACACGGAATAGTGAAATATGTTCTCCTCCACTGTACAAGATGGCCAAAGTGGCATTGGCTATATACAGATGCTGCATAACATGGTTGTACCAAAGTTTAGCTTAGCTTTTGGTAGAGAAAAAGGACAGACCCGGAAAACTGAAGAATATCCTTTGAGCAACTGGGCATTTACAATGGTATATGTAATTATCCCACAAGAATGTGTGCACATGTACTTTATATGAAGAAGATTCAAACATTCAGCAGCAGAGCTACTACTAGTAATTACATATTCACTGTTGTAGTAGAAAATGTCTAATATAGAGTCTTTCAACATGATTTGATCTGCTGCATTCCTACAAAGGTTTATTCACTGAAGTAAAGCAATGCCAAAAAGTTGGTTATTTTCAGCTGTGAGTGTGAATGTTACCCTGTTCAAAACGGGAAGCATACTTTCATATCCTTTGCCCACCCTTGTGAGGTATCACTATCTTCTTTGCATCAGCTGAAATTAGCTGCCACTTGGGAGCCATAAAGAGCTATCAATTACTTTTTCTCTTTTGTGTTAAATGAGCTATGGCTCTTCATATTAGCTGAGGAGTAAGTTTATATCAATGTATATGTTTCAAGATGGTTCATATTTATACCTTATGAACAATAACCTGGCTATGATGATTTGGATGCAAAAATCTTGCTAATGTCAAACAAGTTGATACCATAGTATACTAGAAATTTTGATATCTACTAATCATTTATAAAAGTTTTGTCTGAAATCTGAAGTTCAGCATGGCTTCATGCAGATCTTGGACGGTTAGGTCAGAGATGAAGGCTCTTCAAACCCAGTGTGCATTTATCTGTGCTCCAGGCATACTGATATCCCAAAACAGCCTCCAGATATTTCAGACAGTTTTCCGCAGGCATTCAAAGTGGGGGCCCATTCTGCATCTCCCTTGGCAAGTCCCAAAGTCCATTTGGGGAGCATTTGCACTAGAAGCACCATCACAGGTGTCATGCTCTGTAAAGTTAACTTTTTAAAAGCAATATGTATGATGGATCTATGTGCACCATTTAAAAATTGAGGGCCTCGTTTAAATGAAAGTGTACTTTAAAAATTTTGTTAATGGAAAAATGTTGAAAATCTACAAGAAAAGTGCTTTTGCTGTAGATTTAATACAGTGGACTCAATTTTTAATTTTCCTTCCACATCTGGAAAAAATAGACCTCATAAATGAAGCTTCAACAAGCTGAGCAGATCTTTCATGACCTTTAGAAACAAGTTGGCAAGTTGTTTAAAAGCGTTAATTATCCTCAGTCAGGCCATAAATAGAAAGGAACAGATGAAGACATTGTCCCTTTAGGCACTGACTGGAAAGCAAAGTGCAGGCAGGCCTGATGTTATTTTCCACAAAAAGGAAACTACACAGCGATAGTACCAAAAATCTATTTCAAACTTTCTCCTTGGTTTAAAAGACTCTAGACTTCTCTGTAGCATGGCAAAAATAGAACAAATATATTGATTCTACTGCCTAATCCCCTCTGGTACTAAACTTCTGATTCCTGTACAAAGCAGGGCCAGGCAAGTTCTGGGCACCTTCTGCAGACTGAACACTTTCTTATCAAGATCTATGAAGCAGAAAATGCAAATCCATTCTGCTGGCTGGGATATTTTAAGCAGCAGATGAGGAGAGGGAAGAGAATAAAAATAGCTTTATTATTATAGCCCTTGAAAGGCTAAAGTGACATACAGCAAGCTTAGAAATGTTCTGTAGATAAATTAAGAAAATTAAATCTTTTACTCTTCCACACCTATACTTTAGGTGTGGGTTTGGTTTTTTTGGTTTTTACTGCATATTTTAAGGTTAGTCTGGCAAGCAATGCATTTCACAAGAAAGCTAATTCTTTTACACTGGTAGAGTCCAAATTCACATCAGTCCAGGGGCCTTTCCAGGAATCCCATGGAAAAGGCAGACTTTTTCATGTGTCACATAGACAACATTTCAGTAGACTTCATGTTGTTCCTTCCCCCTCCTTCCTCTCACCTTCCTCTCCCCTCCATCAAAATAAAGGTAGTGATGACTCTCTTCAGTCACAGACTGATTAATAACATTTCAGATCTGCTCTTTCCCCATATTAAAGCAGATTGTATTTACAGCTCTGATCTGACCTGAATGATTGAGATCTATAATTTGCACATAATTTGTCAGCTCTAGTACAGTATTTTAGTTATTTATCATTGAGAAAGAGTCTTCCCTCCAAATGTATAAACTTAGATATTAAACCTAGGTATAGATGCTCCCTAAAAATCAAATTAATCATTTTTATTTGAAAATATCAGCATCTGTTGAGACTGCAAAATTAAGGTCTAGTTTGGAAGTGGACCAGGCAAAATAAATCTTTACAACTGAAGGGTAATATGACAGCAGAGGTAAAGCTATGCATTAGGAACCAAACAGTTCCTTTTCTGGAAAGTACAGAATTTTAGATCTCATACAAGTTCTTATTGGTCTGGACTTCTCAATACAATATCTACATTTGGAATTAGACATTATATGGAAAAGAGAGGAAAGGGAAAAATAGCTAGTCATTGAGCTTTGTTGTTCAAAAAGGCAAAGTCATTATATTATCTAAAAGATGGAACGAAAAGACATTCTTGACAAAAAACTAGCAGAACTGTAGAACTATGTTTGAAATTTGCACTTAATTTTACTAGTTTATCTATCTCTGATTATGTACTAACTTCCAGAAGTCAGCGAATCATTACAAAGTGTTTTAATTAAAAACCTCTCCATTGACTGAGTGCATGAAGCTCTATGTAACACAGTATCTATATTAGTAGAGCCAATATAGTTTGACCTGCCATCTCTGTATAGGGCAGATGGAATACAACCAAAAAGCACATTAGAACAACACAGCTCAATAAATATTGGATTCCAAGTCCAATCCAGTTCTCTTCTTTAACCAAGTAGTCTAACAAAACTGAAATTTGATTGGCTTAAAAGCAAATAAAATTATGCATTCTAAAGGAGAATATTTTACAAATGTAAATCCACTCCACTGAGGACCAAACTACTATCTTCGCAACTATTTGGCTTATATTTTTCTTCTATTCACCCTGGCTTTTAATTCCTGCAGGCAGGATTATAATAACAAAGAGCCGATCAATAAAATACATTTATTCAGATCTGCTGGTCATTAAGGAATAGGAGTGTTTTGGAGCTCAGAATAATTTAGATTGTTCACATCTTACATTATGTGGTCATAAAAGCATGTCTCCTTACGATGTCTATGAGGTCAGCATTTCAGTTTCAAGAAATTAACATACAGAAGGAAGATCAGGCACATGTTTATTGAAATTACTGATAAAGCAGTATGAATACACTTTTCATATTTCATGCTTCTGTTATGTTGGTGGATTGACAAGACAAAACCAGTAAACCTATACTTTGTACTTTTCATCTGAAAGTTTGAAAATAAACATGCTAGTATATTTTTAATAGAGCACTTGGCACATTTCTAATTGCTATGTAAATAAACATACTGTTTTATTAACACCTCACAACAACCAGGAAGGAGGAACACTGATGGACAGCCTGATTTAAACTAAACCCATGGACGGTCACATACAGATTGTGTTAGGAATAGAATCAGAAAATCTGTTCTGCCTAAGTGCTAGCCAAGAGCCATGCATCCGACAGAAGAGAACTGGGTTTCTTTGCCATTTGCCACACCTATAAGAGAGTCAAGTTAAAACATCTTATGGATGTATCAAAAGTAATTGTTTTGACAGTTATTTGTGAACAAGCCCCATTTAGGTCATACTTTCTGGAAATATTTAATAAGAGAATAATTTGATTGGATAACGTGCAAAGTAGTACCCATCCAAATGAAGAGAAGTGACCTACTTTCACTTTTATTTCAGGCCCCAAGGAAGGATTACAATGTTCTGGCAACAATATGCTATGAACAACTAGCCTTCCCCCGTGCTAATACAGTCCTGCATCTTTTAGTTGAATTGAAGGCTTTTAAAGGTCATGGCTTAGATCCCAGAAGCAAACTTTGTTGCCTCTTTTTAATTCCTGAGGAAATCTACAACTCTTCAAATCATCTCCCTTCTCTCTCACCAGCATACTTAACTATTTGTCCTAACTGCATATTAGAGGACTGACTGGCCATTACTGTACTGCTAAGACTTAGACTCCCTGTGCAGTTCAGAAGAGCAATGCCTAATCATCAGCTCCTTGTACATAAATAACGTTACTTCTTTTATCTCCTGTCCTGTCTCCCCCTATTTACTCATACCTACTATAGATTATGTCAGTTAAAGTATGACATAAAGACTCAGCCATCAACTGATTCAAGACTGGTTGCCTTGACAGATCCGAGACACATTTTTCTTTGATGGCTTCTTATGCGAAGCCAGATTCATCCTTGGCATCATTTCACTGGCTTTGCTAAAGCCACAACATGGGTTACAGTTTATCTGAATTGAAAAGCATATTACTAACAAGTGTTGAAGAAAACTGTAATTAATACCGACTCACACACATGTGGTATGAAGGTTCTCATTATGAGGAAATTCTGTATCTCCTGTTTGCTTTTGTAAAAACAGACACTTTAAAGAGTCATAGTATTTTCTTCACCAAATAAACATGGAAATTACCTGTCTTGCCACTTTTATTTTTACTTAACTGTCACACACATGGCACTGTAAAAATAGAGGAGTAAAGTTACCTAGTGTTAACTAAAACTTGAACTTCCAGAGTACTTGTGTTTAACAACAGTTTTTCAAGTGGATTTAAATAATATCTAATCTAGTTAATCCAGCCTCACATCTTGATAATATTTTGCCTTTGTGGAATTTTGTGATCAGAATTAAGGTAATACAGCATTAAACCTCTTTGGTGTAGAAAAAGTGTCCAGAGAAATCCTAAGTTCTTAGAAGACTCAGACCAGAAATAACACCCAGATACTCTGAGATCTAGTATATTTTTCTAGCCAAGATTTTTTTGCTCATAATTTCATACTTCTATAAATTTCTGCCTCTCTGATGATGGTGTACACATTCCAAAGCAGCTGTGTTTCCTAGGGCGAGTCAGCTCCACCTGAAGACTTTTCTTTTTTTTTTTTTTAATAACTTTTGCTGTTATTTTAATAAGGCCAGAAAAATCCTTCACTATAAAATGTCTACATAGGTGAATGAAAAAAGCATATAAGCATTTTTGAAGAATACATTAAACAAAAGAGATACATAGACCAGTTTTGTGGAAAGAAAAAGTGTTTATTTGCTTTTCTATATTCATTTTTCATTCTCTTTTACACCAGAGAGCTTTGATCATGACAAACTGAATTCAGTTGGCTCAGCAAAAAGAAATAAGGCCTTAATGAATAATCCAGAGGAAATTCTCCTGGCTTTAAAGAGAATATTATAGTTGTTGGCAATGTATGCTTTTGTATTGGTCATTATTTCTTTTTTGTTAGAAATAACTAATTTGGATACATGTTAAATCAATCAGATCGCTGGCTATTATTCAGCAGAAAATTATCAAGGCACTCCCACGCCTGTGGTGGACTGGCTGGCACTAACTACTGAGAAGAAAGGTCAAGCTTAAATTGACTTATCTCCTGGGGAAAAAAAGGTAATGGAAAGGGAGATGAAATGCTGGTAAACAAGTTTTCCTCAATACTCCCTATACACCACCACTGCTGCCTTTATTCACTTCAGCAAGCACTGAAGGAAGCCCCAGAGGAAACTGCATAATATTTTATGTGTATCCACAAAAGAATGAAATTGATTAAAGAGGTCTAGAGGAATGTGTAGATTTTTCCCCCTAACAACTCACCCCTTCTCTGAACTGACTTATGCACATTGATTTTTTTTTCTGTGCAATCAATTTAATTTTTAAATTGCTTCTAGCAGTTGGTTGGTTGCTATAGGAGCTTCCACAGTTTCTCCAAACTACACTGATGTGCAGTTCATCTAATTATTTATTCAGCTTCTCCTGTTAAGCCCATGACATTGAAATCACCTCATTCCAAATGTTTTAATTTCTCCTACTTTCTTTGCCGGGCCCCTTGCACACAAACACTACAAAAACCTCCCATGCACAGTGGTCTTATTACATTCTGTACTTTTCCTGGTTTATTTACTGAGTCTTTCTTTACTTCTGTTTTTCTGTTGATACATTAGGGGTATAACTAAAACTGCTACTTCAGCCTCTTCATACTACTGACTTCCTTCAACAACGCTTCTGCTCTGGTAGTTTTTAATCTATTCAGTCAAAAACTGCTTGAGATATCCTTTTCTGGTTCTCCTACCTGCATTGGATCTTCATTCTCCAAAACCTTTCCTAATCTACCCCTACCTTATTTTCAACTCATATGCTCCTATTTCTGACTGATTGTTCATATTCAGTTGTCCAGTAAGCTTCACTGTTCACCTCTGCAGCCTGATGTTTTCCTTTCTTTTGTTTGAACAGGAAGGACTCATACAAAATTCTGCAGTGGAATATCATCAAACATTTACTTAAAGTTCTACTGTGTCTCTTTAAAAACCAGTCAATTGATTTATATAATTGCATTCAGATCACTGTCTATTATGTTGATGTTTCTTTCCTGGTCATCCTCTGCTGTCTCCTGCCTTCAAGTCAGGGGCAGCCATGAGTTTGTCTGTACAGCACCCAGGGTTCATGGTGGAACCTTCTGAAGCCACCTGAAAACCAGTAAATCACAAGCACTGATACTATTGGTTGGTGAGTGTGCACCAGCTGGGGACAGTCATATTCTCTTTCTCGCCAAAACAAAGACTTGCTCATTTTCAGAAACAGTTTCCTGATGCACATTATCTGTTTTTAAAAATAATCTTTTTTTCCCATCTAAACAAAACCTGCCTTTTTAATTCAAAACCCATATTTTTGCTCAACATCTTTGCAGAAACAATTCAACCAGCTCCAGTAATTCTGCATGTAATTAAAGCCTTAAGTACATAATATAGAGATAATTATGAAACAAAAGATTGTGTTGTAATAAGACCAGCTGAAGTACTTGTCAAGTGCAAACAAAAGCATAAAATCCATTTCATGCCACTTAAAGCTTTTGCAGCCTTCATAACACTATGACTGTTTTGTCATTATTTTTCCCATTCATAAGATCTTTCTCTAAGCTAAGAAAATTAGTGAACCTCAGACTATTGGGAAAGAGTATAATGAAAAAAGCTGTGTGTGCAACTTTTGATATACTATTTAGTGGGACAGATAAACCCTGTTATTACCTCTTGGTACAGAAGAAATTAATATTAGATTAAACCAGACCTGATTTTGAACAGAATCTCAAAACAGATTCTCCTGCCTTTACAGCTAAGTCTAGAAACAGTTGATCACGTTTGAACTCTTGTTCAAACCTGCAGATTATGCACATAAATATATATATCAGTTCCAAAGAGGGAGCCAAATCAGTTAAATGCTTAGTAATAAATGCAGAGTTATTGACAACATTAGTGTTTGTATACATGTGGCTTGCTGGGGCCTTTTACATGTGGATGCAAAGGAGGCAGAGTAACAAGCAGCAATATTTAAAGACAGAACATGTGCCACATTGAACTGCCAGTATTTCAACCTTGACTTATTTCCTGTACAAAGGAAAAGAAAGCACGATTCTTGCTTCCTCCCCTGAGGTTGTCAGCACACTATTAACTTCAGAATCTTTTAAAATCAGAAATCAAATGGTTAGTCTAGGACAAAACATGGAAACATCTGTCAAAATAATAACTGCAATATCCACGTCTTTGAAATGAATTCTGGAAACCTCTTGAGTCTATTACTCCTTGGTGTTCTGCATTCTTCTAAAGGATCATAGTAAGTAAGATTAAGCAAAGGTTAAGAGTTTGCAGAAGATATACTAACTGGAGATAGGCCTCTTGCTTGTATAGAGCTAGGTATGGAGCTCTGATGCCACTGAGGTAAAACACTTCATGCAGCTGTGAGAGTGGCTGAAAACAACAGATGCAAAAGAATAAACAGTTGCAAGTTGCAGCAAGGAAAATTTCTGTTAAATCATTAAAAAGAATTCTACACAGTGAGGGTGGAACACTGGAACATATTGCTAATTGAGGCTGTACAATCTCCAGCCTGGAAGATATTCAAAACTCAACTGGACAAGGCCTTGAGCAATCTGCTCTAATCTTGAAATTAAGCCCTGCTTTCAGAGGGGGGTTGGACTAGAAACCTTCCAAGCTGCCTTACAACCTGAATGATTCTGATTTTATGCCTGTTATTGAGTAAAGGAACCACCTCCTCTGTTTGATTTATGATACTCTTTTATATGCTCTAGAATTAAACTTGTCTTTATAATGATTTCTTACTGCCTTATTCACTCAGCCAGTGACAAACTGTCAGTGGTAGACTATAGACCCATCTTCCTTTTCTGCAGTTCTGTTGCCTCTTATATGCTTCCCATTTGCATTTGTTTATAAGTAAAGTTTTTAAACTACTGTGACAGATGTCTTGATTTCTACTATTTACACAAGTGAACCTAACATGAATTCATTTTACTGGAATAACAGAGATAAGGTTGTCCCAAGAAAGGTGAATATATATTGACAGTCCTAGGAGCTATCCACACACTGAACAAGGACACAAGTATTTCCAACGTTGCATTTGCACAAGGACTGTCTCAACTGTCTCCAGTGAGACCAGCTTCAGGAGTATAATTTAGTCTCTTTGTCTCTTTAGTCTCTATATTCTTCACTGACATCATTGACAAGTCTGGGAATTAATGCCCACCATAATGCAGTGCTTCTTTTCTGACTGTAATTTCAATATCCTCCTAAATGAAGGAATCGCATCCTTCACAGTAACAGGATGCTGTATGGGCAGCCAGTTTTGTAGCTGCTGAGATCCCTGGCTAGAAGGCACTAATTTGCATTGCTCATATTGTTTCATCTTGAACCCAATCCTGCAGCATTTTCCTTCATACCAGCTCAAAATAAACTATCTGTAGGACTATGAATGTAGCTGCCTGAAGACTCCTCACACCTTGTGCCCTCAATAATCGTTCTGAAAATGTCACTATGCGCACAGTGCTACAAATGAATGACACCACTTTCCCCTTGCTTGGCTTAGAGTGGAGGCAGTTATTGCTAATAAGTTTCTCTCCCTTCTCAAGTTTTTTATTACATTATTTTTCATTTTGTTCTGCAAGACTAAACACTTGGCATTGCATGGGTCTGGGTGACCAGCTACACCTGGGCAGTGGAAGATGGTAGCTAAAGTAGGGCCATAGCACAGTAACCATAGGAATGTCTCAATCATATAGATCAGCCAGTGATTTTCAAGAAAATCTTTCTTGCCTTTTATACACAGAATGCTCTAGTACCACAAAATGATTAGAAGGTGGCAACTGCAGATGTTTATGGGGCAGGGAAACAAGAATGAAAAGAATTCTTCTCATGAATAGGTTACTAGAGGGGTATTAGAGATTAAAGCAGGAAGATGTGGAAGGCTGGCCTGTCAGAAGGGTTTGGGCAAAGGAGAGCAGGAGTGAGAAGAAAGAATGAGAAAAGCGCCTTCTTGATCTACAGAGATGACATTGTTAGCCCCCATTTACCTGAAAATAGTGAACACTACACAGCTTTATCCCAACTATTTCCTTTCAGACATATGTTACATTTTTCAACTGTTACCTTTGCACTGAAGAAGCAAGAGCTGAAATGCCCCATTCCTGCCCATCTGTACAAAGTGCTGTCACACTATTCAGAATTCCATCACAAAACACAAAACCACCAAGATTTCCTCTCACAAAGCTCTCCTTAGGCTGGCACCCCAGCACACTGCTGCCTGTGGAAAGCTCCTGCAGGGCAGAGGGCACTAGAAATCGGCTCCATGTGAGACAGGACGTTTAACCATAGCTAGAAATAGTGGTGAGACTCCAAAGCTCATATTGGTCATAAAGGAAGGCAGCAGTGTGGTGAGAAATGGTTGCTGCTAGCATCCTGCAAAGCAAGTATAACCTGACCACGGGAGTCAGCAGGATTGCTTGTAGCAGCCTGCAGTGAAAAATGCATGTCATCATCCTAGCTAATAAGCAGAGTCACTGTCTGTCTGTTGAATTTAACAATGAAGAGGTTTGTTTTTCACTTTTTAAAATGGTTAGCTTTCACATCCTGTGCTAGGAAGTACTAATTTTTCATAACATCTAGCTTTTTTTAAAAGAAAGGAAAAAAGGTTTCAGCCTTGACAACTTATTGCAACATATAAAGGATGAAAATGCCTCTCCTCGAACAGTCTCTTCCATTGATTGTCAGCCTAGTCACTTGAAACTCTTGCAGCTCACATTACCTTCATGAGCTTCATCATTTTGGCATAGTTAATTTTTCTGTGAATAAGAAATAAGATCTGACAGCCATCAAAACCACCAGGATATCTGC
This sequence comes from Strix aluco, assembly GCF_031877795.1. Classification (NCBI taxonomy): domain Eukaryota; kingdom Metazoa; phylum Chordata; class Aves; order Strigiformes; family Strigidae; genus Strix; species Strix aluco. The sequence continues at coordinate 16,534,650 of NC_133945.1, read as the reverse complement.
ATCACCAATAAAGGACTGAAAAAAACAGCTCTGTTCATTGTGGAGGGCTCCGATATTCTAGGGTAACATACAATGCTGCCACAGTACATCTGCATAGCCCCTTGTCTGGTTGAATTGCTCAGCCATTCACTGAATTATCAGCTTTCAACTACCATATCCCACTTCAGAGCCTTGGGAAGAATTTAATCGCTGTCTCTGCCCATTGAGGGCTCAACATCAGTCAAAATGCAAAAGCAAATACTAAAGAATAAAAGGGCAAGTAAGCTAAAGCTGACCCAAGGATACAGGAAAGGGAATGCTAATCCTTCCTTAAGAATTATCGGTTTATCTCCCTCTCTGCCAGTGGCAATATTTTAGGTACTTCTTCTAAAGGGTGCTCTGAGTATGAAAATCCTCACGCTATTATCAATTTCTTTGACATTAACTGAATGCCTGTTTGAGCAGTTTCTTGCAAGCACAGACTCAGACATTGGACTACAATCACAGGGGCACGAGATTGTCTTGCTCACTGCACACTGTTGATCCAACACAGATCAGAAACCTTAAACGTTTCTGGAAACATCATAAGACAACTACTATTTTTGACCTACATCCGCTACTCTACGTAGTTACCAATGCAGGTAATAAGAGTATAAAATGAGGGCCTTGGTATTTCCTTAAAATAAATAGCCCATTTAAATGTAAGTATAATTTGGATTTATGGAACTATACAACCAGCTTCTGCACAGCCTTGGGATAAAAAGTGATACCAGTTAGTTTGATTAGCGTCAGAATACAGAGATGAACGTTTAGGACTGCTATGCCATCCTCAAAAGGTACCAGCTGCAGAAATATGCAGGGATAGGTTGGTGGGTGCCTCCTCTCTTTAGAGAAGCTGGCAGATAGCAATTTTCTGTACTTGCATGTGAATTTCTTCACTTGATAGATAATAAAACTGCTTCCTTTAATTTAGGAAGCAGCAGCTTGTGTGCTGAATTTAACTCTATGTAGTGTCTTCCCAGTGCCCATTTAGGTACGCAGTTATCCAGGGCAGCCATGGGTCGCTGCAGGCAGTCTAGGGTCAAGAGACTTAGCAGAGCTAATTACAGAACAGTCTAGAGAAAATTAAGTAAATCCAGCTGCTCAATTTCTAACATTTAAGATCAAAATACCAGTATTGTGTTATTGTAGCAATACTTCAATGCCTCATTATTTTCAGAGAACTTTCAGTTCCTTCCAGTCAGGTCATTCCAGTAACATTTATGTCAGCATTTCTATTCTAATAGCCTCCTATTTTAGAGGTTTTATAACTCACCTACCTATAAAAATGTACTTCAGACTCAGGAAGTACAGTATCCTTTTCTTGGTATTACTTATGAATGTAGCACAAACTTTATTTTAACCCAATTCCACATTAGTTCACAGGCGAGTTACAAAAGCAGAAGTCTTTAAGATGGCATTGAAACAGCATCAGTTGTATAGAGAGGGAAAAACAAGCCATGGAAAAGAGGAATGAAAAGGAAAGTAATATCAAATTAGGATGGAACAGATATAAAAAATAAGAGGAAAGGAAAAAGCTAGTAAATGAAATGTTGTTCTCTACATCTTCAAAAGCACTTTTTTCCAACCATTAACCAGTCTCCCAGTATCCCCATGCAACAGATCATTATTCCCTGAGGTAGAAGAGAGAGAGGAACAGTGTGAGACATTCAGCATTTTATTGGCAAAGTGGTTGGTTTCATACTGAAAGCGGATCCCCATTTGTTTATGATACTGTCTGGTAAATAAATGTGAGGTATCAGTATGTGACTCTCTGCAGTCTTTTCAGTGTGCTTCAACAGTGAGGAAAAGCAAATTCACTGCATATGCAAAACATACAATGGTCTTAGTAAGACTTTTCCAGGGGAACTGCATGTAAATTCTGGGACCTGGTAACTTATATTTTAAACATTTATATCATATCAGGCATCCAAAGAAGAAATCACACGATACCTTTCTTATAGGAAGCATAAATTCTGAGAACTTTATACCTTTTCTGTGAAATTTCCAAACAAGTTGTAGACGAAAAAAATATAAGCACTGATTTAAAAAAAAAAAAAAAAATCTGATTACTTTCACCATGCATCATAAATAACATTTAAAGAATATGAATGTCCTTGATTTGTCATATTAACTATGAAATTCATCACAACTACCCAGGGGAGTTACAGCTAGTGAAATTAATTGTATGTAATACAGAATATGTATCTGAAGCCAAACAGAGTATTAGTCCAAACTTAGACAGTCCCAGGTCTCCATTAAAAATAATATAAATTAAAAGTGGTAAAGGCAATCACAAATGAATGGTTTGTAAGCTATAAACATTTATTTTACAAAAACACCTGGAGGAAAATGCAAAATACAGAAAAATCCTATTTTTTTTTAGAAGTTATATTCAGGTTTTAAGTGAAATGTTTTAGAAGTTTCAACTTCGACAAGTAATTTTAGCAATTTAAGTAAAAAAAACCAAAAACCACAAAATTTGGGATTATAAGGGAGTTGAATCTGGTATCTCAAATATTAGGTATAGTGTGTGTAAAAAGTTAATGTGAAGTGACATTGAACAGATCAGTACTCTGGCATGCTAAGCATTGTATGAATTATGCTGTAAATATAGTCCCTGCTCCAAAGAATTTATATACTACGAAATGGCTAAATCAGAGAAAAGAAGGTGCTTAAGAAATAAACTCTTAATTTGGACTGGCTGTGCAGGCAACTGCAGACTAGTGGGTAGCAGTGAAAAGAAACAATTATTTACATGAAGAGAAGGAGAGACAGAAAAGTTTGTGTTTATCGTTCCTGAATTGGCTTTTCTTCTTGGGTTTGTCAGGATGAAGAGGTTGCAGAACTGTCTGAAGTGGCCTTTTGGCATTTCCCTAGCTGGTACTGACCCTTTAGAACAGTTCTATTTCTCTTTTGTCCCCCACACACCTCCCATCAGAGGCATGCTTCAGGGAAAAGTCAAAGCACTTCTACACTCAGTGTTCAGTGCAGAGAGGATAGCCTAAATAAAAGCAGCCCTCTGGAAAGCATTTTGAAAACTGACAGTTCAAAGAGAGTCAGGAAGTTCAAAGCTGTGGAGTTGTAAATTAAACATTTTTCATCCAGCACATAAGTGCTACGTTTTTACTGTGTTTCTTCTTTTGATGTCAGCAGTCTACCAAATCTGTTAGGCACAGCAGCACAGAAGTTCATTCCCCATGATAGTAATCTGACACTATTAATTTTGTATCCTATCGCACATTTTAGAAATACATACATTTCACAGCTTGTGTTTCTATTTTGTTTGAACAACTGTGGTAAAAATAAAATAAGAAGTTGTATTTCCCTCCCCTCCACAAAATACTGATCTTAATTTTGAATTTCATTCCTGTTCATGTTAGCATTTGCTTTCCTAATTCTGCAGTATTCGGGCCTGTCATGTTGCAGAAATCAAGACATACATTTCCTATGGAGCCAATTACTTTCCATAAATTTAATTGTTATCTTTCAGTCTTTTTAGTAGCATGCAAGAGGGCTCAGTGCTATTTTTATGCTCTGTGTTAGAAACAGAGAAGAAAAATAACTTGCTTTCAAGAGGTAAAAAATTGCAATGGCTGGGATGTATTCTTCTAATTGAGGTCAAGTAACTGGAATCTGTGTCTGATGTAATGCAGAACAGGGATGTGTTGTGGTTTAGAGTTATATTGCAGTGGGGTGGATTTGTAGAGGATCTGAGCACCTGGAGGTCTCAGCGGCTCCCTGAGGAGCTGCGAGAGCTCAGCAACTCCAAAAATCAAGAGGGTTGGGTTCTGTAGGATCATATCAGCAAGCCATTTCATTCATATGAATCTGTGTGATAATACCCTGTATGACAACTCTGAGTGTTGTACACTATCACCTGAATCTGAGTCTTGAGTTAGTAAATCTGTGTTTGAAGTCTCTGTTAGAACGGTATTTTTTTTAAGGAGTCAGTAAACAGAAACCTAGCTGGCATGTGACATATCTAATAGAAGCACTAAAAAGTAGTGTTTCTCTATTCATTAATAACATGCATACAAAGAATTATTTATATGTTTGGCAAGTCTAATTTATAACTGTAGAAAAGTCTGACTTCCTTCCCACATACATATATCCACTCTTCATACATCAGACAACGATGCATCAGATTCATTCTTATTCCAAACCCAAAAAAGCACATATTTCTCATGATTTAAGCTACTGCTTTTGAAACTCTCCATGTTTAGTCACATATAGCAGTCATTAGCTTATTTGCTTAATTTATCAAAATGAAAGTCTGGACAAAATAGCACATGGTATATAAATATAAAGAGATATTCATTATGCATTTAAATACTTTCTATAGCAAAGAATGTCATGGAATTACAGCCCCATTTTCCAGAAAAATCAGTTTAGACATCCTGTAGTAATTATCTCTTCTGTGCAGGCTAGAGAGATTAACAATTCATTAGAACAAGACAGTTTGATTAAAATTTTCTTAAACTCTTGCTAAAAAGCCAAATTGCCAATTAGCTAAAACTACTTAAAGTTTAGCGCACTAAAAAAAAAAAGGAAAGCGTTATGGTAATCTTGTCTACAAGTGATTAAAAGTACCCCCACAGATTGTGTTGCTGCAGCCTATTTTTAGGTAGAAATTTAAGACCTAGAACACTCAATAAAGCAGAAAAACTGTGAATCATTTCCACATATAATGAACCTTGCCTGCCTATAAAGAGGTCAGCGGGAATCAATCCAGAACCTTCAACATGGAAACTGCAGACTTCTCCCGTTAAAGTCAAAACAAAGTGAATGCTGTTACAGTCACTATAGCCAGATTATAGAAGGAGACTCAGGATTGCTGACTGACCACAAGAGTTCAAAAATCATTAGTTTTTAAATGCAAAATTATGTAATTTAAAAAGTTATAATCCATTTAACTTTTTTATTAATCTATGTGTATGTGGTGGCTTGACCCTGGCTGGACACCAGGTGCCCACTGAAGCCATTCTGTCACTCTGCTCCTCAGCTGGACAAGGGAGAGAAAATATAACGAAAGGCTCATGGATCAAGATAAGGGCAGGGAGAGATCATTCACCAATTACTGTCATGGGCAAAACAGACTCATCTTGGGAAAATTAATTTAATTTATTGCCAATCAAATCAGAGTAGGATAATGAGAAATAAAACAAATCTTAAAACACCTTCTTCTCACCCCTCCCTTCCTCCTGGGCTCAGCTTTGCTCCCAATTTCTCTACCTCCTCCCCCCCAGCAGCACAGCAGGATGGGGAGTGGGGGTTGTGGTCAGTTCATCACCCGCTGTTTCTGCTGCTCCTTCCTCCTCAGGGGGAAGTCTCCTCACACTCTTACCCTGCTCCAGCATGGATCCTTCCTCACAGGGTGCAGTCCCTCAGGAACAGACTGCTCCAGCGTGGGTCCCCCATGGGCTCACAAGTTCTGCCAGCAAACCTGCTCTGGCATGGGCTCCTCTCTCCACAGGGCCACAGGTCCTGCCAGGAGACTGCTCCAGCACAGGCTTCCCACAGCCTCCTTCGGGCACCCACCTGCTCCAGCGTGGGGTCCTCCCCGGGCTGCAGGTGAAATCTGCCCCACCGTTCCCCTCCATGGGTGCAGGGGACACCCTGCCTCACCACGGGCTGCACCATGGCCTGTGGGGTAATCTCTACTCCGGCACCTGGAGCACCTCCTCCCCCTCCTTCCCCACTGCTAAATGTTGTAAGAGTGACGACAATCAGCATGGAATTGGTACGGCTGTCTCTTTTCACATTCAAATGGGGTCTAACTAATTTTGCTATAAATCCAAATACATTCCTAAACCATGTATGCAATACATACAAATCCAGATATTTTTCTGGTGACATGCACAAAAATCAACTGTTAAATGCACCCAAATAGCAAAAAAGGAAGCAAGGTTCCCCTCTAGATCCAGCCATGTCAAATGAGTAACAAAATGAACTGTGGAGTGAATCTGGCTTTACTTAATTGTCCTTTTCACCGGAGTTCAAATCTCCTGCTACCTATAAGCCGTTCACATTCTCATCTTTTTCCCATGTTTTCTGAAAAGGGATGCAAGCAAATGGCCACCTCCAAGCAAGTATGGGCAATAGTCAGAGTGGAGGGCTAGAAAGGAAGTAAGAAAAGAATTTAAACCATAGATAAGAACAGCAACAAATTGCTAGTTGCCTAGTGTACGTGAAGGGTCGTAAAGTGTGCTCATATATCCCATAGCTTAATTCGACACAATGATTGTGACCAAGAGCTTGTCACTGTTGCAGACATGACTTGGTTTGTTTTGAAAACAGATTTACAAAACCAGCAGATGTATCACACATCTGATAAGCGATGTAACTCTTACAGTTCCCAGACCATGGTACTGGTGGATCCCAAAGGGAACTCCACTACACTTAGTCCTGTGCATGATAGGTTCTCCTCTCAAACCTCTTCATTCCTGGATGTGCCACCACTCCAAACACTGGTGAAACACAAAGGTATTTGGAAATAGCTGTTTCAAGTTCATGTAGCAGCACAGAGCTAAAGTTTCCCACAGAGAAGCCTGGACACCTCTAACACTTGGCACAAAGTAGAGGCAAGGTCACTGTTGTGGGAGGTGGTAGTTGGGAATCTAGTGTCAAACTGTATTATGTGAAAAACCCAGTCATCATCTATATTTGCATGGGTCACATCGTACACAGTCTTTCATGCTGTGAGGAGAAACTATTAGTTTCATTTTTCAGATTAAGGCACGGAAACTAAGTCCCCATGGGACTTAGTGGCAGTTAGGCACCTCAATCTCTTTGGGGTAATGAAATATTTCAGCGACTACGTGCAAGACCACACTGAGGCAGAATGGGGAAATAAGTGTCTGTGACCTGACCCCAGTTACTGAAGTTAATGGCACACTCTGTGTTTCCACAGGTTCATGTTCCGGTGAAGTCCTCTTTGCAAAAGACTCATTGATAGTAAAGATTACTACAACCATTTGAAATGGTACTTCAGGACATGTCTTTTGTCATATAACTTATACAGATCTTCTGTTTATATCCATAATTTATCCCCCCTCAACCTTTCCAAATTACAAATGGAACCACTTATAAAATGGGACTTTCATATATGAAAAGCTCTAACTCAGTAAATCCAAGTAAGGACTGTGACCTTACTGCAATAAGGAAACTGCAGACTCTGTCCATATCTGTACCTAAACACAATCTGTCTTAATACTTGCTTATGCCATGCTCATATTTTTCAGGACTCTTACTCCAACTTCAGTGACATTACATAACTGTATTATACAATGACCAGTTCTCTGCCTACTTCAAAGGCTTGTGTATGCATTTAATTTTATTTCTACAGACATAATGGAACATTTTCTTCAAAAATCCTTCTCAAAGTTTTGCCTCTGGTCACACTTAAAGGAAAAGCATCTTTACAGATACACAGATATAGTTGATTAATTGTATCAATCTTTCAGCTGGGCAAATTAAAACATTTAATGAACTTATATTTTATAGTAAATTCTGTGGTTCTGCTTCAAGAACTCAAGTGTATCACACAGCAGCAGAACTGTTTTAACAGAAGCTACAAAAATACATTCAATGCCTAACCTCAGACAACATTTACAGGCTTCTAATGCACTATTTGTTGTTTTTCTGCATCCTTCTGTGTGTATGTTTAAAAGCCATATTCATTCCTCTTCAGTATATTAACATATGGCAATTCCATTTCTGTAAGTGCTGATGCATAAATAATTCATCTGGCATTAAAATCTAAGCTCTCCCAGAAGAACTGTATATTTTAGTATGACTTTATACACAAAAAGAAATGCAGTAGCAGAGAAAGACATCTCATTCTAACTCAAAGGCTGGAAAAATATCCACAGTCAGAAGACACATCTGGTCAAGTATTGTTTAGCTACAGGTATCTTCAAGAAGGGATTTTTTCAGTGTATTAGAGAGACAGCATGTTATCTAATCTGTTAAACGTTATGAATGCTTCATAGAAAAAAGGTTAATTAATATAAATGAGAATTTTCCTAACAATGGCACAAAACCCATCCCTGAACAAAATCTGAAGAGAATTAATAAAGGACAGATAACTATTCAATTTCATAGATTGAAAAATGTTTCACTTATCTTCATTTACACAATATCCAAACAAGATGAAGAGATGTTTACCATAATTGCAAATTTATTTGTCCTGTAAAGGGTTGTGCTATGGAGAGGAGTGAAGGAATACGGAAGAATAAACCCCTATAATTAGGCATGAAGCAACACCTGTGTCTTTTCAGTACAGATCAGACAGTTTGCAAACACTGAACACTAAGCATAGGAAACAGAAGAAAAATTTATAGCTATATAGGCAATATTGCCTCGTTAGCTTGCATAAAAGTGACAAGTTAAAAAAATAGCGCTGTGTAAAAAGTTCCATTATTTTGCCAAAAAAGTTTTCTTGCTGTTTATTGCAGTGTCTGTTCAGTCCAAAAATGTCTCTCTGGTCATATTAACCTTCCTCACAGCTATTTCTTACTGCAGGGAGTAGATCCCATTTAGAAGCCTCAGTAATATCACTAGTAATTTAACTTTCAGAAAGCCTCCTAAATATGTCCCATTTCCAGACCCACGTTCTCTGGTCTGCCTTGAAAACACCACTAAAAGGACAGGCTCTGGGAAGCTTACACTTTTGTGTGTGTGTTTTATTGAGTAATTTGGTCTGCTACAAAAATTCTCTGTGCAGTTTGTCCTGTCAGAAACTGCAGGTGAAACTAGTCTCAGTTGACAAATTTCTCTTCTTCAGAAGATCACACTCAACATGAATTGCACTGAAACAGTTGATATGTTCCTTCTGAATAGTTTAGTACGTGAGCAGTCAATGGTACACCAGCTCTTCTCAGGCTCCAGGGCTCCCAGCCAGTTCTGACTGTGCTGGCCTGACAGCCAGTGTGCATAAGTGGCTTCCGGACCAGAAGTCCGTCACACTTCACAAGCTCAGAACCTAGGTAAATCTAATACATGACTCTCTCTGCTTCACACCATAAATATGTCTTCTGCCATCTTTACTTCTCATGTCATGAAAGTCTTAAACAGGTGAATTGTTCAAAAGTTTCTAGGTACACCAGAGTGAAAGGTGCAAAACTGAGTGAGTAGAAAACCCACTACTCTTCCCCTAAGCAAGCTTTGAATCTTTTCTACTGTTTGCATGGGTACCATCACCTTAGCTTCATGAAGTCATAGCAAAAGTTCTGGCTAAGGAAAAGGAAAAAAAACCCAAACAAGCCAACAGGTTTATACTAGCTAACTATAAATGTGGTCTTCACTGGAAGACCCTCACATGACTTTCACTTACTGATTTGCCTTTTTAGTACAGTAAATTAGCTAATATAAGAGTGTGGGCCACAGTCTCTGCCACTGGCTGCTGCTCTGTAGACAGAGACAGGTGGTGGTGGTTATTTTTACTAGGCTATGTATTACGTAATCAGAATACAAATGTAAATTCAGTTTTGATGAAGCAAAAGGATAGGTTTGGAGGCAAGGAGAAGAAAAAATTCGAGTCCTTAAAACTACATACATAATCAATAGTCATCTGCTACAATAGGAAAGGGGATTCTAAAAAGAATCCCATCCATGGGTTTGAAGTCATCAATTTGGCTGCAAAACCAGGATTCTGTCTAATTTTAGGGTTGACTAATTATGGTAGAACTGCATGCTGAGGCACATGGAAAAGGGACCTTGAATGCAAAGTCCAAGTATTGTCTAGCTGGTGCCAAAACTCACTGCTCTGACAGTTTTTAGTGTGAACACAGGATGTGCCTGGCTCAACACAGTCCACTGCACCACTAGCTTAGAAGTGAGTTGAAGTGTTTGGTTTTAACACAGACTGAGCATGAGTGTGAACTGTTAATGTTTTGTGGCAGCACCGTAACGCTGCATGGCTGCTAGGCACAAATGCAGGAACTGCACCAAGCCCTGCTGTACACAGCTAGTGTCAAGCAAGAGGTGCTATTTCCACTATAAATCCATCTGTATTCACACATTTTAAAAAAGACCCGCAAATTTAATCTTGACAGCTACCAAAACATGTGAAGAGCTTTCATCGTCTTGCTGTTAATCTTCTGAAAGTGTGACAATCACTGTTTTATTTAAAAACAGTGCAGGCAAGGATTTCACTTTTCTCACCCTTCTGACACACACAAAATTGTTTGCAAGGAAAAAGGTCAGCTTATTCTAGGGAACACAACCAGCCTGCACCGGAAGAAAAGAGTTTCTGCCAGGAACATACAGGTCTGCAGAGATGGGGACTGATGCAAAGAAAAGGAACAGCTAAGGAACAAATGAATTGCCTTTTCTAGAAGTTACCAGGCCATGCCAGGAGATGCCTACATAGATTTGGGTGAGATTTTTGGTCACAATCTATGGAAATTTTACTGAAACAAATCAGCAATGGAACCAATTTTGTCACTTATTAGCCTAGTAGTGATACAGAGCTGCTACCTCATCTGCAGTCATTCACTCTACTCTTGGGTCAAACACCTTCAAAGACCAAGGCCTCTATCACCAGACTAGTCTATTGAGTCCCTATCAACAAAAAGGGTGAAGCACTATCTATTGATTTGTTGCAATTCTTTTCTTTCTTCAGAAAGGTTATCTTCCAACTATGGTCTAGGCCCAAATCTGCCTGAAGTTAACTATTAACCTTATTTCACAGAATGTGCAGCCTGTAAATACCGCTGCCAGATCCAGTTCAGAGGAAGGCTTAAGTATGAGTCCGATTTGCTGTTCTGCTGTTTCCTCAACTCTGTTTTTGACAGTTTGTACAATAACTCCTAATACAGGCTTGTTCCCTAAGGAGAAAAATCTTAAAGTTGACTGAGGCTTAACTCAAAGGTTTTTAGACACTGCTAGAAAAGGTTTTCCAAATTCCCTGTGCAAGAGTATACTTAATAAAATATTATCCTGAAGAGAAATTCACTGAGCCTTGAAATTCGTTGTAGTAGTTAGATACCAATGCCTGATACTGAAATTGAGAAGAACTTAGTCACATTTGATTGAAGACTAGGATCTTTGGGAAAATTTAATTTAGCAGCTCAATTTAGAATTGTGGTCTCTTGCTACTGTCTCAAGCTTTCTGATATATAGTCATTTCTTTAAGTCCAAGCCCTTGGAAAGACAAGAATCTCAGTTTTCATTATTTTCAATGTACTCTTCCAATCTTCCTGGTTACAAAGGAAATTTTGAAAATGTATTCAAGCTAACTCTTTAAATGGAAGGAAATAACCCAATATTATTTTTTTCTGGCATTTTAATCCCCTCTCTAGGGGCATTTGGCAAGAACATATTGACTCTTTGTCATGATTTAATCCCAGCCAGCAACATGCAGCCACTTGCTCACTCCTTCCCAAGCGCAGTGGGATGGGGAGGAGAATCAGAAAAAAAGTAAAATTTGTGGGTTGATATAAGAACAATTTAATAATTAAAAGTAAAATATAATAATAACAATAAAAATAAAAAATATAATAATAATAGTAACGAAAAGTAATATAACATAAGGAGAGTGAAATAAAACCTGAGAAAGACAAGTGATGCACGATGCAATTGCTCACCACCCACTGACCGACGCCCCAGCAGCGATCCGCCTCCCAACCAGTTTCTGTACTGAGCACGACGCCCTATGGTATGGAATAGCCCTTTGGCTAGTTCGGGTCAGCTCTCCTGGCCATGCTCCCTCCCAGCTTCCTGTGCCCCTGCCTGCTGGCAGAGCATGGGAACTGAAAAATCCTTAACTTAGGATAAGCACTACTTAGCAACAACTAAAACATCAGTGTGTTATCAACATTATCCTCACACTGAATCCCAAACACAGCACTGTACCAGCTACTAGGAAGAAGATTAACTCCATCCCAGCCAAAATTGGGACACTCGTGGGTTTCTGAGCCTAGCAGTATGGACTGAAATACACTCCTATGGGAATACATACAAGAAAGCTGCAGATGGATTGTCTAGTTCCTGGAAACCTTTGAAGTTATTTGGAACAGTACTGGTCAAGCAAATCATGAGCTTTCTACAAAAGAAACTAGAGGAAAAAATCAGAGTGAAGGGCCTAGACACACATAATTGTAATGGGAGGAAAAGTCAGAGGTTCTGAACAAACTACTTAAACTGTTATAGGCTGCAAGTTACCAGCCAAAACAGTTATATACAGGCTTTTTTGTCATCTTTGAATCAAAGAATAGTTTACAGAATCTTGACTCATCTAGACTGTGATTCCAGCTTCTTCCAACCTGCAAATGTCACTGCGGGCCTCTCAGCAGAGCCTGCAGTGCAGGAAGGCTGTGTCTTACAACAACCGAGCCGCAAGGCATTCTTGTTTGGTTGCTTGTTTTTGTTTTATCCATGGGTTCCAGTCTATCAAACACAGGTGCCAAGAAAATCTGATAGACAGTAAATGTAAAGGACAGACAGACACCACCAAGAAAATTAAGACTCAAATAGTTCTCTCTGCAGTTTATTCTGTAACCTTTGTTCTGCTTAGTACTATTCATACTAGAGGTACCAGAGTTTCTAAGACTGGTTGCATTATTACAAGACCTAAATTGCTTACTAATTCAAAGTGTGAGACTAAGTTTCAAAATGTTTCCAAAATGATGGGAAGAACTGAAAGCCATTGAGAACAGCCTCATTGGGAGCATTTCGGCCCTCATTTCCTCAATGAGAAAGTGGGTAGATAAAGCTGTTGTAGAAGGTACTTAACAAAAAGAGAAGAAAAAAATTGCTGCCAAGGTGTTTATAGCTTTTCATAAACTAAGCCATCATTGTTTTTTTAAACTCTTAATGGGATACCACAAATCTTTACCTCTAGGTCTCTCTAGAATGAACTATTTACATTTCTGCCCAGCACAAAAAGAAGGATATCAGTTGTGTCTAGAAGGATTTCCAGGTGTCTTGAAATTAGCTGGAAACCTGGTCTAAATACTGTGTTGGGTCTGTGATAATCTTTCATGTCACTTCCAATTTGATTCTTTTTAGAACTGGCTGTTGGAGTCTAAACTGCCACAAGCTAATGGTAAAACCATTGGATTCCCTTGTCTCTCTAGGTAATACATTGATTTCTATTCCAAACAGTTCTTGGTTTTGTTTGTTTCTAATAAACCTAAATAGCATTTGAATGGCTTAAGAGCTGTATAATAGATTTCCCCAGCAGTTTCTTTTAAGCTTTTCTACCCTCTGAACTGTACCATCTGCTAGTCTGGAGATCACACTCATATTCTCTAGTGTTTTGACCCACTATCTACATTTCATTCCTATCAGCCATCTGAACACATTGTAGATCTCTCAGCTACAGCTGTTGATCTGTATTTAGTAAATAAAGTCCCCTTAAACAATCAGAAAATACATGACCTGGTCATATACCAGAGAAACCACAGAAAGAGCATTTCAGGCCTGTCTGCATCGTAAGAGGCTGGAATACCAACTCCATGGAAGCTGCTAATTTAATTTTTTCCTCTATATTATTCTGGATTCATAGGCGGGTTAAATGCATCCTTGAAACATATACATAACACCAATGGGCTGAAGGTGCTCTGTGCTATATATAGGCTATACAGGCCTATACTAGCCAGACTTGAGTAACAACTAGTAATCTGAATAAAACAGTGAAAAGCAATTTAGGCTATTACTACAATCTAAGCCATCTATGTAGACATGCAGCTTATCTGGCTACCCATTGACAGTCCAGCAAACAGAAGTAACCTGTTACTACTTAACATGGAAATATGAGAGAGAAATAATCACACTGGTCACAGCCCTGTAAGAAATAAGCTCCAAGGGAAACCATACACTATATAAAGCAAAGCTGTTTGCAGTTATAACTGGTCACAGATGTAAATTGCACCTTAGTACCTTTCATGTTTAAATACTTAAAAATGTTGTTCATTTTTCTGTTAAAAAATGTGTACCTAATTCCAGAATCACTTCATATCTGATATCCTATATCCCACCTGAAGCTACGTTCAGAGTCTTTCCATAGTTATGATGCTCCAACAACAAGTAAAATGGAAAGGGGCTATCATGTTTGGGGTAATCTGCACAAGTTGCTGGGGTGGTACTGCCACTGTCTCCCAGTGCTCTATATTCTCCTCTAGTTTTTTAAGCATTTTTCTTGTCCTTGAGATAGCCTCTTTGCTGTTCTTCCAGTCAATCTTACCATAGAGTTCTTGACTCTTCACAAGCCTCAAGGGATTAAGGGAATGGTCCTGTATTCATAAATAACTGCTCTCTCCAGCACCACCATTCACTGTGTGTTCTGTTATTCAGTTTGCAATATCCTACAAGCCCCAGTACAGCATGCTGTCTTGGCTAGCACTCAGCCAGTGCCATAGGCCAGCTGCTAGCATGGGAACAACTAACTCTGGAAAGGCCTAGGCTATCCAGACTATCTGTTATTAGTATAGCTGCAATAACGAATAATAGCAGAGAAACTTCACAGGAAAGTCTAGTAGAGATGAGACTCTTCAAGAGACACAGAAAATGGAGAGCAGGTATTCAGTCAGGGTATAAGAGCACCTAGCGAATAGACAGCAATAAGAGATATGTCTTCATTGTATTTAAAGGATAACAGACTTTTCAGTGTAGCAAAGTGATGTGATTTCTTACAGCAGTTAATATCAGCTTCAAAGAATATGCACCTCCTGTTTTGGAATTCTGAAATACAAAGAGGTTCAAATATTTCCTACAAAAGTTGCCTTCCAGGGAATAACTGCTGACTGGAGACCTCACCATGAAGAATACTGTATAGGTTTTCTTTTACAGAAAAGTGCAATGCTGTTTTGAAGTCTTGTGCATTCACCCTGGGGAATCTGTAGGGCACTTTGCACTGTAAGAAAGATATCTTGTCGTTAATGACTAATGACTGGTGGGTAATCCTGCAGCACAGTCCCTTTATCTGACAGGACTGCACACATGGATGATTTGCAGCAAGATTACCCTAGCATGGTTGCTAGGCGGCGAATGTAGTGCCTAGAAAACATTTGATGCTGACAGCTACTGTAAACTGTTTTGTAGGGAACAGCTTTACCAGTGCATTAATTCTGTTGCAATAAAGGATTTTCTAAACTGGATCTATTCCAAACAGAAACATCATAAAAATCAAATTTACACTGAACATTTGACATATACAACTTAACTCGAATTTCCCAAAAGAAAGACTTATAAAAACAGAATTATCTAAAAGCTGAGTCACCAACACAGCTAGGTCACTAGAGAAAAGGCTGTTCTGTTCCTTACCCAGAGGTTATAGGCCTGGATCACAGGCACTCACAACTCCGCCCTCCTTGAACTTTGGAGGGAGTTGGCACTGTTCAAATAAGCATCTTAACTGATTAAACAAGGATGTAAAATTTTACTTGCAAAACAGTCAAGAACAAATGTACACTTCTTGTGCACTGCTCACCATGCAGGGTTAACACCTTGAATTCCTTTATCTTCAAACCCCCTCTCCCCTAAGGATTTGCATATGTTGGTAACCACAATACAGCACCTCTTTCTCCCTAGATTCATCAGGTTGAACTCCGGCACCCTTGCAGCTTTCTGGCCTTCTTCAGGAGATGTGGTCCTCCACACAGTGACCAGTGCACCATCTGCCACAGCTAACTTCCATTTAACACCCTCTAAGGCCCTGCTACTCCTGTCTAAACTGGTCACAGAATACTACCAATGATTATAATGTAGCAAAAATCACGTACTCTGACATTTAGGATTTAACATAGCATAATGCAGTTACTGCAGAGCAGAATCAGTTCAAATTATGCCCACCTGCAGATTTTCAGAGGGAGAGTACACTTAATCCTAAAAAAGAAATAAAAATGTCTTTACCTGAGACTTTAAACAATGGAAGTAAAAGGAAGAGGGGAGTTACAGACAGATTAAGTTGCAAGAATGCGAAGGAGAATGAAGGCCTTTGCACAAACAGCATCAGAACAGCTTATGGCTCAGCTTCTAGTATAGTGAGTAATTGCTGGTATTCAGGAAATTAATCTGAAGATCTTAATTGCAACTAAAACAATTATTCATAATCAGACTACTATATGTAATAGTCTTTCCTACTAATAGATAAAATAGCTACTTCATGTATTAAATATTGCCTATGTTAAACGTTCTGATTGTTCTGATGCAATATTTTGTCCTGGGTTTCATAGGTTGTGGGTTGCCTTCCAGGATCCCAGAGGAGTAAACAACAACGTCCAGACAAATTTACCAGGAAACTTGTAGAAAAAATTGGTGACCAGAGTTATCAAGTGTCTAGGTGGAGCCGTCTGAATTGATTTGTCAATTTGTGTTTAGGTTTCCAGATTATTTCCACCTTTCCTGTTTACATCACTCAAAACCCATTTTGTCTCTAAATCACCTCTAGCTTCTCTACTAACATCAGGCAGTTGTAATCATTAAGTGCAGTAGCAAATGTTTTCATTAGATTCCTTTTCTTTGTAGGTATCAGCCTTACAATGTTTTCTGGTTTTCTTTAATGGCTGACACTTCCGTTTGAAGTGTTTACTGTGATTTGGTTTCAGGAGTGCTCCTAAAATTCAAAGCAAAATAAGGCAAGTTGGCACAAATGTTGAGATAACAAGAGATTTCTTTTTCTCTTGGCTTCAGTAGGGAAGGTTCAAACTAGGCTTCATTTGGAGAGAAGTTTCACTGCAAGACAATCTGTCACAATAAATGCAATACACCGGTGTATACTATGATTTGCATTAGTGCATTTATACTGGTTCAGGAAGTGCTTGCAGTAAAAAGCAGAACTATGGTGATAAAATCTAGTAAGACTGTCAAGAAGTTACTAAACATTTGACTACCCAGTCTCAAAAAATTTTATCACTCCAATCTGAATTTCTAGCCGTATGTGAATGGAGCTCAAGTACACTGTGAAGCATATGGATCAAATAGCTATTCTCTCTGTATGCTGAAAAGGTAAAAAATGAGTTTTAAACATGCAAATTAGCAATCTAACCAGATTTTCTTCGGGTTTCCCCGGCTAACACATTCAATATGTGACTTGAAGACCAGACAAGAAATACAGCCCAAGTAGGGGAAGCAGTAAACAAGGAAAGGGATAAAAACCTGGTAGATGTTCAAAAACACCTTTTGTTTATTTGATGAAATACACTTATAGTGGTAAACTTGAGAGAGAAAAGCTTCAGTTTCAGCATACAGGATGGGTTATTTACTTGTCTGTACCTCCAAAACTGCTTGAGGACTTATTATTAACAAGAGCCATACATACACACTAGGACTTCTTTAAAATTGGATTTGAAGGTACTCAGTAAAATTTAGGGGTCCATAGTCTCAAGGTCTTGGATTCTTAGGGACAAATCTCCTCAGCACTACTCTCCCTGTGCTGCCCCCTTCATCTGGATTCACTTATGAATGTGAATCTGTTGTTCCCTTTCACTCATAAAAATAAAAGAAAACTTGGAGTCTTCTTTACAATGTGTAATTGAAAATGTGGAAAAATGTGACTGCAGCTTGGGTTTGTTATTGGTTTTTTTTTAAATACAGGTAATTTTCTTTAGGTTTTTTTGTATAAGACATCCTGGTATTATAAAATTTTCCTAGGGGAGTCTGTGGTGGTCTGGACAACTGGAAGAGGTGTAACATCAGAAATAAATCAATAAATGAACATGAAGCAGAGAGAATGAAAATAGAAGAGATTTACAGCCAAACCATTTTGGTTGTGTTAATACTGTAATTATTTGATCTGAACAGATTAATACTTTCTCAAACCTATACACCTGCTTCTTTTCCGCAAAGGGTGGGGATAGGAAGAACACAACAAGGAAGTCCTTCAAGAAGATTCCTGTGAAAATCTCTATAGGGAACAGGCAGATCAGAAAGCCTGCAGTTCAGAAGTACTATAAGCCTCTGCAGGCTTCAAAGAGGAAGGAATTAATAGACTAAGGTTAGGCCCGAACGACTAAGAAGCAAAATCAGAAAAAAATGTATTTTGATTTCTTGGGGGTGGGGTGTCACATTTACTGATTTTACAGTCCTAATAAATCCACCATGTTGCTAATATTATCTAGTAAAAGAAGGGTAATGTCCTTTCTCTTTACATATTTCCATACTATTCTATAGTAGTTCATGTGGTCATCTCTTCCAGAAAGTAGTTCAATTACCCCGTTTATCAGGAAATGTTTCTTCATAAAAATGGAAAAAAGAAACCCAACCACACACTTTACAGTTAACAATGTCATCTTTTAAGCCAGCTTTTTCATTTTGGTCCCTGTTCCTCTGGAGTCTCTGCAGGCTCTGGAGGCTAAGCTCTTACTGATCCAATCATACCCATTTTTGCAGTCCTTCAGTTTCATACTAAGAAACTAGTCAGGAGCTGATTGCAGACTGTTTGTCCTACAAAAAAGAGATCGCTTTGCCAAAGTAAAAGCATATTCTGGGCCACACTACTGATGACAGAAGGAAATAGGAGTGTGCTAGGTTTGTCAAGAAGGGGAAAAGGCTGCTACATACAGGAACATAAAATATGCAGCCTTTTCCCATGGATGAGAGACAGAACTAAAAAACTTTTTGGCTCTGCCTCCAGTCTTGGAACAGGGAATAGCTTTGTTGCATATGTCTTTGTGGTAAAGTTAAATTGAAGGAAATGCTTAACAACTCTACCAAATGTGATTTCCAAATGTATATCAAGGAATCTATTTTTCAGCATAACACAGTCACCTATACACTGTTCCTGTAAAGTGAAGTTTATTACACTGCCAGATCTTTCTACTAGTAACTGTCACCTCTCATGTCTGCTACAGACAGCTCCTGCAACCTAATTACAAAGCAACGTTTGACTTCACTAAAACCTGTATCTTTAAAATAACGTGTTTCAAAATAACTGTTGGATTCAAAGTAGTAACCTGGAAGGATGGGAAACTGTCTGCAAACACCCAGATACACTGAGTGAGCCTGAGATGGTGGCACTGTCAGATTCTTTGTCTTAGTAGGCTTCATAACTCTGGCATAAAGCTTTATAAATAACTGCTGCAGAAAGGAAATGCCTTGTACCTTGCTCATCAGCCTTCAGATAAAAAAACAGCCTTCAAAACATGGGACAAAGATGTTTCAACAGAGCAAAAGACAAGAAATTTATCTTCTTGCATATTTTGAAGCAGTAGAAGTGAATAGGAGATAGCTGTGTTGAAGCAAAATAAAGATGAGGCTTTTCTACGTCAATATGACATATAGCACTGTTTTCACCTTTCTAATTATCATCTTGGTAATTATGTACAAAATCTGCTCTTTCAAGACAGAAGGCAAGGCATGCAAGCAGAAACACCTCTTGTCCCAAGTTAGGTTCTATGCCAAAAACGGTTTCAGCCTTCGGAAGCCTGAAGCTAAGCTTATGCTCAAATGGGTTTTAAACAATCCTTTTTTCCTGGCCTGGATTCACAGTCTGTCATCATGAAGTACCACTTGCAGCACTAATCAGAATAAGAGAATTCACCATTGCTATTAATGCTTTCACATAAGGACTATCTTTTGAGGGTTTTCTTTTAAATAGATAAGGTGGGTATTCCTGAAGGTGGCATTAATGCTGAAATGAATTGGTTCTACTACTCAGATATACAGTGAGTCTATTCTCATGCTAATCTTAAAAGTGCTTTTACACTTTGTGAGTCATAGCAAAATGAGAGTATGGTGCAGCATGGACACAGGAATATATATGTATAATTACAAATGGGTATTCAGACCTGCACAGGATAACCAGTGATGTTACTTTGTAATGACTGCTGAACACTTTAAAATAAAACATGCTCATTCCCCTACTCTCAGGAGTATCAATCGCCTTCATTCTCTCATCACTGTAGAGCAAACACATCACATTTTCTGAATGCAATGGAAAATGAAAATAGTGGTATTAGTGGAAGCTGTCTGATACTTTCATTATCCTTCCTTCTTTCCTAGAAAACTGGAAATTCGTTTCCTTCACTATGGACAAATACCTAGCCTTGGGCCTCAGAGTTTATCCACTTCTATCTAACACACTAAAGCTGCAATGACATTACGTCACTCCGTAGCTATAGCTTTGCAGGCATGAAAAAAATGCCCCAAGTTTAGTGGACATGATAAGCAGACAACTTTCTAACATACTAAAGAGGTCAGGTCAACCAATATGTGATGTGTCAAACAGCTGAAAGGTAAAAAACAACCTCAGACTTTCAGCCAACAGTTGGGGCTGTGGAGATCTCAGCTTCATCCATGACTGAGTACAAAAAGCAACAGAAGCTTTCTTAAGTGTGAGGCTATGGGAAACTGGTAGGGTTCCACAGTGGAAGAATGCAAGAAAAGCTTCTGGGGCATGTACAGCACACCCTGGCAGAGGAAGCAAGTCTTGCTTTAGTATTATCCTGTGGGTTTTATAAAACTTTTAAAAACTAAACTTTGACCTGGACAGACTCTTCATATACTTTCATTCCTCTTCATGCACAGAGATGGATTAATAATTTCTCATTCCCTTCTTTCACATGAAATAAGAAAAGATAAAGCTTACCTGTCCAAGCTGCTGGAGAGATTCAGCTTGGTCCCATTTTCTTTGCGATATGTGCTCTCCAGTGGACTGGTAAATAAAGGTGCAAGTTGTCACTTACACCTCCTTGAATAGAGATAGTGGCATTTTGTCCTCTTAAGAATCCCTCTATAGACTGGCAAAACAGCTGTTTCTAAGGAACACACATACGAAAATGTTCTGTGTGTTCTGTGTGGACCAGTCTGTTTCCCCAATATACTTTCTGGGGTGCAAAGATGATTACTAAACACATTTTGCAGCAAGGGGTGCTACAAAACAACAGAAGACTGAACAGGTATTATACATGTAATATATATCTGTTGCATATTTGTTGTCTTTCCAAGTGGGAATGAAGGAAGCAAGTGTTTTGTTCTCCTAGTTACCATTTCAGAAGTAACACAATGTATGTCCCTAATTAAAGAACAAATATTGACAGCAACCATTCAAAATTTAAAGTTAATGGATATATTTAGAGGACACAGGGTGCAACTCACAGAGGGAAACTCCAAAAAGAGGTACATTAGGGATATGGTGTAGCTGAGAACAGTCACTGTTAGGTTAATGGTTGGACTAGATGATCTGCAAGGTCTTTTCCCACATAGATGATTCTGCGATTTGCAACAATGGAAACAATTTCTCTCTAACAAAATAAAATACAGGCTATTATTAATCTGATCATGAATTTCTCTGACAGTGGTATAGTCCCTGAAGAGAAACCAAAGAATCTCTATAATTAGTAACACTTAAAATCAACATTGCTGGAAACTATGCTAGGGGTCAGAGTAGCTCCAGCAGAGATCCAGATGACTGTGACAATGATTACAACTGACCCCAGAATTCTTCAGCAGATAATTCCCAGTGAAGTCAATAAGCATATGTAATGGTTTAAAATGTGGAGTGCTGCGATATGAAACTTCAAAGCAAGAGGGTATGCTTTAAATGATGGTATAAAATTCAGAAAATTGTTAAATCTGTTTATATAAGTTATGAACACTGGGGGGAAAAATCTTATCAAAAACTTGCAATTTTTTTCTAGGAAGAGAAAACTATCTCCTATACTAGCATGTTGCATGTTCACTATTGTACATTACTTATGCACAGCTAAGGAGCAATAGCAAATCAATGAGAGGAAACTCAATTTTTCATCCCTAGCCCAGCTGAAGAGAATGTTACTTGATTGCTCTAACTGAATCTGCCACTATGCTTCACAAGCTCCTGGTAAAATATAAAGTGGGTTCTTTCTGCTCCCCAATTGTGGGGATCAGAGGTCACTAGAGCCTTGCCCCTGCTATAAGCCTTAAGCATTAATTGGGGACAGGTGAAGGTGGCAAAGTAGGAGAAGCTTTCAAGTAACTCTGAAGGATTAACAGCCCTGTACTCTCTCCACAGCAGACTGGAAATTTCCCATGCTGTAAGCCTGCACAGATCAATCAGCCCATTTGCAAAGATAAGAAACTGGTGTGAACAAACTGGCTTTGTTCTCTGTGCAATTTACTAAATATGAGTTACAAAACCACTATTAAAAGTTTCTCAAAGGCAAAAAGTTTTCAAATTATGCCTAAAGAGATTGCTGGTCTTCTCTTAAGGCTGTGCTATTACTGGATGGCTTTTACCAGTTAGCTCTGTCGTAATTGCATTCATGCTTTTTGTACAAAAGGGCATGACCCTTCCCACTGAAGTGGGTTAGGACACTCATATACAGTGGAGTCTACATCCACAGTTATGTAAGTAAAACAGGCATCTCCATAGAGATTCAAATATCTAAATGGGATTTAGACATCTTATTAAAATACTGGCCCAAAGGCTACCTCTGCATCTGCTCACTTGACAGAAAGGTAAGTTACTGCCATTGGCCAATGTTGCTTTGCCAGCCCATTAGTTACTAACAGTGAAAGTAACCCAGTGTCAGTGCTTGGTCTTCCCCTTCCTTTCAAAAAAGTTCTGAACAATTAAGGATGTGTTTAGTAGTACTTTGTCATCTCTTCTATGGTGGCTGATGCATAAAGACAATAGAAACTGATGCTGTGTTATACTCATTAGATCCAAAGCTTAAATAAAACAATTTTACATTAAAAAATGACTTTTCTAAAATGTTGTTAATTGGCTATGGTATGTCAGGTATTCCATGCCACCATGCATTTTTGATTAAACAAAACTACAAGATGGTGTGCTTAGGGCAGTCTGTACTACAGACAGCTTCTCTGCTAATGCTGCAAACTGGCTAGATAGGATGCAGGAGCAGTCCAGAGTTACCTGTCATCTTAGGAAGGCCTCCTGAGACACCAAACTGCGTGAGCGGCGCTGTACAGCTTCCAGGCAAAAGATGGTTCATGTCTGAATGGCTTTGAGAGTGAGCAGGGGAGGTGAGGCATCCCTCTGGGTACTGGGCTGTAGCTTTCCACTGAACGAGAACAGAAAGGGACAGTGCACCTAGGATTGTCACATGCTCATGGTGGACGCTGCATTAATGCAAGGAAAAATTACTTTTACTCCCTAGAAAATGGGGCACAATTGTGCTGGTTTTGGCTGGGATTGAGTTATTTTTCTTCATAGTAGATAGTTTTGGATTTGTGCTGGGAACAGTGTTGATAACACAGGGATGTTTTGTTGCTGCTGAGCAGCACTTACACAGAGCCAAGGCCTTTTCTGCCTCTCACCCCACCCCACCAGTGAGCAGGCTGGGGGTGCACAAGAAGCTGGGAGGGGACACAGCCGGGACAGCTGACCCTGACTGACCCAAGGGACATCCCAGCCCACGTGGCGTCATGCTCAGCAGATAAAGCTGGGGGAGAAGGAGGGAGGGGGGGATGTTCGGAGTGATGGCGTTTGTCTTCCCAAGTCACCGTTACGTGTGACGGATCCCGGCTGTCCTGGGGATGGCTGAGCCCCTGCCTGCCCATGGGAAGTGGGGAATGAATTCCTTGTTTTGCTTTTGCTTTACCTGTTAAACTGTCTTTATCTCAGCTCAAGAGTTTTCTCACTTTTACTCTTCCAATTCACTCCCCCATCCCACTGGGGATGAGTGGGCTGTGTGGGGCTCAGTTGCCAGGTGGGGTTAAGCCACGACGAAGATACAAACCAGCATCTATGTTGTAAAACAGGTGTGGGTATGAGTCATGGTAACTTCTGAACTTGATCTTCTGTCAGAGGCTATTTCCAGAACTCCTTTTGCAGAAACCTCTTAAGACTTTAGGTGAACCTCAAACAAGTTGGGATCCGTTTTGCCAGCAACTCTACCACGTCAGAGGAATTGCAATGCGCCATCACCTTTGTGCTCTCTGGCATCAGTAAGGACCAACTTCAGCAGAAGGGTGACAAAACCCTGTGTTGGCCAATTTCCTAATGCATTTGCATAGTTACTGCACCACCACGGTGGGAGTTACTAAATACAACGGAGATGCTGGGGATGAGATCATACTAGCCGTTAGACGACCTTACTGAGAGTCAGGGAGGCCTGTCGCGCCGCCTGCGCCGAGCCCCCGGCGGGAAGGCCTGGCCTGGGCCGGCCGGCGGCTGCCAGCGCTCACCAAGCACCACGGCAGCTCTGGGCTGGCCATGGCTGTACCGGCGCCCTCGCCACACTGCTGCGCGGAGAGTCGAGAAAGGGCGTCTTGCGGGGTCAAGGCGGTAGCTGAGGGGTTTGACCCCCGCGGAGGCTGGCGAGGGGAGCGCTGGGCCCGGGGCGGAGGCGTCTGGCACCCTCAGTCTCTTGGCGGGGGTGGCTGCGGGGCTGCCCAGCACAGGCGGCGTCTTCCCGCCCGGCCGCAGCTCCCTCACGGCCCCGTCGCACCGCCGGGCAGGGCTGAGGCGGCCGAGCGCTGCGGCGGGAAGGGGCGCGCCCCCTCAGGGGAGCACTTTACCTCAGCTTCGCCTCCTTCGGGGCCCCAGCCCCCCTCCCCGAGACCCGCCAACCCCTCACGGTGCGCAGCAGGGCAGCGCGGCCGCCGCTGTCAGGAAAAAAAAAAAAAGGGAGGGGAGAGGGAAGGGGGGGCCGAGCCGCCGCCGCCCCGCCCGTCAGCTGTTGCTGGCCGGGCCCTGCGCGCCGGGCGCCGATTGGCCGCCGCGCGGCGCCGCCCGGCCCCCGATATAAGGCGGCGCGGGCGGGGAAGGAGCCGTCGCGCCCGCGGTGGCGTCGGTGGGTGCGCCGCGGGACGGTGCGCGGCGGGGCCGCGGCAGACGGTGAGAGCCTGGGGGGGGTGCGGCGGTCCCGTTCCCGGTCGAGGGGCGGGGCAGGCTCGGCCGGGCACCGTGTGGGCCCGAGCGCTCGGGTGGGGGCGGGCCCGCCATGCTGTGAGCCGGGGCGGGGGTCGGCGGGGCGGGCGCGGGCCGTGTCTCGGGGAGGGTCCCGCGCTGGGGCAGGGCCGGAGCCTGGGGAGCAGCTGGAGGGGCCGCCCGTGCTCCCCCCGCAGGCTCCGCCGTGCCGGGACCGCCCCTTCCCGGGCCGCCGCCGCCGCGGCGGAGCCGCTCTTTGTGTCTGCGGCGGCCCGGCGAGGCGGGGGGGGGGGGCGTTCCGCGCCGGCTCTGCCGCGCTCCCGAGCGGTGCCGGGGCGCCCCACAGGCCTCGCGCAGGCCCCCGGGGGTGGCTCGAGGCTTCCCGGGCGGCGGCTCTGTCCCGCCCGCCCGCGGGCTCGGTCCCGGTCCCCTTCTCCCGGCGCGGTCGCAGCTGTCGCTGCCGCGCTGCGGTCACACGGTGGTGCCTCACGGCTCGGCGGCGGCGGTGTCGGGGGGGCGCGGGCCGTGCCCGCCGCCAGCCGGGCTCCGCTCGGCCCGAGAGGCTCGTCCCCGCTCGTTCGGCGCCGCAGAGCTCAGTGCGAGGAGTTCGGTACGTGCTCCGGAGTGAGTCCACACCGGCCGTTATGGTGACAGTCCTGGGAGCTCACGGTAACGTGAGTTGTTCAGAACGAATCTTGTTCCTTCCTCTGAGCATCCGCAGTGTACCGTGCTGTCTTGCGCTCTTCCTTTTCCTGATGTGACTGCAGGTGTAGACATCTGTCAGTAGATGTTGCTTTTGAGTAGACCTAAAGAACTTGGAACAACTTGTAAGGCTCCTGCCTTGATTAGCACATAGGTGAAACAGTACCGGATCTTCTTCTCCGATGGCCTGTACCAGAAGCTAATGGTTAGGCGTTGTTATGTAACTCTGGAAAGCCAAGAGTAAAAGGGACTCAGGACACAGAGCATCTAGAGACCAATGTGATCCCTCTCCACAGGGGAGGTGTGAGGAGGAAGACTTGCCACTTGCCAGATGAGATCCAAAACCACTGTGACCTTCACTTTTCTAATAAGGTGATTCTGAAACTCTGAGTAGAGGACTCCTAGCCTGAGCTCTAGAGCTACTTGGTACAGGTATGTGATAGACTTTTGAGGTGTTTGCAGTCTGAAGGTTTGAGCTGTTGATAAAAACTGCTTGAATATCAGGAATGTATGGGTGCTATCTAGCTGCTGTTAGACAAAGCCACTAAAAAACCCCAAACATTTGGAGAACTACCTTGAATGTGTAAATAGAATTTTTTTAATCAGCAAATTTAAATTTGCCATCTCAGCAGTTTTTTAATGTATTCAGAATTAAGCTATGCCACAGGATTTAGACAGCATGTTACTTCTGATAACTGAGTGTCAGAAGTGACCCTGTTATCTTATCAGGACAGACCTTGCATTAGAGTTCCATGTGGATGTGACACTGACAAATATAGAGTGTGACAGATGCTCTACCAGCCATGGAATTGCCTCTGAAACAAACATAGTCTTAAGACTAGGAATCTGCTTCTAGTTCTGCATAAACTGGCTGACTTGCCTGACAGGCAGTTACAGCATAAACCTATTCCATTTGCTGTGCTATTGCAAAGGTCTGCCTACTTGTGAAACTGTTGCTGTGTCTGGGAAACTTCCTAGCCTGCTGCTCTCCCCTCTCTTCATTTTACTGTCTTCTGTAAAATATTAACTTCTGTGTGGTTTAGCTTGGTGTAAAGCTTTAAAAGTGATTCTTGATTAAGTGTAAGGTGCTACTACACCTCATGTGGAAACTAACTGCTATTCTAGTCAACACTGTTAGGTATTGGTTTTCATTCTAGTGTTTCTAACAGTCTCTTGAATGCTGAGTTGCTGGAAGACAGTCCATAACTAAGCCACAGGAAAGCCTTTTTTAGCTGCTTTCCCTGATCTCTTATTCTTCATCACAAGTATAATAAAGGCTGGGAGAAGATTTGCTTTGAAGACTTCTATTAAACAGCTTTCTGCTTCTAAAATAGCCTCTGGCCAAGCCCCAGTTTGTGCAAGGTATTTGGCTTTATCAGAAAGAGGTGGCATTAACTAGAGTTAATTAAGACTAATGGTGATCCCTCTGTTTTTTGGAAGTGGTGAAGCCTGAGCATTCCTGTTTTGTAAAGGCCCTAACTCTCTGTGGCTGGGTAGTGTGGGTGCTGCACACACTTGTGTGCCCCTGGTAGATTACAGCTCTGATTTCCCCAGAGGGTTTTCCCCTGATCTTCCATTGGCAATGAGTATGCATCATTCCTCAAAAGTAATTAGAGGCACATAGAGGAAAAAGCATTTTTCACAATTAGTACCATGTATGCAAGCTGCTGTTACTTTGTCTCTTAAAGGTCTTAACATGGAGGCTTTTTGACTAAACAGTCATTACTAAATATTTTTAAAATTTTTTAAGCTGAAGGTCATTCTAGTAGTTTTATTCTCATTTCCTTTGTCCTGCCCCGTTCAACCTACTTTAGGTGAAGTACTGTAATAGAAAGTAGACCTACCACCTTCTGCCCCAAACTCAAAAAATGAAAGCCCAAAGAATTAATACTTGCACTTTAAACACAACTGCTTGAGGACTTTGGTATATTTGGGTGAACTACAGTAGATTTGCTATTGAAGCCTCTTCCTATAGCTTTGGCTTCTATGGTGGCAGTTATTTTTTCAGAAATGTGCCTGCAGGCATTAATGATAGTGAACTTAGCAGCAGAATGCCTAGAATCATGAAAAACAGTTTAGAAACTAATGCCAACCTTGCACTGAATTTGTCCCCTAGCAGCCTTCTGCAATTTAAACTGCCTTTCTGTTTGTCCTTTACTTAAAGCTTCTGAATTGGATAAAAAACCCTTCACAATTGAAGTTCTGAGTAGAAGCTTGTATTAGGCAAAAAAGAAAAGAAGCTATTATTTATGGAAAAATGGTTAATAGCTGATGTTTTCATTGCTTGATTGCTTTAAGAACTGAGATAGGTTATTTGCAGTTCCCACCAGTGAATCTGACTAATCTTGCTAATGAGTAAATATGCTTAGATGCTTGCTTTGATAGCAAGTGTGGTGGGAAGGCATGTAGCACTAAGAAGTGCCACCAAGTATATATGGCTGGTGTTAGCAATCCCTCTGAAGATTAGGAATTTACAGCTTTTAATATCTTACAGTAAAAGTGATAAATTAAGTCAGTGCTGCTCCTGGTATGCATGTGGGCTTTTTTAGCTCAGGTATGCTTTAAGGAAGAAGTGAGTCTGAAAGCTACTTGTAATCTCCCTACAGAATGCAGTATTTCTCCCATCAAGAATTGGACTGTGAAGACAGCTTAATCTTGATTTCAGTTAGTTGCTGGTGGAAAAAGTAGTGAGGTTGGAGTTCTGTGTCTAGAAAACAACACAGAAACCAAAGGCCTCTCTGGTAGTTCTTATTAGTATAGTTTCAACATGCAAATGTACTGTGCTAAGGATAGAATTAAGGCTGCAGGAGAGCTTTAGCTCTAGGTATACAGTGACCTAAAGCCAGAAAAATCACAGCAAGAGCTAGCAACTACACTGTAGCTTTTAGCGCCAGAACACTGCAGGTGTTTGAAACAAAACTATCCAAACTAATAAAAAAACCAGTGCTACCATCCCAGTTACTATCATACACTATTAACTAGCTGTTTGTGCCATTGTAAATCTGTACGGATGCTTAATACATGACTTTATATAGGGTGCTGACTCCAGCCTCCTTGAGTGGGAAGGATAAGAAGACATGCCTGCAGAAGGAATGACTCCTACACTTTATCTCATTGAGAAGTGGAGTTGAAGTGCTTTGAGAAGCGACCTTGAATTTCATCACGGTGTCCTTTTCCTAGAAGGTGAATGTCCATGGAATAATCTTTCCAAAGATATGTAGGCTTGTTTTCTCCTACATCTCTTAGCATTAACTATGGTATGGTGCAAAGATGTGAGGAGCTTTCCAAATAGAAGCTGGGAAGGGCTTCTTGGTACAACCTGATTATCATGACAATATTAACGTGAGATCACAGTTGTTTCTGTGCCTAGAGAAAGGGAATTTACTGGACAGTACCTACAGAGGAAGTTGTGCTCTTTTCTGTCCCAGAGTCCCAACTGATGCAGATCCTTTGAATTTTTAATCCTTTGAATTTTTTAAAAGCATTCAGAATTTTAAAGGTAAAAACCTATGGGTTTGGCTGAGAGAGATCTTTAAGAGGAATCTGCAGGTTGCTGTGTTGCATTCAAATCTGGACTGGAAAATGTTTAGAAAGGGTGAATCAGTCTCATGCATCCTGGAGGTCTTAGTTCTCCATCTCAACACCTTCTACCTTGCCATATTGAAGCAAAATCATTTGAAACACAGGAGAGCCAAACCCAGCTAGATGTAACTTTAGTTTTACATAAACACTCACTCTGTTTACACATCCTGCCTCAAGGACAGGTCTGGCAACTTTCTGTTCTGTTTATATTTACTACTGTTAACATCTCAGTTGTCTTAAAGAGCTCTTCTAGTTAGTGATAATAAATACAAATGACTCCTTAGACTGGAAGGATGAGTCTGATAATATTCTTCATTGTGTGTAAAGTTAGGAGCAAGACTTCTACGAGATGATCTCCCAGTTGTTAAATCTGTCCTTTTGTAAAGGATTCATGTGAATTTATTCTAGAACGAGCTGTTATGACTAAGCTGAGTTGACTTGCTAGAGCAGAGGATGAAGAAACAAAGCTGTCATATCCAAAGTATAATCAGCATGTTCTTCCTGGCCAGCTCTGCACCTTGAAACTCTCTGCTTATGCTCCTGACTGGCATCTGCTGTAGAACTTCACAGATTCTAGAAGCATCAGCTGTGTGGGAAGTCACCCACTCATGGAGAGCATGTGGGCCTGGAAAGTTCTTCCCAGTGCCTGCTGAGAAATAAGACTGATGGAGACTTGGGTCTAATCTTTGTATAGTTTAACACCAGATTTTTCCAAAAGGTGGAAGTAGGGGTTAAATTGCCTCACAACTTCAAGCAAGTTGTAGCAGTGTTATTAAGCAGTAATTGTGGCATTAAACAGAAGTGTCCAAGAACAGTAAATAAGAATTAAGAAAGTACTGTGGAGCTGTTCACACAAGGACAGCAATAAACTCCTACCTCTAACTCCTCTGAACTGCTCCTGTGCGTGCTTTGTTCAGAAAAAGCACCTTTCCAAACAGTGGGCTTCTGGGTCCAGCGGTACTCAGGATCCCAAAAGAAATGGGAATGATAAGAACCCAGGGTGTAACCTGATAAGAGAAAGCCTTGTCTCAAGATGGAGGTCTGCACCCTTAAAGAGCCCTGTTTTTCCCTCACATAGGAACTCGCAGACCTACCTGTTTTCCAGGTCAGACTGAGACCATTGCAGTCTGTGGCTGTTAAAAAGGCGGAGGGAGAAATATATTCTCTTAAGAGTCCAGATCGATGTAGGTCCTTTGTTACCTGAATCTAACATCTAGCTCTTGCTTTCAAATTTCTTTCTCAAGACTGCTTGCAAAGGTCTGTGCCTTGCTAGCTATTATGCTGAAGTCTAAAAACAGCTTGCCAAAAGATCCTGGCAATATGGAGGACGGTGATGTGCGAAGTTTCATACCTTTGATGATAGACCTCTGATGCTGTCTACTCACTTGATGTGTGGCAGAGGGGTAGCACTTGCAATGTTAGTCTCCAGTATTAAAAGCTATTTTCTAGGTGACAGTAACTGTTTAGTTCTAATGTAAGGTTATGTGCTGCACTAAACTGCTGTAGGGAACCAGTGCTAGTAGGTTGTCATTGCTGCTAGCAGTTGTGCAAGTTGCAGAAGAGGGCTTAATGTGGACATGCAGTGTCTGCATGAGAAGCAAGGTAAACCATCTTTCATGCTGATGCTGTACTGTTGTGGCTAGATCAAACAGTGCTGCAGTTCAAACATGCCCTGAGGAAAATGAACTACATGAAAGTCACTCTTAATCACCCTCAGCTGATCACCCTGTGTTGAATAAGCATTGCAGAACCAAGATGATCATGACAAAAGTCATAAGCCTCTCTGGCTGTGGTGGGCACACCATTCTGCTGAGGATGTGTGGTATGGTTAGTTTTTGTTTTGGTTTTCTTATTTGGGCAAAATCAGGTCTGCAGGCTTGGTTGGTTCTATCAGGTATGCTACAGGCTATTGGTTGCTGTATTTTACAGGGCTGGAAATGTAGCCAGAGTGTGTGCAGGTTAGTATGTGACACTGGACCCTAATGACACTCATGCGGAACTTGAACTTCAGTGGATGTGTCCTTGCTGAAATGGCTACGTGGCAGTGTGCATGGGTCTGCTGTTCCATGACATGGTAGGGAATAAACTTAGTCTCTAGCTTGAGTTCTGTTGGTAAAGATACTGCACTGTAATTGCCTTGACTCTTTCATGTTGAAATGCCAGTGAGAATTCAAGTGCAGTAGATGACACTCACAATCACCTAATCCTTCTGGCTCAAGGTTGGTTAAGACTGACTTCTGAGGGGTTTGTATGAAGAAGCTGCTGTTGCAGCTGAGAGACTGCAATAAGGATGGCTCCATGTCCAAGTGGAGAGCAATGACAAGTGCCATTCCTCAGGGGTCAGTGTTGGCACCGGCGCTGTTTAACATCTTTGTCGGTGACACGGACAGTGGGATCGAGGCACCCTCAGCAAGTTCACCAATGACACCAAGCTGTGTGGTGCGGCCGACACGCTGGAGGGAAGGGATGTGCCATCCAGAGGGACCTGGACAGGCTGGAGAGGTGGCCTGTGCAAACCTCATGGAGTTCAACAAGGCCAAGTGCAAGGTCCTGCCCATGGGTTGGGACAATCCCAAGCACAGACACAGGCTGGGCGAGGAGTGGATTGAGAGCAGCCCCAAGGAGAAGGACTTGTGAGTGTTAGTGGATGGAAAACTGTGAGCCAGCAACGTGCGCTCGCAGCCCAGAATGCCAACCATGTCCTGGGCTGCATCAAGAGAAATTGTGGCCAGCAGGGCGAGGGAGGGGATTCTCCCCCTCTGCTCTGCTCTCGTGAGACCCCCCCTGCCCCTGCAGTGCTGTGTCCAGCTCTGGGGCCCCTGGTAGAAGAACGTGGACCTGCTCAAGTGGGTTGAGGAGGCCACAAAGATGATCAGGGGCTGGAGCACCTGCCCTGTGAGGACAGGCTGAGAGAGTTGGGGGTGTTCAGCCTGGAGAAGAGAAGGCTCCAGGGAGACCTTAGAGCAGCCTCCCAGTACTTAAAGGGGGGGGGGGGGGGGGGGGGGGGGGGAGGGACTCTTGATCAGGAAGTGTAGGGATAGGATGAGGAGTAGCAGTTTTAAACTGAAAGAGGGTAGATTCAGATTATGTATAAGGAAGAAATTCTTCCCTGTGAGGGTGGTGAGACACTGGCACAGGTTGCCCAGAGAAGCTGTGGCTGTCCCCTCCCTGGCAGTGTTCAAGGCCAGGCTGGATGGGGCTTTGAGCAACCTGGTCTAGTGGAAGGTGTCACTGCCCATGGCAGGGGGTTTGGAACTGGATGATCTTCAAGGTCCCTTCCAACCCAAACCAGTCTATGAGGAGCCTTTCCTGGAAAGGTATGTGGCCCTTAATAGACTGGCACTTAGAGCAGCCAGAAGATACTCCTGTTACTCCATTGCCAGCTAGTGGCTATGTGTCAGCTGAATGCAGATGTTGTTCTGCTCTTGCAGCTGATGTTAGAACCACTAGGGACTATATCTATTGTACCTGAAAGTGTAATACTGAGTCCTAACCTGATTCCTACAGCAGTCCAGAAATATGTTCCTGGGTAGGACTGGTGGTGTCTTCTAAAGTCTTCCATGAGTTTCTCTTGTTAAAGAGCTAGGGTAGTAGGAAAGAAAAGGTAATTAATGACTGACTGTCTTATGTCCTGTCTGGAGGAATGTAAAGCTACCAATGTTGTAAACAATTAACTTTGAAATTTAAGGCAAGGCTCACATGACCCCTTAAATAATGTTGTGACTTTGGAAGTAGCAGAAGACATTCCCTATACACTTTTGTCCTGCCAAAACTCTGCAGCAGACTAAGGAAGTCTTGGAGCTCCTCCTCTCTCCCATTTTCCTGCCTGCTGCCTCTGTTCCAATTTCAGCTGCAGTCCTAACACATTACCTTGCTCTTGTGGTTTGAAAGCCACTAAGAGGAGCAGAAGATTAAAATAATGATCTTCCCCTTGTTTTGTTAGTCTTCAATAAATCTAGCTCTACCTGCTTTGGAAAAATGCATATAAAGCAACATCTGTTTTTATCAGCTCAATGAACAACCAATTATCATGTAGTCAACCCTTCTAAACAAACCAGTGTTACAGACAGGCTTATAGTAATGCATTAGCATTGCAATTGCATTTGCAATTAGCTTACCAATCCTAGAACTGTTAGTATGTCAGAAGGATGTTTATAAATTAAATTTAAAAAATGGGCCAGACTTCTGACTTGCAAATGTACCGTTTCTGTAGGATTCTGTCAGGAAAACTAAAGGTTGCTGAACTGCTACCTTGTCATGGATTTAAGAGGCCACCCATGATTTAGCATTTGTATTAAATAGTCTTAAATCTCTATACTGAATTGAATAGCTTCTGTACAGTCTACTACGTGTCTGTCTTGTCTCATCTTCTGTCTCCTAGTAAAAATTGCTACCTCTTAGCAGGCTGACCATGTGTTATTTTGGCAAGCACATCAAGAGTTGAAATAAGTTTAGCTTTCATTTGCTTTAGTTTGATGTGGAAACCTGCACCTTCAAAGGCACTTTGTTGAAGAAATGGCTTAAAATGAGTACAAACTGTGGGAGTGCGAGAAGCTCAAAGCACTGAATGCAAGAGTGCCATTGCGAAGGACACCAACCATGGATATAATGTTGCTGACTATGGTAAAACTGCATAACTTCATTGTGCGTTTATTTTTTTTCCACTGTAGGAGTTTGAAGATGCAGCAAGCCTGATAGCGAGGACAGAAGAATCTCCTTGACATCAGACAATCTGAAATACTGACCATGTCTATTATGGATCATAGCCCCACCACTGGAGTGGTGACCGTTATTGTTATTTTGATTGCTATTGCAGCTCTTGGTGCCTTGATACTGGGCTGCTGGTGTTACCTGCGTCTGCAGAGGATCAGCCAGTCTGAAGATGAGGAAAGCATTGTGGGAGAAGGAGAAACCAAAGAGCCCTTTCTTCTGGTGCAGTACTCTGCTAAAGGACCTTGTGTAGAGAGGAAAGCTAAGCTAACTCCAAATGGCACAGAAGTACATAGCTAACTTGGAGCAACACATGTATATGGACTATGCTTACGATGTGTGTACCAGCAGCAGAATCTCTATACTGTGAAGAACCTGGTCACATGCATGCTACTTGTCAGCAAACACCCTGATGAGGATTAAATAAGCTTTGTTTGCAACTGCATGCACTGAGAAGTTGCACTTTGCATCAACTGTGTATCCTAATTCCTCTGACAGGAGCTGACTCACCTGGTGTAATGTCCATTGCCGGCGATGGACACAAGGATATATAGGTGTGAAGAGACTACTGTTTTGTTACTTGAATGTTTAGCTGAGCCTATTTT
This sequence comes from Strix aluco, assembly GCF_031877795.1. Lineage (NCBI taxonomy): Eukaryota > Metazoa > Chordata > Aves > Strigiformes > Strigidae > Strix > Strix aluco. The sequence goes on along the minus strand of NC_133945.1, from coordinate 16,500,273 downwards.
GATGGATCTACTACTGTAATGTGAACTACTTTACAACTGTGAACTGTAAATAGGCTGCCAGAAGCTCTTTGCTTTGTGTTCCACATCATATGGGAATATGATGCAACTATCCATAACACACAAGGGGACTCCTGAACCACAACTGTAGATGGGATTCCAGACCTTCAAAACCAAATCTGCAGTTAAAGCTTGCTCCTGCTACTAACTTGAGTGCACAGTCATAAAGTCAACTCCTGCTCTTAACAGTTTATTGGACTGATGCAGAATACTTTCTTTGAAAACCAAGTATAAGCCTTCAGTAATATGTTGAGGGAGAAAATACAGGAGCTACAAGAAAGGAAGTGATTGCCTTTAGTTGCAGCTTGGTGGGTTAAGCTTTTGGCTGCTAGAACTGAGTTCTCTAACTATGTAGCTACTGCAAGGAAACTGCCATTTTGATGGATTCCAACCTGGGAACTAATGATGGATACTGAACCCTCAGGGTTGGTCCAGAAGGTTTCTGGGAGTTTGAAATGGCAGCAGAGCAGGCTTTTCTCTTCTGTAGGTCTGCATGCTGATACTGCAGAAGTGGTTACTTATTAAAACTGGCATAAGTACAGCTAGTATGAATTTTTCCTAGAACCCCATAGCAGTTAGGGTATATGTTAACAGCCTGTTGTAAAAAGGCATTTTAGTCTACAGACAGTCAACTATAGAGTTCAGTTAATGTATCTTGTAGATAACTCTCTTGATTTAACTGTACTACTACAAGATAAGTTTCAGTCTTTCCTACAAAAACAAATGCTGATGTGGGCAAGAGATTGCTGGTCAGTTTGTAAAGGTTTGTAGCTTCCAGATAAGGACACCCCTTCCATTTCCTGCTCTGTGCTACAGTTCAGCTATAGAAACTGTAAAACAATGTGTTAAATTGGGAGTTTTGGACCTCAAAGGTTTGGGGGGAGGTGAGGGGGCAGAAAGGGGAGGAGAAGGAACAACACTGAGCCACCAGTGGCAGCTTACCTATTCTCTTAGGATAGGCACACATGGTTTGAGGCCACTGACCTGTTTTCTATGACTTTGTACATAGCTTCCTTTGCCTACTGAAATTTTTAAACAAATTGCCTAGAAGAAAAAAAGCTACTGTAAATCTGCTCCCTGAGATAAATTACAAATAATGAAGTCCAAGTTCTTCAGCTCTATAGGAAGCATTAGACTTGCTTCTTGTACCTGTACATATGGAATAACTAAGTAACACAGGCCTAGCAAGCTTGCTTGAGAACTGTGACTGTATGCAAGACAATAATGGCCTAGAGAAAAAGTCTTGTCCCTTTCTTCTACAGTAAGATGTTGACTTGCATTTTTAGTGCTACATTTGCTTTTTTTCAATTAAAGGCTATAATTTGAATCAAAATTAACACTGGCAGTAACAAAAGGCTCCTGCTGTTGCCTCTTGAGTACAATATGGGATACAGCTGATTAGAGGGCTGTTCTTGCCCTGGCTTTTTTCTAAGATACTAGTCTCATGAGACTTGCATGTATAGCCAGACCCATACACTTATACTGCTGTATTCTAAACCTTTTACAAATCAAGGAGAAAAGGATTAATTCAGTAAGACTTTTAGTTTTCAGTAGAGAACAGTTCACACATGGCTCTTGCAGGTTTCAAGACAGTCAGATAACTGGTATACAAAAGTGATACAAAGTGCTGAAGTTCTAGAACAGAATAGTTGTAGCAAGATGACTTTTGTCCATTCAAGTTTACTGATTACACAGATGAAGTATCTCTATTTTAATTCAGCAAGAATGCAGTGTGAAGGGTAAACTTCAGAAATTATGGAAAAGTATAAATCAAAAGTCTAACTTCTCTTCTAGCAGCTGTAAGAGAAAGCCAGTGAAAAATAACTGGTCCTTAGAGGTGCTTCACACTGCTGCCCCTAAAAATCAGCATCTTTAATTTAAATGGATAGGTGTTGGCAAGTTAGTGCAATAGTAAAGTGCAGAAAGTGTTTTCCATTCTCCTCTTCTCTTTAGATGTGGGTATCTAATAAGTTGTTCAAGTATACAAAAATATTCCATTTGATTTTCTTTTTCTAGATCATGTGGGGGAAGAAGTCTTTATTTACAATGAATTTCAATAAAATTTGCATAAATACCTACCCAATACTGCATCATTTGACTTTGTAAGCAATCATTCTGTCCTGTTTCCACTACTGTGCTCTGTCTCTATGGTATCAATATTATCAATCCTTTTTTCCTCTAATGTGGCAGTAGCTGTTGAAACTGATATATCATTATCTTCAGAAAGTGTTTGCTCTGACTGAAGGGATTCTTTAATTTCATCTTTGCTCTGCAGCCTTCCTTCCCTCGATGCCACCAGGATTCTCAGTAAAGTATTTTCTTTGAGGAGGTTTTCTGATGCATCTGCTAATTCTTGAAGCTTTTCAGCCATTTCTAATAATTCTTGATTCTTCTGGTCATATGTGGCCTGTAACTGCTCACTGTGGAGCTGCAGAGTCTTGTGCTGCTTTTCCAGGGCGTGCTTTTGCTGCTGTAGCCTGTGTTCCTCTCTCCTAGCTTCAGAAAGCTGTGCTTCAAGCTGGTCATGGGCCTGATGGAGGGCACTGATTTCTGATCTTAACTTCTGAATTTCTCTCTCTAAGTGGGAGATGTGGCCTTGCTGCAGAACTGTCTCTTTATGTAGGCATTCTTTGGTACAGGGCTCTGATGAAGAAAGACTTGAGTGATGTAAAATAAATTTAAGGAGATTAGGAAGGTTAACCGAAAAGTCTTCAGGGAACTTCACACTTTGTTCCTTCCTAGAAAGACATAACAAGTTAATATTAAAACATTCAGAGAGGTAAGCAATGATAACTTTATGTAAGCATCTGCTGTTCACCTCTAATTTGATATCTTGGTTTTTATTAGAATGGTTAATATAGCAACTAAGAGAAACCTGAACTCATGTAATAAAGACAGAGTACACAGTATTTCCTTTTGATGAATCCTTTTACCTCTGTTCCAGTCTGGGTGCTGTAAGCATCTTACACTGGATTGGTATATGTCTGAGAGCAAAATTTCTGTCAAATTTCAGGAAACACTTTTTAAGAGTAAAATTTATCCCAATTATGGGTTATGAGCTTGAAGTACATACAGTAGCATCACTGTTGGGCAGGTATGATCAGTGTACTGATACTAACATTTGTTAGTAACTGGAAGGAGAGCATTTAAGTGTTCTTAATTCTATATACACTGTTAGCTGTGTACATCTGGACTTAACTTCTATCTGATGAGAAATTACTATTTTGAGCCTATATGTTATCCTGAAAGATGTAGTTTCATGTGTTCCAAAATCAGAAGGGTATTGCAAGAAGCAGAAAAGTACAGTTTGCTTTTAAACAGCAGTCACTTTAGGCAGAAGCAAGGCCTTTTTGCTGTCAAAAATCCAAATCTTTTTACTTATTCCTCTTACTTCTTTGTCTTTATGCCACTGAGGTGATCAAGTTTGTTTTTTTCTGAAGTTCATTATATGGCTGTGAATACTCTGCCCAGGATATGAAGAGGTAGGCCCACTGCTTTCTGCAACAGCACAAACTGTTAACCTGACAAGAATCCAAGCTGCTTGAAGATCACTAAGTACCAAATTTCTTCAAGAATACTAACCACCAAAAGGGGTTTTTTTGTTGATGGTGGTTTTTTTAAATTAGAATATGCATAAAGTAATAATGCATATATGGAAATTAATTACTGTTTGGCTTTTTTTCTCTACTAAGACATGTAACCAGATGATTATTATAACTTAGTAAAATGAAAGTTAAACACAGGGAAAAGAACTACATTACCTCTGATGAGGAAAAAATAAAATGGTTGGGAGACGGTCTGTCATAAATTCCCATGGAAGGTCATTTCGAGTGGTATCAATTCTGTTAAGAAAAGACACACTGATGAAGAGAACAGGCAGATGAACAATCTGTATTTTCTTGTAAAAGGCCATTTTAAGGATTGGGAAGAAGGAAATGCAAGTATCCATGAAAGTAAGTCTAAATGTGTTATGTCAAAAATATGTTGTGCATATGAGTCAGCAGAATTAATTACCAATATTCAAGACAATGAATCTCAGTTTAACAAATCTGGGTTTTTTTTCCTAGAAAAATAGGTACAGTATTCCAGCTTCTCTCACTCAGCAATTAAATCGCTCATTATGTACACATCTTCATTATGTACACACCTTCCTTCTCTGAAGCAAACAGACCTGCCTAACAGTTTCAATGTGAAACTTTTTTCTATTAATTAATTTGTTCCTCAAGTACAACTCTGAATATTTTCCCCTTGAGTAGTTTTGGCAGTAAATTACTTTGCTTCTTCCAAGAACAAGCACATTCTTAAAGGCACAATTTTTTCTAAAGCTCTAGGTAGAAAGGAATACAAGATTTTGTGAATGAAACACTTGTTCAGTTGCTTGTTATGTTTTTCTCTGCATTTTTAGGTTTTCTTCAATTACAACAATTTTATTATAGAAAAAACATCACATCAGTAATACTGCAATAAAGGTAAAGGAGCAAATGAGAGAACTTCAAGGTCACGAAAGAGAAGGGGTGTAGATTTGAGAGTAGCATTACAACCGTGGAGATAAAGCCGCAGTTATAAATGGGTGCTAACTCCAGATTTTTAACTGAATTTTTTTTCCTATACCTCTCATGCTGCCTCCTGGAGTAAGTTCAATCAGAATGAAACAAGGATGCAATCAGAGCAGAAATTGTAAGTAATGCTGTATTGAACAAGAATGTTTGGTTTGCATTGAAACATTAAAAACCCTGGAAACGCCACACAAAAACATGTCTTTTATACATATATATTATATAAATAAAAATATATATTATACACATGGATATATATGTCTATAAACTGGTTTTGGCTAGGATGGAGTTAATTTTCTTCACAGTAGTGTGTATGGTGCTGTTTTATATTTGTGACGAAAATAATGTTGATAACCTAGGAATGCTTTGGTCATTGCTGCACAGGACTTCCACAGCATCAAGGCCTGCTCTGATTCTCACTCTGCCCCCACATTGGGGAGTGCAGACACAACCAGGCAGATGACCTGCACTAACCAAAGAGCTATTCCATACTATATAATGTCGTGCTCGGCAATAAAAGGGAAAAGAGGGGGTTTTAGCCATCTTTTACTTGGGAACCATCTGGGCATCAGTCTACCCACAAGAGGTGCTGAGGGACTGCCTTTGCATCACTTGTTTTGCTTTCTTCTCTCTCCTTCCACTTACACTTCAATTATTAAACCATTTTGGTTTGTTTCATCTTGACCTCCATGTTTTCTTGGGTTTATTCTTCCTTTCCTCTTCCCCCATCCCTCTGGGGATGGAGAGGGGAAGTGGGCGAGGAGCTGTGTGGTGCTTAGCTGCCCACCTGGGTTAACCCACAACAACGTGTGTTTTGCCTATCTCAAACAATTTCTCAAATACAGTACTACAGGATATAATTATTTGCCAGAAATTATCCAAGGGGTAAAAATTATTTTCTGATGCTGTTTTATTGATTCACCTCCTGAAATTAGGAAGCTTGAAGGTTAGTTGCACTGTATAAAAAAATCATTTTCATTAAACTGTGTAACTACTGCAGTGAGATTGAAAACCACCAAATTTATAGAGGTAAACAAAATAATCTATTCAAAGAGAAATGAAGCCGATGACATTCACATCTACTATTGCAAGACTGTAGAGAGAAAAAATGTAATTATTTTCTAGGCTGATGACCTCAATGAATTTACATAATTCTAGAGAGATGAAATTAGACTCTTTTTTACCTTGCCACAGTGAAATTATCTGGAGGCAAAAGACGAGCAAGTTGAATAAAGATGTGATTAAGAGAAGCACAGAATCCACACCACTGTGCGTAATAGAGCAGCAAGACATTCTGAAAAATGAAATGGAGAAGAGTTTGATTATCTATTGTAGTTAATCTGTAGTAAAGGAGAACTAGTCTTCACAACATCTAAAACTTGGAACCCTTAAAGTGTGAAAGGAAACTATATCCAGATGTTAATAAACTTCATTATAAGCTATTTACTGATGCCCTCTGTCTACTGAGTTAACACACAAAGACTCTTGGGGAATTCTCCTCCCATAAAGAAGATGACAAAATGAAGAGGATTATTTTGATTATTTAGTTTAGGATCATTCCCTTTAAGTAAAAATGCATCAAATTTTACCACACTTCCCAAGATTCTTTTGCAATCTCAAATTCCTATGTATCTAACAGAGACTGTATACTTTGGGGGGGTGGGGGGAAGAGATGATGTCTAGAGCTTTGCCTCTAACTAGCAAAGCAGGAGTTAGGGCTGCTGGAAACCAAATACTGGAGATGCATACATTCACTGCAGGCCTGAGAGACAATGGGTATTGATCCTTACTATCACATCCTTAAGAAATCAAAGTAGTTTAACTTCTTTTCAGGATGGCATCTTATGTAAAGCAATTTCATGGCATGCAGTTGGAAAGCTTTTACCTGTGAGAGTTTTGGGGGTTTTGCTGTGTGGTTTCAAATAATGCCTTGGGTTTAAAAACTTTTTTTTTTCCCCCCATTATGTCTACATTGCAACATTTTTAAACTTTTTTTTAAAGTAAGCTCTTTAAAAAATGTAATATATAGAAAAAATGTTGTGGTATATTTATTTCCTTTAAGGTATGAAACACAGAAATCAGAATATTCTTCAATGTTACCTCAAACCCTATGTATTTAGCATGTGCTCCTGCTACAGTGGAAGAAAGGAAAAGGGAAAAATCAAGTCACGGGCACTTTTTTTTTTTAAAATTAAAATCTATCTTTCAAGTACACAGGAAAAAACATACACCACCACCCCCCCCCCACCCCAAAAAAACCCAACCCTAAAAACCCAGCAAACCTTGAACTGTGGCACAAACCTGTCAGGGAATCAGTTGCACTGACTTTTTGATTATTTTAACGCCAGAAAAAGATCTTTTCAGATCACACTATTCCAAATTGCCTTTTTAAAAAAAAAACTCCACAACTTCTGAAGTGTTAAAAAATAACGTATTTTATCGTACAAATAAGCAAAGTACATCAATGTAAAAAAAGAATGAGACCCCCTCCTCAAAAGCCTGAGCAATGATTTGCAAGAAACCTTTTCAGTAACAAGGTGTACCTTTTCACTCAAAAACACAGTATCATGAAAGGTATTAGTAGTCACTTCAGTGATTACACGCTGTTCATGAAAATGGACTGAAGGGTCATCAACAAGATGCCTTTTCAAGGGACTGTAGAGAATACTGAAATTTTTTATGAAGTTCTCTGAAATGAAATTGACACAGAACAAAGTTATTTCAGTTTCACAAATATGTGATTGTGGCAGTTTTTACTTTGGAATTCAGAAGAACTTACAAGAGAAAATACAAATTCAAACCTGGTTTCATGTCATTAAATTTTGACAGTTTGGTATCAACTCTTGAGTAACCACCACTGATATGAAAACAAGATAAAATTCCACTGTTTTTTTGTTTTGCTCATTACAGTCTTCACTTGCCACACTACTCTCTAATCTTGCTTCTACTCCTATTCAACGTACTATAATAATTTCTCTACCCTCCTAATCTAACCATACTCCTGGTAGATCATAATTAGTATCCTCTCACCATTTTTCACTTTCTACATAGCATTGAAGTATTTGGCTCTTATTTTGAAGGGTCCACTTAATTTCACATCTATTTACATTCATTATTTTTTATTACTTTCTCTGTAATTCTCCTTTTGCTTTAGACCTTTAAAGACTCTGCTATTCCCATGCCAGTATGACCAGCCACCTTTTGTTTACCAGTGACTATCTTCCTCTTCATTCAACTTTCTCCTTAGTTTTAAGATATTTAACAAGTAGGTGGCCAGTGGTAAAAATGTAAAACAAGCTCCAAAGCCCTCAACTACCTTCAGCTACACCACTTTGAGCCTGGACCATGTTCTCTAAATTGCTGCAAGATACTGACTGTATCCTTCTTTTCAATTTAGGTAGAGAAATATTATTCTATGCATTAGAAAGTAACAGTATTCCATAATCAAGACAAAAGATATAACATCAAACACACTAAAAATAATTATCCGATCAAACAGAAACATCTTGTGCTGGTATTTCCAGTCCAAAAACTAGGCCCAAGTAAAACAGGTGCTCTTGTGCATACATTCAAAATACCAGATCAAGTTTATCTCTGAAAAGCAAACAGCAGTACATTGAAATTTTTATTTACTATTCAGCATTTCATTCAATTCTCACACCAGACCAAACCAGTTTTTTTCTTTCTAGATCTCCAGATTGGGAATATCTATGCCTGATTAAGTAATAACTGAAAGGAGGGGGCTAATTAAAAGACACACTCCTGAATTTTTAGAAACCATCTGTAAAAACTGAAATCTATTACAGGTATTAAACACAGATCTGTTTCATTATTTTAAAATATCAAAAGTTAAAGAGGCTTTAGGAAGTAAAATAAAATTTAAAAAAACCCACAAAAAACCAAACAAAAAAATCACAGTGACTCCTTGACAAAAAAATGTAGAAGCAAAAATTTTCCGGAAGTTCAAATGACTTGGAATAGAAACATACTGAGTGTTACTCAGCAAAGAAACCGTCATCATGCTCAGGAAATCCTGTGACCTGAAAAAAGTTTGAAACAGAAAGTACTTGGAGCAGAAAGGGGAAGGAAATTTATATCTCCTCACTCTGGTCTTAATTCTTCCTAAGCATCCTTTTATGGTCACTGGACTTTTTGTTTGTTTTTCCAGAGTTTTTCTGGGGTTTGGGATGGACACAGGATACAGGGCTGGATGGGATCCTTAATAAGAACATGGCTATTTGTTCTGTGTTGTGCATACTTTTGTACTTACAGATTTATGGCAAAATGGAAATGTAATTAATGCTATATTGATATACCTTCTTGAACAATTTATTTTAATACTAAGTTCACCTGAATTTACTTCCATGCTTATTTACACTGCTAACATAAAAAACCCTGCATTTTCTGTAGGTGGACTCAAGTTTTGCACATCATCACGACAGGTTGTCATGAGAGCATGTGGTGTCTTACTGAATAACTTGCAAATAAATCAGAACTGCTATCGTTGGGTTGGTTGGTTTTTTGGTTTGGGTTTTTTTTTTCCCTCCTCCAATTCAGCCAGGAAATAAAGAGTATTGACAGATTTGGCCAAGACCACTTCAGAGCTCTATCTTGAAACACACATGCTTTTCAAAAAAAATTTAAAAAAATTTTTAAGTTGGTTTCAGAGAATAAGGGGAAGTGCTAATCTCTGCTGATAAGTGGGCAGTATCTCATGAATTTCTGGGATATTTTAGTACACAGAACAGCTGAGCAAACAACACCACCACCACTAATATACTAATGTCTTCTGTAATATCAAATGTGTTAAATGCAAATTAATTTAGATTTTAGCAATTCCTTCAAAGCATCAGGCAGTCAAAAATTTTGAGGTTCACTTCTTAGTTAACTTAGTTAACTACTAAAATTAGAATAGAATAAATTATGATTCACAATGTTGACTCACTTTTCAAAATAGCATTAAGTTTTCCATTCATAAGCTTACTTGCAAACTTAATTTTCTTATTTCAAGCAATTGCATAGTGGATACCATACCCAGGGCAGATCCAACAAGTGACCGATTTTGATCCAGGACATAGTGCACTTCTTCTTTCAGGTCAACAATGGCAGCAAATTCCTTAAGATGAGTAGATCTTGATGCTCCTAGTCTCTCTGCGTATATCCAAAAAAGATTTGAATCCAGTAGATAAAGATTCAAGGTTTTGTTGGTCCTGCAGCTCAGACCAGTAATGTTAGTGCCAGTAATATGAAGGTCAGGAATAAAACAATTCCTATCCTCAATGTGAGGAATAGAATGTTGGGTGTTACCTTTCTTCCCATGGGAAGAAAATGCTACTTTGGGGGTCTGAAAGATGGTCTTCTCAGAACTGATGAAACTTAAAAAATGCCTGTTTACTGTCCTGCAACATGCAGTGTAATAGCTAAAGGGACTATAGAAACTTAAGAAATTGCTGCATTCTATGGTATTTGATATAACTTGAAAAAAGGTATGTTCCTGGAGGTAGAAAGAGTCCAAAGCTGCTTCTATCTCTAAAAAGTTGCAGTGTGGCACATGGACTTTATTTGGTTTGACACCAAGTGTCTGGTTAATGCAAAGCTCACAGACATTGTGAGTTCTAGATATTGAATGCCACTGCGGAAGCACCACTGTGTTACAGCATGGGTACTTGGTTATAGAAAATGTTTCTGATAATTTCATATGTGCATCTGGTACAGAGGAATCAAAAGCTGGTGAATCAGTGTCTCCTAAGTGTTGAAGATCTGGCTCAGCTGCCTGGCTTTTATTACAGTTGTGGTATTCCAAGGCCACTTTGGTAATCTACAGGGGGGGAAAAAAAAACAAATACAAAAAGCAAGATTAACTGTACGTAGTTCACTCAAACGCAGTTATCTGTTGCAGGTTTAACGACATATGTGCAATTAGAGATGGAATTTCAGAAACATGAAGTTGACTGCTCTTCTCCTTTGTTCTTACAAAAAAATTACAGGAGGCTCTGACTTGATAACAAAGTTAAATTTTCAGATATTTTGGCATGTGAGAATTAAACATACAGAACAACAAAAAGCCACTTCAGATTTTTTTCAGCCCACTACACTGATCTCAAGGTCCTCTTTGCATCACATTTATCACAGTGCAATAACACTACATTTTAAGGTTAAATCCCACTACGTGAAGCGTTAATCAGTACAGGTTCCTGAATTTCCCTTATTTTCCAATACAAGGAGAAAATAAATAAAAGCATTTCCATATGAAAAGGGAATACTTTTCCTGTTACAGGTGGTGCACAAATGTTGTAACAATCACTAACAGCGCTTAAAAAAAAAAAAGCAAGCCTGCCTCTCAGTGCAAACATTCCTGTGCTGCATCACCATTTTGTTTTTCATAACCAAGGGGAAACAAGCAGGGAAAAAGGCACGTGTATGAACCATAGCAGTAATTCTCTTTCTAGGAGATAAATAACAGAACACACAAGAAAGGAAAATGACAGAGGAAGTTTCCCTTCATCCTCATCTATGACATGAAACGTAATCAAAATACAGAACATTCCCACATTGCTTACACAAGAACACTTTGATAGGAATCATTATAATCATCAAAGGGATGTCGAAACGTCACATTTAGGAGGGGTGCTGTGTCACAGGACCATCAGTATTAAGATGTGGTCTATAGCAACAGTTTGTTACAGCCTTCAAGAATTCATTGTGGGATATTTTCATCCCGGAAAGGCTCAATTAAAGACCTGAAAGAAACTTGACCCCTCATACTATAATCTAGCCTGAAGATTTTGACTACCTACACAGAGAAACATGAGAAGAAATCATGAACAGAAAACCAGATTTGTGATAAATCTCATTTCAGTGAGCTATTATCAGAAAAAAATGTTTGCTCTGAGAGCATACAACTTGACAGCCTTGTTCTTTGCGACTGCCTACAGTGAAGTGGTTTCATTGCTTGATGAAACCCACAGGACAGCTTCAATAAGCATCTCTTCCTATGGTAAACAAGTTGCATAATATCTCTGTATCAAACTGAAGCTATACAAGATCAACCGGAATATTTTGTATCTCATTTTACATTTTGATATAAATACTGTTATTTAGCAGAATGAAATCTGAAACGGAACATCTTATGTTGCACTGATTTGATCTAAATAAGTGGTACCTGTTGCTACAATGCTTAATCTGTGACAAGCATCACTGAATTAAGTCTGCCAAAAATAAGACAGGTTAGTACAAGAGTAATCACAGTTCTCTGCTGGTCTTTCCGCAAAGATTTCCCCAACCCTATCTTGTAGCAGTCTAGCTTTTATTGTGTCTATTTCTAGTTTGGCTAAATATTGTATCATAAGTTCTTTTCATTTTTTTCCTCATCGCTTCAGACATGGCAATATTAATTAGGCCTCCTTGTGGAAACCACACATTCCAGGACATAGATGCCGTGTATGTTAAGTCAGCATTCCCACCAAAACTTAGCCCTGCTTTTCATCTTCCACAGATGCTTGTTCCTTGTTCCACACTGGCCTTAGCACTCTGTGATCACCACTGTGTTGTGCAGCTGCGTGATATACTAAATGGGACAATGGGTTCCAGCTGAAAAATAGCCCAGGGGAAAAAAAAATTTCAGTCAAGCTAGTTTCCCTATCTCATTTATTGCACAGCTACACAAACTCCTGTCCTAGGCAGTTCAGAAATGGAAATAATGGCAGAGAAAGAGAAAATTGGAAAGCAACTAAGGAACGCACAGGATATAAAAATCAGATTAGTTCCGAGTAGTTTTTCACTTAGGCTATATTTCAAACTACACTGTCTGGTTTAATAAAAGGTCCATTCTTATGTATGTAACCACCTCTGGAAAGACAGAAGGAGAGGAGAAATAGAATGGGGTGGACAAAACACAAGTCCTGCAATACTCAATACATTCTCACTCATAGGTTTGAGCTGTGTCAGCTGGAACAGAAGACTCATCGCAATCTGCATTTCTCACACAGCACCCACCACAAGGAGGAGTCAAGGAAAAGAGTCAGGTGCTTGTTCTAAACAACTGTTGACATGAGACAAAGGCATGTTGTGTGGGATACAAACCAGCATAAGGGAGTTGTGACAATATGGCTTGAGAAAGTGTTTTTAAACAAAACTGAATACTTGGAACAGTGAAATAAAATAAGGTATGTCATAATTAAGCTCAGAACCCTGACTATAGTTCTCAAGTTCTAGTATTTATGAAGTAAAAAAATAATTTTTTTTACTTACTTCATCTAAAAGAGGATGAATTTCTGCTAAGGGATTGTAAGGTATAAATACGAGAAGTGCTGGTCCTTTCTTCAGCTCATTGTTTAGAAGAAGGCTTTTTCCACCATGTGGTCTCAGCCAGCGTATGAGCATCTCTCGATTTTCTAGAGCCCACTTGCAAATGTTTTCAGCAGTATAGTTCATGATGTCATTTGGATAGATCTTAAAGGGGGGGGAAAAAAATTATTTCTCCTCACTTGGTTTAGTAATGAACGCAGTTCTCAAATATGACATGCTTTGTTATTGTAATGCCTAAAACTCTCTTTCTAAATTTAATGACACTATTCAGTGAGCTTCAGCATTTCATATACCCTTCCCTCTTGGGAAATCTTTCCAACTGCTCACCAGATCACAGTAACACACACAATCTTTCAGGAAAAAAGTATTCTACCAGAGAAGCTCCTCTTTCTTTTACTACATACTTATAATCTTTTCTTACTACTATAGATTTTCTTTCTAAGTGAAAGAGCTCAGTCTCTAAGTTGGTATCATCACATATCTTGATTTACAGCATATTAGAACACTTTTTTCCATTACTCATTCACCATATTCACTCATTTTAAATTAGTCTTTTAAGACCTCAACACCAAGACTGCGTTTAAAACTTATTTCTGAATGCAGGGAAAAGAAATGCATAATAAAAAGCGCTCACAGCTTCTAGGGTCATTTTAATAAGTTAAGGCAAGTTTATCTTAAATCATTTGCACAGACAGAAGTAGTTTTACATGTTTACCAGTAATTTAACCTGAAAAGGCCACATTTTCCCTTGTCTCAAGTGAATAAAATACAGGTTACAATACTTATCTTCACAGTTTCCACTCATGGTAGCAGTGTGGATAGAGAAGGTCTCTATGCCAAATAGCAAATACGAAAGTTAGTATTTTCAGTCTTTGTCTTCCAAAAACAGGCACATGGATTAAGAGATACTATAAATTTTCAATTAAATTAATTTGCATGATTTTTCTGATCAGTGTAATGTCATTCCTTTAAACTGAAATGCAAGTTTTCACTATTCCTGCTATCTCTCCACAAATTCTTTGTCCATATCCTCATTCAAGCAGCCTTCTAATTCTGACCCATTGAAAGAGGTAGAAACTTTAGGAAAAAGTCTTTGTGTAGTCATTTCTGAGATGCTTGGGTTGTTTGGGTTTTGTTCTGACAGAGATGATCAGCTTGGGTCTTAGCTACTGTTTAGAACTGCTGCTGACTGGTAGAATGAAAATGTGTATTACTTTACAAAAATATCATTCTTAAACATCCTGTATCCTAAAGTTCCAAGAAACACTTATTCATGGTCTACTATGACAGAGCTTCAATCTCCATATACTGTCTCAGAGTCACTACGATATAAATACACTACTCACAAGAGACGTGTTGACATGTCTGTGCAAATACACGCTGCCTGAATGCACCAAGGAGATCTCCTCTGCAACATGTTTATCCGTGATCACTCCAAAGCGTATTGTTCCAAGGTAATCTGAAAGGGCAAATTTTCAATTTTTAAATACAACTATACACACCAAATTTCTCTCCTGAAAGCCTTAGAACACCACCTTCAAACAAAAACACAGCAGTTTGCTGTGTAAAAGCACAGAAATCTTACTGAATAGCAACTGCCAATACTGGTGATTAAGTGAGGTAGAAGAAAGATGACCAGAGCTGGCAACAAGAACAAATGTGTTCCTCTTCTGCACCCAAGGTATAGAGAATGTTAACCTGAACCATCCATTTCTTAATATGCTTATTAAATATAGAATCTGGTACCACCTTGCTACGTGTTATAGCATCTCAAAAGTCAAGGTGAGATAGACATATAAGGAAGAGGTATGAACATTGACTGTTTAGATTATGTACATTTACAGTAAATATATATTATTTAAATATGTATTAGAGTATTTCTAAATTTATAAATATTTACACACAAGAATAGAATGCTCCTCATCTTTATGTTGCAAAGAACTATTCTAACATATAAATGGGGAAATTAAAGAACAAAACATAGGAGAACAGGCTCTATATCATATACCAAGTCAGTGGCACTGTAAAAATCAAAATAATGGTATCAATTTCCTTCCTTTGCTGACAGGAAGAAATATCCATAAAATGTGCTAGTCTTAAGTTTAAGAAAGTTCTATCCAGAATTTATGACCCCCCAAAAAAGGTATTAATCATAAAGTCTGCATATTCAAACACAAGATTTTTTGTATTTTAGATTATTAATGCAAAACAACAGAGGCAGAAAGCCCTTCTCATCATGCTACCCTATACCAGCTCTGGAACTCCATCCAGGAAAGAACTTTGTTGAATTCAGTTACTAAGTATTGACAAAGTCAAGTTCATCCTAATGCCTCTGAACCTGACATTTGAGACGTTACACAAGACAAACATTCTTGGATTCAATTTAAGTAAGTGCTAGTCTGATTATGGCTCTATAAGGGTTGCAGCTACACATTTAGGTTTTTGAGGAAACTATCTTAATGTGTCTTTGAATAGCAGCCTGTCATATACTTTATTGCATGATGACTGATCACATAGTAAGCCTTTAATGTAAGCAATCCTTGCACTGTAATAAAAGACAGTCTCATATCTTGATCAATATCAAGAAACGCTCAAAGGGGATTAATTCCCAAGCTACAAAATGTTGCAAAACACCACTGAAGCCCATATACATAACTCATTCACAGATGCCTTAAATTATGAAAATGAAGCTTTTACCTTTCTTTAATGAATGTAATGCTGACGTGAAGAATGTTAAATAACCAGGTGGTTGAGGTGAAGCATTGAACTCAAAATATCCTAGAACTCCAGGCTGAAATAGTAAGAATTAGAATTAGTTAAGCTATTTTCAAGTATAAATAGATGGGGCACAGCAATTATTTGCCTACAGTAAAACACAACAGATTTTAAAAAAACAACGTTTACTGAAGAACAGTCACTCTATGCTGCAAGAAAAATTTTAGTATTAAAAGACTGAATGGTAATCAGTCCTAAAGTTGTCATTCAGAGCTATGTATGAGACACAGTTTTTATGACTATAGATGCATAAGTTTCAAACTGTGTATTTCCCCTGTTAGCTATTAAAGCTCACTAAAAACAATATTTGCTTTGCAACTATTTTATGAGTCAGTTCCATCAACATAAGAACTATAAACATCATAAAGACTTCCTTTAGAATTAGAATATCAAATGTGATTTTTCAGAGTATAAACAACTTAAACAGTAACACTTTTTTGCTATGTTGCACAAAATTAGCAAATACATATGAATTCACGCATTTTGTGCGTGAATACTTGAACTGCTAAGACAACTTATCTCCCATCATTAAGCTACCAGTCATTGTAAATTGTTGCAGTATATCCTGCAAGAGTCAGTGAGAGACCAGCTGCACAAAAATAATGAAAGAGCCCCATATCCCACCTGCATATCCATAAAGTTCTTCAAACTGCCAAACAGACAATTCAAAATTTAGACACATCCCTAAATAGGCCTATTGACTTTGCCAGGTATGAAGCCTGAATGGTTTCATATTAAATTCAGGAAGAGAATCTGGGAGAAGCTGACATGGAATGGAGAGGTGCATAGTCTTTAGACTTCTCTTGTTCCAAACTTTCAATTAAGTTTTTGTTTTAAATTTTGCAAGATATAATCCATTAAAAATTATTATTAATTATGTTTAATGCATCACTCAAATTGGCTTAATAAACTTTAAGGACAGAATACGTGATGGAATTTCGTTATTTTGTGTTATTTGTTTCCCAGTTCCACTAGTGCATACAGAAAGAGCATTTGATATACAAAGCAAGAGCACTCTAGGGATTGCTGTGGAACAAAACATTCCAGACTCACTGATCACTCATTTGTGTGGCAAATATATTCCCACAGAAGTATTTTCATTTGGTATTTCAGAGGCTGCTTTATTTTGTTGAGTTTTACTCAACATGTTTAATTTATTTTTAAAACATGAACATATATTTTACCTGTTACTATCATCAGTGATATGAATTCAGTTATTCATACCAGCCACAGAATTGAGCTAATTCAGTATGAATTAGCGATCTCAGGATGTTCACCAATAACAACATTGGCCATTCCAAATAATGACCTGCTCTTTTTAGGCAGGAATTATCTTTCACGAATGAATGCTAAACACAAGACCCTTGTTCATAAAGATTCCTTATGAGGTACCCCAAGAAAATTATCAATAATCAAAATGAGAGACAAGAAATTATTAAATTTCTGCAGTAACAATTGCCAAGAAGGAAATAAAAATATAAACAAAATAGCAGTGAAAAACAACAGCAAAATAATAGCACTCATTCTTCTTTTTAAACAGTAAGTTAGTAATTAGTGTTCATCTTTTTCTCCTAGTAGCAAATTAAGACAGTAAAAAGAAACAATCCATTATAAAAAACTTTTAAAGCATTCAAGTGAACCAAAACAAGGGGACAGATAAGATAACCAAATCTTTAGTTTCCCATTTCCTAGGACTTTTTTTTGAATACCATTACTGTACCAAGTGAACTTACGGCACCAAATAGTGAATGAAGGAAGTGTCAAAAGTGAAAGTAAAATGTGACAAGAAGCCAAAAGTCAAATCTAGAAATGTTTATAAAGTTATTCAAAAAAGTGATGTTCTGATTCTGACTGCCAGTCCTGTTGTACACTAATAACAGCTCAAGACTTCCCGATTGTGAAGAATACGATGTTTCTATGAGACATTTATGGAAAGTGCCTTTTCAACATGAAAAAATTGTAGTTGGAGAATATATACTAATGCTCTATGTCTAATCAGTAATCTGGTTAATTAATGTCCTTTTAATGATCATCCCAGAATAGTTAAAATTTCCTCCCTGTTACAGGCTGCAATTATAAATACGAGCAAAATGTCTAACATCCTATATTTCAAGTACCACACACATTTCCCTGTTCTTCTGTCAGAACAAAGAGAATCACTTGCCAATACCAACTACTTTGTTCATTTTAACAAAACTGAACACTTGCAGGTGCTAGCAACTAACAAGGAATCTTCCTCCATGCAAGCGAGATTCAAGTCTTACAGAAGAGATAGTGTAAATAAGAGGTTCCCAGTTTTGAATACAAGTATGCAAAGAGAAGCTTGATGGCAGCAGCTCCCACTTCCTTTCAGGGAAGAACATCCAAAACTGGTGTAGAAACAGCTACCTGCATACAGTTTATGCGGGCATCTACACACAAGCTGTTATTGATGATCAGCTGGTTCCAGGCAACAACCTCTGTGGAGTTATGGTTAACTACCTTCAGGCAGGCAGTTAGGAACAATCAGTTGAACAGGATATGACTTGCTGCTATATAAAGTTGGAGGATAGAGTATTGGAATGTGACGTAGGGATAGTTTAAAGATACCGCACTGAGAGTGTTGGCATTGCCAGAGTGGAGCTTACTGGAGCTTTTCGTTCCACAAAACAATCTTCAGCACCCGTCTCGAACCCAGTGTCTGTAGAAAAGGTTTTAGAACAAATCTGAAGATGTCAGTAGTGAAGAGTCCTTAGTACCATCTCCTAATGAAACTCATATATGGAAATACAAAGTCATTAATTGTAGTGTAGCCTATTTCTTGCTTAGTCTCTACACCAGAGGAATGGGAAGTGATGTGTGATGCCAATTAAATCAAATAACAGACTTGACAAGAATATCAACAATTACAGAACAGCAAGTTCATAGACACTTTAAGAATTAACAGAGATCTTCAGGTGAGTAATTATTATTGGAGAACAGCCAGCATGGTTTTATTACTGAACCGTGCCTCAAGTCTACTGCAATTCTTTGAAAGATTGAGCAAGCATGAACATAGAAGTTACTGGTTTTCCACAGTCAAAGCCAGCCAGTCAGGATGTGTACTGATGCTCATACAGTTCAACGTTTCTAGAAACGCTTTAGAAAAGGGAGAGAAGGGTAAGGAATAAAATTTGCAAAGGTTATGGGAATCATCAAAACTACAGCTGACTCAGAAGAGTTGCAGAAAGACAGTATTAAATGACTGTGATGAAAGAGCTCTGAAATTCAAAGGCCAATAAATGCGAAGCAACAGAGAACAGAAAAAAACCTCACAGCTACTGATTAGCTTTTACAATTAGATAACTGCTTTTACTACTCAAGTAAGTTATTTCTATCCCAATTTGCATTTGTTTATTTTTACATTGTATAGAGGTAAGGGAGATGATTTTTTTTTTTTTTCAGAATCTCAAGACTTATGCAGGCAGGCAATTCCTGCCTCGTTTTATCTGTGAACACAGGAAAGACAACAGCAAGAGGAAAGAAATGTATTATCTCCGGGGAACAGAAGAACCAATTACGGCATACCACTAATTCTACACTGTAGAAATGCAAAGAAGCAACTGTTGACTGATATTAGATTAAATTTACAAGTAAAAGCCTGTTCATTTTCTAACAATGTTAAAAACATCATGTATCCAGAACTGAAAGTAAATTCACACATCATCATTTAACATAGGCACCACAGTACCCCACACAAGAGCAAGCTATTAAGTCAAATCCACTTCTGGGTCAGACCCTACACAGCTGGTTAATGTTTAAGAAGCATTTCTACACAAAAAGAACAAAGAAGAAAGCTGACACCGTGTTAAGACACCATGCCAGCTACCTCCCAGAGAGACTAACTCCTCCCCCACCTCTCCCAAAGCCAGAAAATTATGAGCTCCCTGGGCACATTTGATTTTCATAAGTGAATGAAGCTTTCTGTCTAACTACAGAAGCTGCATGTTTTCCTCCTCTGTGTCTCAAAAGGATGAGGCCATTTCTAACAGCTGGGTGAGTCAGATCAGGAATGAGACACGCCAGTTTGGATTAAAATGAAACTGTTACATCTCTGCAGTTCAGAAAACAAAAGAAGTCTGATTATAGGTACTTACAGGTACTTGGAGTTATGGTAGGAACTCCGTACCCTTCTCCTAATGTAATTTAGGTCTTCCTATACAATCCATGATTTTAACTGCTTTCCACATGGGATTTTTTTCCTTGTTCTCAAAAAACTAAATAGTTTTGCACTAGTATCATTCCACAATCACAAAAAACCCCTTAAATAGTATCAGAAAATGCAGAATCTTAACGTTCGAGTCTACAACTGAAATTTTCACGGTGTTTGAGCGCCCTCTTGTGAGAGCAATGCAGCACCTCACGATATTCATAATTTGGTTGAGAAATGGACAATACCGTAGCACCACTTGCTCTTACAATTAGTTGGATTCTGCTCATCGGTATTTCTTAGAAATAAAAACATGCTAACTAACATTTGAATACAAGATGAAATAATGCTATGTTTCAGTATCTCTTGGTGTGGTTCAACTTCGGAAAAAATGCTTATCTTGTTGCCTTTACATGCTAACGTGTTTAATGGATTTCAGTATTCAATTGAGTGTGGGTAAAGCTCCTGGTGTTCTTTGCTAGATGCTTTTTCTGTCAAAACTGGGTACTGGAATTTGAACACAAGATTAAAGCACCAAAAGCTTCACAGATTAGATGGAAAAGGACATCTACAGGCTTGAAGTCCTGGCTATCAGTAAACTGACAGGCAACAACAAAATGTCCTTGAAAAGAAGTGTGCAGTAGCTCTTTTAAGTGTGAGGACACATGTTGAGCAGAACTTCAGCTCAACATTATGCCCTGCAAATGAATCAGTCATCTACCAATAACTTACCAACCCATTGCATATTCCAGATTATACTACCAGTGCTACCCTTGGACAGAGAAACAAAACAATGAGGACTGAAAGTGAGCAACAGGCAACTGTGCTGTGACCTACTGCCTCCTTAATATGGGAATCCTTAATACAAAAGTAGAATGAAACACCCAGGGAACAGAATGGGCACTGTCTAAGTGCAGTCTGGGGATCAGCTATGAAAAGGTTCTTTTCAACTGAAATTTTCAAGTCAAAAGTAAATACCCCTAACATAAGTTTGCAGAACCCATTCCTTAGCAGAACACAGGACTGAAAACTAGATACTGATGATGAAAAATCTTTCAGAAAATATTCTGAGCTTCAAATTAATTAGCTTTACAATGAAGAAATCACAAAAATCTGATCAAGCATCAGACAGCGGTCAAAATGCCCAATGATCTATCCCTTACAATCTTCTCTCCTTTCCCTTCTGCTAAAAATTAACATTTTTTTATATATAAAAGATCAAAAATCAAAGGAAGACACTAGCCAAGGTTCCCAAAACAGCAATTAGTTTGTGCCATATATGCACTTCCTGTAACCTACTCTACTCCTCAAACCTTCTTAAAAGACAGGAGTCACGTCCTGGATTGTATCTTCTATAAAAAGTATGAAGTGCCTTGACCTGCATGAAAAACATCAGAAAACGTTCACATTTCTAACTGTTTAAAATGATGAAACAACATGTTTATTTCTGGTTTATAACTAACTTTTCCTTTGTGCCTATGTTTCCCTCTCCATCCATCTTCATATACGATTCTCTATTTCTTAGGTCTTTTCTTTATCCCATCACTTGGCATTTGCTTTTCCTGTTGCAGTCACCTGCACTTCAACTAGCTGGTGCCCTGCTCCCTGAATGGATCTTACTGCATGAGTTGGCTGTTATTTTTGTATCCCCTTCTCCCCCTTGCTTAACTTTACAGAGGCAAGACACTGAGCACTTAGTGTCACAGTCTGGGAAATAACCTCAGCCTTAGATGACTGTGGGGCAGCATGACAGATCAGACTCTACTCTTGGGCCATTTCAGAAAAAAAAAAACAACGAATGCTGAACATAAACAGAGACTGGACATTTGGAGCCACAGATTCTGAAGCACCGGAAGGGGGAAAGTTTGAACATAGAAATAAAAATATCTGTTCAATTACTAAGCAGTATTTAAAAAAAATATTTTCTGGTTCCCCCATAAATTTTCTTTTATCTTAGTCTTCTTCCAATGGAATTTACTCCTACTGTAAAGCAAAGTTAAGCTTAATGACACTATACTTACTAATTACCTTTTGCAGACTACCAAGAAGTAATTCATGTAACACAGACCAAAACCCAAGCATGCCTGTTTTCAAATCTCTATAGAAGGTAAAAAAATAACAGAGTTTTAGAACGGCAAAACCGAAGCAGTGAAAGGACAATTGCTTGTGATCACAGAAAGTATCAGCAGCACAGACAGACACACAGCCCACTACTCCTGACTCAGTGCCCACTTAAAACACTGGAAAACTAAACCCATGAATAGCTCCTGAGGGATCAACTGAAGTGTGAACAGCACAGCACCTACCTATGGTAACTACCAGTGTGCATCCCCTTACACTACGGCAGCTTTCATTTAACAGCACGGGTCCTGCTCCATCCTGCAGCAGAACCAGTCATTAGAACATGTGCTAATTCAAAGAGGAACTCTGCTTCACTCTGAGAGACTGCAAAGCCCCTCGCATGTTTTGGCCACTACTACAGCATCAATTTGTCAATCAGGTTTCCCATTCTGCTCTAACAGCTTGGTGTTTAGCAAGATTATGGTATTCTCCATTGTGCACTACAGAAATGAACAGTTATAAAGGGATTATAAATGGTTCTGTTGTAAGTGCATTTTGTCTAATTGGAAGTTATTAATCCACTACTATTGCTACCAATCTTGGCACCTCCGAACACAACAGACCAAAAATTAATAAAACACAATGTACCAGTGGATTAAAATCATGAAGTTACATCATACAAAGCAGTTAGGAGCCGTTATTTCAACTGATTTCACATTTGTTTTTACTTAACAGACTTATCTTATTAGAAAGGTTTAATATTCCTTTAAAAATTAAAGCAACAAATATGTATTTCTCAAATGCTTTCCCAACTTAGAGTGCAAGATTTTTGCAAAAAGATTTCTCCCTTCTTTCTTGTTCATATGTAACCTTTTGATGAGGTAACAACTTTGACTGCTGTCTCTACATACTAAAGTACTGTAAATTAAAGCATCACTAAATCATAAGAGTCACTATACAGGGAACCAACATTATGAATTTGTCGTATCATATTTTTATGATTTTAACAAATTTACAGGGCACTGATTTCAGGATCCTGGAAATAAACTAGTATTTTGGAGCAGATCAAATTTAATCGTGAAACAAGTCAAACTCTTTCTGAACCACAGTGGTAAAGCTAGAGAAGAGAGACAAGTACCTCATAATTTGAGAGGAAATCTAGTAATTTTGATCGAGACGAGATGTAGAGTAGTGGTGTCATCACCCGTCGAACAAACTTTTCAATATAAACAGCACTCATAGGGCCTTTGTATTCAATTGGTCCAAAACTAGTACCAAAAAAAATAATAAAACATTAAGACTTAAATTAACAATAGAGAGAGTCCCTCCTGGGGGTGGCAGAGATAGGAGTTACATAGACAGCATGCTCAGCCTCTAGGGAATTGCTCTCTGCCTTAATTACCAGTGGCTTCTGTAACTGATAGAGGAGTTGTGTTACCAGACTTGAAGTACAGCACAGAAACTGCAGTGACTCTAATGCAGTGTCTATGAGCAGGTGCAGTGTGTTGGTGGGGACAAAGGGATGGAGACCACCTCTGAGTCCCGTTAAAGAAGTTGGTAAAATGCAGGTATGAATTATATGATCACATACATATCTTCCTGCTTTGTCCGAAGTAAATACGTGACTTAAAAATACAGATCTGAAAACTGTCACTATTTTCAGTAGCTTTTTAAAAATCTTTAGAAAGTTCAAACAGTATCAATCTGAAAAGGTGCAATATTTTTACATAGGCTTCTACAAGTAGCACTCAGTAAAGCAGGGACAACAGATTCAGCGAGTCTACAGTTTCTCCCCCAGCCATCTGATAAAACAGCCCACACCACAGTAGGTAGTGCTAAAACACAAGGTGGGCTGGGCCTTGTGGCTACGATTTCCAGAGCTTCTCCTTCATCCCCTTGAAATCCTGCATCTGATTTATTATTATTAGGTTGGACAAAGCATCACAGTCCAAAATGAAATCAAACACAAAAAGCATGAGTAATTAGTCCATTCCCACTGAAGAATTTAACGTGATGCATTTTTTAATATAGTTTATACATACAGACACTCACTGAGATACTTATATTCAGATGCTTTGAAATGATTTTCTAGAGCCCACTAGACTATTCTACATCCTACACTGGTTCATTACAAGCCTCTGCCTTAACAGCAACACGCACTGCTTCAACATGTCACATGCCCAGTACACAACATTTGAGGTTTAGTATCTCAGGCATGAGGGGTGCATTGCCCTTCGGGGTTTTTATGACATATCAGTATGAACGTACTTCTCATCTTGTTGAACTCTATTTAGGGTTACCGACAATACCTAAGTGTACCCATCTATTGTGTTCTAATTTCAAGATTAAGTAAATTTAAGTCAATATACATACAAGTGGGATTGTTGGGGTTTTTTATTACAGTTTGAATTACGTCAGTACCATATGTGTCTTTCCCAAGTTCAGCTGACAAAGATCAGGATTTTTCCTCCTCAATACATAAATCCCCCCAAAAAACAAAATCAGCCTCTGTAATGAGAGAGAGCTGCAGTTCAAGACTAGAGTACACAAGTAAAATGCAAGTGATAAACTACACAACATCCAGCTCCATTGTACCTAGCATTAGAAAACTTCCTTACCTTCTGCTCCACACACAGAGGAAAAAAAAACAAGAAGAAAGGATAATACATACAAATAGTAAAAAATAGAACTGAGATTATATAAAATTTTATACAATGATATCTTAACATTTGGAGCATAAAAATGTGAGTGTAAAGTTCCAATTTAGAAGAAGGTCTTCAGTACCTAGTGTCACTTCAGTATGCACTTAAATTCCACTAACTTCAACAGCCCTTAAATACATACTTCATTGCTGTCACAAATTCGGGCCAGTTGATATAATCCATCTACAGAGCAAGCAGACAACTGAAATTAATATATAAATCTGAATTCTTTACTTTTCATTGGAGGCAGAACTTCCAGGAGATGCACAGGCAAAAGAAAATTTCCTTAAGGATGAAGAACTGTGCAGCATGTCATGTAACTGACATTTACAGCCCTTCTTGACATCTAAGTAGCATACAGGATGAGCTTCACCCAGAATCTCCTCCTCTACAACTACGTGCTATAGCCATAAATATAACATTTTCAAAATGGACATTTCATACAGTATCTCTGTTCCCAAAACAACAATAAAAAAATCCAGACTGTATGTATGAAATCTTACCTCCGATGGTATAAGTGTATCACAGGAAAATAAAAAAAATGCTTCTGCTTCCTGCATTTCCCCTGGTTCCACCAGCAATTTACAGCCACAAACAGCACCTGCAAAGCAGGTAAAAATTCACAGCCAACAGAGTACCTTACCGTAACCTTCTTTATCTAACATATATTTTTTCCATTCCATTCCATCTGCTATTTTCAGTGCCTTTTCAACTCAGTATTCCATCTCTGCTCCTCTTAATTCTATCACTTTTTAAAAAAATAATTATTGTTTTAAAATATTTTTTTGGTCATTTTGCAACAGCAATCCTTTCAGTCACTTTTCTCTCTAGTTTTTAAGCTTCTTAATCTAAATCCTTCAAATTTGCTAACGTAGTCATAATCCATATTAATTACTTTTTCTGCAGAGTGGAGCTCAATGAGTGGAGGTTTAGGACAGCTGTACCTGTGAAGTGTTCACAGGTAACCAACTGTAAGAAAGCAGTGCTACGGATGCAATCTTATATGATTACCAGTGTCTCCAAGGATCCTGGAACTGGAAGCAAGCTCCCTGTAATTCCTGTTTGAAGGCAGGTGAGTATATCTGAGAACACTTCACAACAAGAAACTTGGAGAGTTCCCCATTCAGGAACAGAAATAACAGACAACTGAGCAGGAATTCCAGGTTTTCTCCATTTAGTCTAACACTCTGCATGTTAAATTAAAATCAAGACAACTGGCTGAGTTACCCTAGAATGTGGGCATTCAAGTCCTACTGGTTCCCATGAGATGACAGAAATTAGCATCAGCTTGGAGACTAAAAAGCTGTCAGGTCATGTTTAAGATCCGTATCTTCTCTGGAATTACCTGGTCTGACAATCTGCTGGCCACATGTTCTATTTCTTCTCTTGCTGCAATGGACTGGCCACACCACGGCGCATAGAAGAAATACAGCACAATTTCAGAATCCTGACGAAGGTGATCTGCATAGTCTAATTGTCCCCGAAAAAGATCAATGACTGGAGATCTTGTGGAGAAAAAATTCACTGGAAGCTTTGCTGGCATTGTTACATCTTTTGCTCGGCTGCAGAAAGGAAATTAAGAGTGGTTATTGAGACAGTACAGCAGCAGTTAAAAAGTGTGCCCAAAGCCCTAATTTTTAATCTTAGCAAAGGTCATGCAATGACAAAACTAGAAATTGATACAAATGACTACAACTGACATTATCTGAGTTAGTTTCATGAAGTACCATAAAAATCTGAAGATCACCCTTAACAAGCTTTAGAAAGTTACACTGTGATACCATGCACCATGTTTATGGGTATGTTAGCTCACACTCTTATTGCTGGTTGCTACAGAGCATAAAATTACCAGGAAGAGTGATTTCTTTGGATTTCTTCCCTGGCCTCATCCTCTTTTAACACTTGTACTTTAGGTAACAGCACCCTGATAAGAGAAGAGACACTGGTCATAAAGTTTTGTGATGTAATGTTTATATAAACAGAGACTATTGCCCTGCCTTACGCTTTGCTTTAAAGTATTCTACACTTCTATTCTTTTATACTGTATTAGGAAAAAATATGTGAACATGTGTTAGTTTATTTTATCAATCAGACAAGGGACTGCAAACTGTTCAGTTCACATTTCCTCTTCCATGTAAGGACAGTATCAACAAATAGTCTCAATTTAAAGAGATTATGACAGATTATGTTTTTTGAGAGAAATTAGTTTGACCAATAGTACCAAGAACATAAACCAAACACTCAGGAAACCATTTTCTATCAAACCAGCAATCAAACAATCCACAACTTGGCATTTCCAAGGTGTGCAGAAGTTGTTATGGTATAAACTGCCTTAAATGTAACTGAATGATCATATTTTCTTTTTTATATTCTCTTCATTCCAAAATTTTCCACTAGCTACACACTACAGCAAGTCGAATTAAAAACGGGACTGCAGCACTGTAATGCTCAATTTTGCTGTTGTTCCTTATGTGACAGGAAGTTTTAGGAAAGACTATGCATTCCTTTACCTTGTATCTCAATAAAAAGCTAATGCAAAAGTCTTTTTACCTGATATTTGATCCTTTTCAGGTTACAATTTTAGTAATTGTGATAAAATTATTGAGCCCTGAACACTATCAAAGTCACGTTAAGCAACCTCCTAATAATGCTGCCACATTTTCAAACTTTACAATCATTCTGGTCTGTAAAGAAGCACCTTTGTTTTTACAATACAGGCCCACAAAAGTCACAGCTCTTCTCTCATTTCCAGGTGACTGAGCATACACTTAAAGCTCAACATTTAAGAATCATTTCCAGTATATTTTCTAAAAGTTATGGAAATTCTTAAATCATATGTTAAGAGCCAATATTTGCTTCAAAAAACAGAATTTTGAGACTATTAACTGGTTCCTCACGTTTACAATTCATTAATTCCACTACTCACAAAATTACGCTGGCCTAGTTTCTTCTATGGACTTCTACCTTTGTTCCTTTCCTTCTCCCCCAGTCAGTAACCCAGTAACTCCTTCCCCAACTCTTAGGTTCTTATGTCACCTCACAACCAACACCTCTGGTTCCCTCCCATTCCTGCACCCTACACTTATCCAAACCGCTAACTTCTTCCCGTGATTTCTAACTGCCGGCTGGGCAGGACGCAACACTGATGCGCTACAGCTCTAACTCACAGAGCAGCACACGCACGCTGATGAGCTGCTGAAAGCAACACCCGCTAAGCGTTGCAATCACACTACCACGTACTTCTGCAGAGACGTTAACTAGAATTTCTGCTCTAACTAGTTTAATGAAAATGGACAACCTAAATATGTTTAAAACCTCTGCTTCCTCTACTGAATTAAAGTGAAAGTGGACAATTGGTTCAAGAGTTACAGTGTAAGCCTTAAAAATTGGCTCCAAATTGCAAGGAAGTGTAAAACAGATCAACAGAAGTCCCATGACATGAATGAGATGGGAACTACATGGCTACCTTCAACTATGACAAAAACCTCCAGTAATTATTAAAAAACCAAACACAATACATCAACAGCTACCAGCTTCTTAAGCTGATTTGCTCAGTAGTGTCATCCTCTGCAATACCAAATGCATAACAAAGTACTGCGACGTAATTCCCAGGTTTACAAAGAGAATAGTGCTCTGAACCCTGAAAAATTATACAAGTGTAAACTGAGGATTACATAATAAATAATTATACAAGCATAATAATCACATACCGCTTACTAAAACACTGCATTATTTACCTACCACACAGAACGTATAAAACTTAAACTCATTTCAAGAGAACAACCCAGTAATAAAGGAAAGCACATGCCTGCAGGATCAGTCCCTCTGACTGACAGGTCCTTAGAGTGGGGTTGTCCCCAAAGACATTTGCATAGTGCCAGAAATAATTCAGGTTCTAAACCACAGACTTTCCATAATAATACATGTTAGGTCAGACTTCATTTGGCTACTCCTTGAGGCTCCTGCTGCAATACCTCAAACCCCACAAATGGACTCTCTTGTAGTAAAGGAATTTTCTCTTTCCACACTTTTTATCCATTGGCCTCAAAAGTTATGTCTTGCAAGCATAGTGGTAGCAACTATACTCTGGTGCTGAGACTTACTTGCAAACCGATGCTGATGTGTGGTGAGAAACTATGTACTGTAGTCATAGCTAAGATGTGCAGTTAACATCCTCCAAATAACATGTGGAATTTTTACACTTGAATTTTCTATGTTTCTGACAGCAACAGAATAGGGAATACTTTTCTGATATTAGTTTGTCTATTTAACTACAACCTGAAGAGCCAAACCCCTTTAACCAAACTTCCCGTACAGAGTACAGGGTGGTGAGAAGCACATTCCATTTCTGGGTCTTCAAAAACACAGCTAGCAGTAAAATGAGAGGTACATGCAAGTTTTAAATAAAGGAAAGCAGGTAGAAAACAGAAGCATCATTGTAAGTGTAAAAAAAATAGTTATTTTTTTAGTAATGGACAGTAAAACAGGAAGTTAAGTTCTGCAATCCTTCACCATATGTTCTGTAACATCGCAAGAGCTTTACACTTTCATCTAAATTATCTGGTCTGTGAGACTACTGGAACAGAGGCACTGCTGCTCACAGCACAACTCATTCATAGACTTAAAATTCACTCCAAATAATACATCCTCTGTGGACAGGTGAGAAAAGAAGGTCTTAGTACTTCTCAGAATCAAGTTTTCTTAGAATAAAAATTTGACAGATTCTGGAGAATAGGGAAGTAATCAGATCCTTGCAGCCTTCTCCCACTCCCAAAATTACGCTCCAAATGCAGAAGATGTTCTTAAATTAATATAGTACAACTTGAAGACGTAGCAGTCACCTTGACCTAAA
The DNA here is from genome assembly GCF_031877795.1 of Strix aluco. NCBI lineage: Eukaryota > Metazoa > Chordata > Aves > Strigiformes > Strigidae > Strix > Strix aluco. Next base: position 16,470,795 of record NC_133945.1, on the reverse strand, counting down.
ACCCATACAGATCACCGAGATCCCAGTTTAGGCTCCAGCCACGATCTGCAGCGCGTTTACGTGCCCACGGCGCGTCACTCAGCTCCCCCCACACCTCCAGCGACAAACATCTTCTGGCTCCATGTACCCACGAATACACCAGGCCTCAGCAAAACGGAACCAAAGAGACTTTTGCAATGGAGAAAGTTCCAGCTCCCAAAAGCAGCACCACTAGACTGGGGGAAATAAACCCACGAAGCATCCTTCTGTCTGAACCAGGGGCAGGTAATGGGGGTGTCGACACTAACGCGTGAGCCAGAAAAGAACCTGCTTCCCCCCACTCTGTACCCGCCATGCCAACGTGGCCGGCTGAGCGTGCTGAGGAAAGGGTTTCAGCCCGGTGCCGCCTCAGTCCTTCTGTGGCGACGCCAGGTACGAGTCGTTCTCTGGAGATGAGCAAACACAGCTTTCCCTGCACCCGTGCAGCTACCGCCGCACCCCGATGTCCCCCGACGAAGCACGTCTGTCTTAGAAACACCCTCGCTTCTTCCCCACCCCTGGATTAACGCGGGGAGCGGGGGCCTCCCCCCGCCCCGCCAGCCGCTGCCCGGCGCGGGTCCCTGGGCCCCGCGTCCCCCCGCCGCCACACCGCCGAGCCGGCGGCCGCGCTCCCCCGCGACGCGGGAACGGCCGCCGTTGCCATGGGGATCGCGTGCCGGCGGAAGGCGCCTGTCACCCGCCCCGGGAACGGCCGCTCCGGACACGGCCCGGCCCGGCCCCGCGCGGCGCCTCACGGAGCCCGACCATGGCGCGCAGGGCGACGCGCGGCCAGAGCGGGCACAAGGGGTCGCGCCCCGGGAGGAGCCCCGGCCCGGCCCGGCCAGCCCCGCCCCGCCCGCAGGCCCCGGGGCGGGACCCCCGCCGGCCGCTCTGCCCCAGGCCCCCAGGGCACGCACCGCCGCCAGGAAGAGCGGCGGGAGGGCGGGCGGGCGAGCGCTTCCCCCGGCCGGGCCCCGCGAGCCCCGGGTCCGCCCGGCCCGGCCCGGCCCGCTGCCCCGCAGCCGCCCCCCCCTCCATTACCTGCAGGTGACTTTGAGGGCGACGAGGAAGGCGCAGCCCAGCACGATGGCAGCGCCGCACAGCAGCTCGGGCCGTCGCGCCATCTGGGCGGCGCGGGGCCGCAGCCGAGGGGCAGCCACGGGGCCGGAGCCGTCGCATAACGACATCGCCCCGGCCGAAGCGGGGAGGGGTTCGGGCCCCCGGGCCGCTCCCGCTCGCACACGTCTCCCTACCGCCCGCCTGCCAGCCGCGCCGGGCCGGGCGGGGCGGCCCCTCCGCCGGCGAACCCGCCGCCGCCACGTCGCGCCGCACCGAGCAGGCGCAGAGGCGGCCGGGCCCGGCCTGGGCAGGGGGAGGGGGGCCGGGGCGCGGCCCGGCGGCGGCAGACGGGACCCCCGGGGAAGGGGCGGGCAGAGCCGGGCCCGCCGGGGAAGGGCGCGGGGAGCGGGCCCGGCGGCGGGAGAGGCCGTAGCAGGGCTGGCAGCGCCGTGAGGGCAGCGGCGGGCGGCCCTCGCTCGCTCCCCGTCCCACCCGCGGCCTCAGGAAAAACGTGGTGAGAATTATTTCGCTCGGCTCCTGCTACCTGTGCAGGACAGCGTCAAAATTTCCGTCACCGGGATCCGTGAGTAAATAATTGCCCAGGAACTCCTCCCGTTTCTGCGAGGAGCGAGCCCCCTCCGGCAGCTCTTCCCCACCAGCCCGCACACTGCATCATTAAAGCTCTCACACCGTCCTTACAGAATTTCATGTTTAGTTTTGTCTAGAATTACTTCCAATAATTTACAGAGCACTTACATTAAACAATGACAGCATAAAATTCAGAAAACAATTCAGAAAGGCACACGATACAATCAGGTTTTGTCACAGAAATAACAGTGTTCATAGTACTCGATTTTAAGCTCAGTTTATTACAAACAATGTAAAAAATTAGCATTGCAGCAGGTGGTATTTCAAGCACCAAGCTAATTTTGTATGCATACTGTACATCATACTCAAATGTACTTCTGCCTAGCATGTGAGGAACAGTTGCTCTGCGAGTTCCCCTAGCTCTGGCTGAAGCATAAGGTGTTGTTTTAATAGTCGTTGTGCTTTTATTTTGTGAAGTGAAAGGAACACATCATCCAGGCTTGTCATGTGTATGGGTATCACTGAACTTTGGTTCAACACATTTTACATACACAATATATGGCCAATGACTACATTCAAACTACAGAAGTCATTCTTAAAGCTCTTCTAATTATATAAGGTCAGCCAGTAAGAGAGAAAGATACTCTTGAAAGGATGGAGAAATCACAGGGAAAAAAAAAAACGTAGCTTTAGCAATTTTGAGTGAAAGAAGCTTAGGTTTTTTTATTAAAAAAAAAGGAAAAAAATAATTAAATGAACACACAGAGAAAGGTGAAAACATGATCTGCAGAGAAGCCAAAACACAACACAAGCTCCAGCGACTGCAAAACCAAAAGGCTCATCAGTCAGAAGTCACCTCAGGCCCTGACTGGTTTTCCATTTCCTGGGGTCTGCAGGAAATGCAGTTGGAAGTACCATTGACCTTGCAGCTGAGGTGGCTGTTCATGCCTAAATCAAAAGGCTGAAAACATCCCAGCACCACGTAGCTCCAAAATGCTTGTCTACTTTGCAAGTTAGTTGGCTATTTTTGTTATTTTAGTGATGTGATGAGCTAATGACAATACAGAAAACTACAAACAAGCAGCTGGAGACACAAATACCAACTTACTAAGTTTTTAGCTACAGGTGCTCAAGCTTTTGCTAATAAGCAAATCATTGTTTGTTTGTTTTTACAAAATCTCAATCCTGAGAGGCTACATGCAGAAAACAGCTTTGTGTAAAGTTCTCTTTATTACAGGCAACATTAGTCCATACAGTAATACACAATACTGACATACAAGTGTAATCTTTCAAAATCATCATTTAAACAGCAAAGACCAAGAAACAGAATTTTAACTACTTCATTTTCAAAAATTAACTTTTTTTCCTCCCAAGATCCTTTTTCAGTAAATTATATTGAAACATAGAAATAGAGAAAAAATACCCATTCAACATATATTGCAGTTAAATGGTTATTTTGTTTAAAATCTTTAATAAGAAAATCCTTTTTAGCAACCTACATATAGATAAGTAGCAAACTTTGTTTTAAACAAATCCTCTCCATTAAAAGATCTGAAGAATTTTCATCCATCATTTTCTTCTTAGCCCATAACACTCAGTTTTGTAATACCTTGATACCTTAAAGTTTTTCAACTGAAGGACTGATACTAGGGGGCTTCCTAGATATTATAACCTCTCTTCCCCCCCTTCTATTTCCTAACTTTCTGTCCAACAGAAGGTGAGTAAGCACATAATACTTCAGATTTTTTTAATCACCACTCTGTTTCATGAGAGCATAGACAGGTCTGCTCAATCCCCCTAAATCTACTATATTTTGCTGTTCAGGAGGAACAATATATGCCAATAAAAGCAGAAAACCTGCAGCTTTTCTGTCACATGCTTTTGATTATTGTCAAATTTTCTGGTTTATGCTTCCAGCTGATAACATGTATGTGTCATCTCAGTATTAGTTTAAATCTTTAAACAAAAAACTATATTTTCCAAAGTCATTATCGCTGGGAGCAATCAAGTGGTCTTTTCTTGCTTTGCTGAGCTTCATTCTTAAAACTTGTCTTCGCTCTTCCCACTCATGGAGTTCAGCATTTCCATGGGCAAATTTACAGTTGTTTCCTTCAGTGCAAGTACCAGCCATATATCTGTTAAGACAGATTTCAAATAGTGTTTTCATAGAATTATCATGATCACTATTGTACCTAGGTATTTTTTCCTTTTTCCAGACATGTGTTTCAAATACACTAAAATATTAAGGACAAAAAAGAATTGTAAGAGTATTTACTTTTTAAGATGATACTAACTCTGTTTAGCATTTGATTCTATTTTTCTTTCCCGGCTGTCAAGTATTTATAGAGGACAGGAGATGGCTCTTTTCTTTCTGTTCTTCTACTCATACTTTACTAAGTCATTTAATGCCTGAAACTTCTAATTTCATCAGGTCAAATTATCAGGTAAATGAATACCTTATCATTTAACTCATTAAGCTAAAGAACTACTATTGTTAAAAAAATCCAACTAATTAAAAACCAAATTTAAGTAACTAAGGGTAATTAAGTACTCAGTATGACTTGAAAATCTGTTTTATCCTAGTATTTTTGTATTAAGTTATAAGCATGCCAGTTTATATTCACTTTATACTGCATCTCCAAAGTCTGTTAGTGTTCAAAACATGTAAAAGGGGCATGTAAGCTTCTATTCAAAGACTGCAAAAAAAAAAAAGATCTTGCTTTATATATGCTGGGCTATTTCTCAAGATCTCTAAGGATTCAAAATCTTTAACTTGAAATGAAGCAACAAAGGTATCCCTACCAGCAAATTGAATCTTTAATTCCAGAATGCATATTCCAAAGTTTTTAGCCTTCCAAAAAGATTCCAACAGTGGAAAGAACTTTCAACTGATTTACAAAGAATCTACTGCAGTCAGATAAACAGGCTGAATTTAAGAATTAAAGGGTGCAGCAAAACATACAACCGGTGCTGAGGAATACCAACAGGTCTTGGAAGTTCTCTTCCACACATTCATTAACATTTCCAATAACAAATACTCGATTCTAACAAATTTGTTTTGATGCTAACAACATTTCTACTTGCCTTAAAGCTCCAATGTCACTGTCCAGCTAGGTGCTGTTCTTGTGTTCCACCAGCAATTAATATGCAGGTGCCTAAACTTCTAATCATACCAACAATATTTCATGCATCTGCAATAAACTCGCAACCCTTTATTAACATCACAGAAGCAATTAATTTGGTTCCACAATTAGGTACCTTGTCACTCCCGGAGTTCTAACAGTATTAGTTATTAACAGTGTTAAAATACAGTGTATATTAACAGTGTTAAAATACTGTTAATTACTTACTTTCTTGATGAAAGATCTATGCAAACCAAGAAATACTAGAAACATTGTCAAAACTAATAACTGCCTTAATTATTTACACTATGAACTGTTATTTTTAAGCATTTTTGACATCTTAAAAACCACATACCTATCACAAATGCTAAAATATCCAGTTGGAAAGCGATACTGCCAGCAGTTTTGATCGTCCTCAGTGTGGAAAACCTTCTCTTTATGCTTTTCAGAAGAAATGTGACCCTGCCATTGCTTCTCACTATTACAGTTCTTCCCACACATCCAACAGTGAAAATCCACCTGTTTTACAGAGAATTTGAAACAAAACATTAAAAATGCAATACTATAAGCACAGAACTGCTCCTAATACATTTTGAATGTTTATGTTCACCTGTAAACTGTTGTTTACCTAAACAGACACAGTTACTGAAGTTTATGATCACCACTGGCTTTAGAGAATTCAGAACTACTGCTTTACAGCATCAGTCAAAGTTTGCATTTAGTGTAGCCAGCTAAGATCTAAGGAAGCACCAAGAAACTAAGGACACCAATATATGTTGCTGACTGGGGAAAAAAACCCCAAACCTAAAAAACCACATTTGTATTCAGAATTATAGCTACGATTACTTACTGTAACTTCAGCATAGTCAGTTGGCATGTGAATTTGCTTCCCATTTTCTTTGTTTGCTTGAGCAGCTGTATCATCTCCTTTTTCTGGTTTTTGACTTTTTAGCCATATGTCATACAACTGCTCCAAGTCTTGAACTAATGAGAGCAGAAGCTAAAATAAGTAATTAGCAATTAAGGCAAGAGTTTGAGAATACTAGATAAATGACTGAGTTAGCAAGCATAATTCAGTCCCCACCTATTGTAAGAAGAAAAAAGGAAGGACACAATGTAGACAATTACACAGTTTAGAGATAAAAGCCAAGGGCAACATGAATCTCTGGCTACTTACCAAGACCCATTTCTGCCTATCTAGGGGAAAGTAAGGTGTTACACATTTCTGAACAGGCACCCAAAGTACAGATGAAAACTGTGCCACTGTGTATCAGTATCTAAATTTTGAAGTACTAACATAAAGTGTGCTACAGTTTTTGGTAAATTTAGTCTGCTTTCTTGCAGACCATGGTATTATCGTTATGTCATTTATTACTTCCAATTTTTGATTATTTCTCCCCAGTAACACTCTAATGGGATAACAAGTCAAACAGAAAATAAATAGTAATTCCCAGTAAATACACTGGGGGGGAAACTCTTCCACAAATAGCTTTCCTCCACATGTTATCAACAGAATCCTAGTGTGTGTGCACATGGCAATACAAAGTATAAACACCAAACAATATTGCTGCATGTATCATACTATTTGTAAGACATCTAAAAAAATTGATACAAACTACTGTTAAAAAACACATCAGGCAACAAATATATAATACAGTTATTTTTATTTAGTACTGGTTTTGAATACCCAGTCTGGGCTTATTCAAATTTTTTTAAAAAAGGCAGCTGCAAGGTTTACTACAAAAGACAGTGAAAGAAAGTGGATTAAAAAGTAATTGAGGAAGAAGAATGAAAAGCAGAACAGTTAGATTTATAACATGTTAGATTTACTCTTCTACTTACTGCTGTTCTCCTTCATATAGGTCCACATCTCTCTTTCCTCAGGACTGTGAGCAAATGAGCAGTTTCCATCATACTGACATTTCTTGCCTGAAGCAATATGATTACACAACTAGAATGTGAATTAAAAAAAAATCCTTATGAATATAAAGTAAAATAGATGATAGTAGAAAACAGGGTTTTCTTCCAGTCTTGGCTGGTGTTTCCCCTCCCAATCAGACACTTACATCATTTGAAAAAATAGAATCATGTTTATTTTATAAAAAACTCATATACTGTAGTTAGAAAAAGCAAACTTCTGGAAGCAAGTTCTATGACTGCTTTTTGCCCCCTACCAGATTACCAGACCACAGATATGTTTAAACTGTTTCTGAAATATTTACTGGAAACAGTAAGAAGTTATTTAAATCACTAACTTCCACTGATGAGAAAGGGCTTCAGTAATAACATGCGAGACCAGTGCTTCTCTATGGCTGAACTCTGTAAAAAAACCACTATAAACATATCTCACCAAATCCCATAGGAATTTCTGCAGAACTGACAAAACCAGCCCAGTTACTAGTACTTTCCAGGTACCCTATTTTCTTAACTAAAACGTTAGTTTTCAAGTTAACATACATCAAATTGCAGAGGCACTTGTTTCTTCGTGGGAAGAGGACGAATGGTCATCCACTTCTTACGTTCATTAGACATTACTAGCACCACACGGCGATCTTTGGTCCATCTAAAAGATGCATTCAATGAAAGGAAATACTATTAAATAAAGACACACTGTGTACACAGAAGCAGAACCAGGAAAGCTCAGAAAGGTTCTTTATAAAGCTTTCACCATACATTTGAGATTTAACTAAATTCTACTGAAACTTTACCATAACTAATAATTTAAAAAACCTCCAAAAACAGCCACTGAAGTGTTTCTCATTACCAATTATTAACATACGACAAAGAGATGACTGTGTTCTGCTTCAATGTTTTTTTTTTTTAATTCCTTGTATGACTCTTTCCCAAGCAGTAACAAAGTTTCCCGAAAGAGGTTTTAAATGGCTAACAAAACAGTAAAATTTTCACTGTTTGGTCTTACTTACGGGTGTCTTGCCTTTGCACTACAGTATTTTTTGTTTCTGTCTGGCTCATTAACTTGACCATTTCTCCAGCACTGACCACAAACAAACTTCATCTTCAAATTAAGTGATCCATATTTCATTTGGTTCCCAAGGATCTTAAGCCAAAAAAATAACAATAATAATAAAAGGTATTTTGTATCTGTAAAGAAATCCATACATAATTATGAATTACCCCCACAATAAAAGTTTACAACACATGTCCGGAAGCAGATGTTACACTGCATACCTTGTGAGAGTTTAGCTTGTAATTTCAAACTAGACATTTCTTAACAAGTGCATTGTTATTTAACTTATTTCTGATTTAGGTGTACGTACCCAGAAGTTGTGATAATATATACAAACTAAACACATAAACGTCCTACGTATTGAAAAGATAATTAATTGCCCTATGGCAGCTGACTTTGAAATTATATTTAGGTTTTATGTTCTGCCTATGACAGAATAAGCAAAGCAAAAAAGGAATTGCATAGAAGCAAAGGAGGCATTTTAATGTACATGGAGCAAGCTGAAGAAAGCCTACAGCGAAACAGATTATTTGAAGAGAGCATTGAAAAAAACTAGTTTCTGAAATAAGCTACATTATACACAGATATAGAAGAAGAATTATCAAAGTCACTGTAGAATTAGTTTAATGGAAAAATGAAAATACCTGTGATCCATGTGCACTAGCTTCCATGTTCTGCCAGTATTTCTTTGATTCTTGAACAATAGTATCATGTGAAATACCTGTAAAAGAAGGGAAAAAGTTCTTGAGCACTATGACTGTTACAGAATTACAGACATGCTCAAACTGCAATGCTACTGAAGCCCCAAAGCTTTTATCTATTTTTCTTTTTATGTATCATATACATACATATACACACACTCGTGTAGATGTGAATATACATTTACATCCATACACTCACACACACACATTTAAGAATCTCATGAGGGCCTCCAAACCAGAAATGTCACATTGAAAAGCAAACATAGGGTTTTTTAATTACATATTGCTCAAGTAAGTTAAGGTGCATCTTTGAGTATTCATTTAAACATAATGTACTAAACATCTACTGAAAATCTAATCAGAAAAGCTACACTGTGTTACCCAAAATGCAAGCTGACAGACACCAGATTGCCCCTGCCTTCTTTACAAAGGTTTTAAACAAGCACTGTTAATTCGGTTTCAGAAAAAAAAACCATTCTTATAAATACTCTGGCTAAGGTTCCTATTGGAGCCATATTGTAACGCACATACTGTAACATTTACTACTCTAATTCCACACAAATACAGACTGTCATCTGTGTTTGGATTTGAGGGTTGGCAAAATGTTTCTTTCCTGAGGCGGCATTCCTTTACTTCCCACACCTTACATTGAGAAGAGGAACCTCATTCAAAGAGCGGAGACTGAGCTTTAACTGACTTTGGCAAAGCATGAGGGCAGCATGAACACATCATAAAGTAAAAAATATGCCTGCTGTGGCGAATCAAGTTTCTTGGAGAACGCAACCCTTACTTCAAAATAGAAATTACAGTGTAAGCATTTGCTATCCTTGACTTTGTAGGGACAGCTGCTAAGAAAATAACTGTTTTACTTTCACATAAAAACTTCTAAAGGCTCATCCCAGGAGAGACAGAACAGGAAAATCAGCAAAGAAACAGTCATCTCTTATCTCTATTTAACTTTCTTACCCCAAAATTTTCAGGTCGGTATGACATCTTGTGTCAGTATGCCTGTACAAAAATCTAGATAGAAAACTGAAGCAACAAGGAGCCGCCTCTTCAAAGAAGGGACAGGTGAGGAGAAATCACAGACATAACAGGGCAAAAATGCCAGCAGCACTGTAACACATTGGGATTGCCACATTTTTCTTTTTCCACTATGCATCGCAATGATCCAACGGGATTATAATATGTAAAGTACTGCTGTCACACAGAGCAAGGTAGGAAGAATGAGCAACTGTTATGTGGTACAAATTATTTACTGCTAACAGTTTGATTGCTTTTTAAAAAAAAATAAATCATGGAGTTTGGAGCTCATGACCAAGGAATGGACTGTAAGTACAGAGACATGTTGTTCAAAAGCTATCAGCTAGAAATGAAGCAGTAAAATTTGTTATCCTCAAAGAAGTCAACAAAAACAAGCAAGATGAACAAAAGGCAGCCTAAATGTCCTGTGTAAGCAAGAACAGAAAAACAGTTAAGTTTTATCAACGCATACACTAATGAGACACAGAGGAGCAAACTGGAAAGATTTGTTTTCTGACTCATTATGTAAGAATATATAGAATGGCACTAAGCTAAATGAGAGGTTTAACCGTGGAAAAATTTCATTCCTGTTCTGGGGGATGGAGGGAAATGATGGCATAAAATATTTCAAACTTTTCTTTCAGTGCTCTGTGAAAAAGAAATTTGATCAAGATCTTCCAAACTTTGAAGGTTTAAAAATAAAAACAAATCTAGTTTGACTTGGATTTAGTATCTGCTTAAGACTTCTAGTTTTATTTCAAGAAAAAAAAAATGATCATAATGAACAGTTTTGACAGGTTTTATCATCAAAACCTTGCTGATTTTGAACAGCTAGTAGCCTACTCAATACTTTACATCGTATTTACATTCCTGTTTATTGAATATGCTGTATGAAAGATTCCACCAAACTCTAAGTTAATGCACTGATCCCAAGTTGCTAATTTCAGAAGGGAGCTAAAACAAGGAAGAAGTGGCATTACAATGAAGAGTAAAGCAAGCATTTTAGCAAACATACCTGTTTCCTTTTGCATTATCCAGACTTTAAGCTCTACCAGACTGTGAGCATAAAAGCATTTATCCTCTCGTAAGCAGCCATAATGCACCTCATGTCTGCACAGGTCAAGCTGACATCGAACTTGAAAAGGGCGGATTTTGGAATATTTCACCATTGTTTCTCGCAAAATGTGGACAAGGCACCTGTTTTGAAAACAGTCTATTTTAAATATTCCTTAGAATTACTTTGTTCATCTGTGGAAAATCACAGAAAATAAACACCCTTCATCGTATCTTATTCAAATGTCTTTTTAATACTTTTTAGTTGAAATTAGAAAGCCAAAAAAGTTTCCAGAAGGAACAAGTATCTAATTATCATTTCTAGGCTGAGTAAACCAACGTCACGAAACAGTACTCTTGTGAAATCCACAGGTTCCTCTTCTGCAAAGCATTACTGAATTCAATCCAACTGGATCACTGGCTTCCAAGAGGAAAAACATATCATGTCCACTTTCAAGTATATATCCTGATCTAATTACAAACACAAGTACTTACTCTTCTGTACAGCACCATTAAAGAGCTGACGCATCACAGTAACAGCCTAGCTCTTACAGCTGTAGTATTTCCTCAGTATAGGGAAGTGGAGCACAAACAAAGCAATTAAAATGCTCCCACTTATGTTTCCATCATATAAAAATGTAAGTCTATTAATTCTCCAAAACTTATTTAACACTATTACCACTATGAAGCCTTTGTTAATTTTCAAAGGATAATTAAAGACACTTTCCTCACACTATTTTTTATCAACTGAATTAATGAGGACTATGATCTATTTCAGACACTGTAATTAAAATAAACCTGTTCTTAACTGAGTGAAAACTACAGCAAAATAAGTAAAACAGACTGAAGAAAGAGCAAACTTAGGAATTCCTATATTAATTTCTCATCACACTTCTATTTACATCAATGCAGCTCACCACATAGATAAACTATTAACAAACTGACACTGAAACCAGTAAGATTCAAACACGAGGGTGCATACCACTAATTCTGAATGCATTGATAACAAAATAGTTCACTTTCAATTTAGTTACATGAGACAATCCTTGTTCAGTAAGTTTGTCTTATCAACACTGCCAAAGCATAACAGTCAGTTAGCAAGGAAGAGAAGTTAATCAACAGGTGAGAAATGAAAGTCAATATTAAAAAAATGCCCTGAAACCTTTGCTTTTAATTTGAAACTTAGAGATAGTACTTCAGACATACTTGTTATCTTCAAAGTCATGCATAGCAGGGTGAGAACAAGAAGATGAGTTATCCTTGTTCCTTTTGCTTATTATTCTGGGTTTATGATCAAAACATTTCTGGAATACAAAAACAAGTAATTATAGAGTATGTATTTTATAAATTTAAAAATATACCTTACCTTACAGCTTTTAACAAAGACTTCAACTAGTCTCTAATCCAAAACTAGCCACATTATTATTGATTATGCATTTCAAAATTTACAAAATAGTCATGTATGAACCAAAGCATTTTTTTTACAGGTACTTTTATTATCTATTATCATTTTTATTGTGTCATTAGAAATAAAGCAGCACCTCACAAAGAAACATAAATAATCCATGATGTTCTTGAAGAAGTCGGGACACAGTCAAGTTGATCCTTCCATTTCCTCCAAAAAGAGCTTCTCGACTAAAGGCTCCTTTGCGCTCCAGTGTCCACACATCAATCTCCTCTTGGCAATACGCAAACGTGCAATGACCTGGGTATCTGCATTCCTCTTCAGCAGCAACATCTAAAATGATAACATTGAGTATGACATTGTGTTTACACAATTTTCACTGGAAATTCATCTTAAAACTTTCACTATCTCAACTTCAAATACTTTTAATAAAGAAGCTACTTCTTGTTGTAAACATCTCACTTAAGTCTAGCATTCAGAGGCAAAACGTTATGCTGAATGACTTGCCAAAAATGTAAGACTTCTCAGAAAGGCTGATGCACACCTCCATCAACTACTCCTTTCTAGTCTAAGGCAACAATGCTGAGAACCAGAATACCCTTTGCTTAAATACAGCTGTTAATTAATCCACAAGTCATCTTGCTTACTTTGTAAGCAGAGGTTCATACTGCAAAAGTCTAACAAGAATGCTTTTTTGTTGTTGTTTTGAATAGTAGCCCAGCACTTGGCAGAAAAGTTATTCATGATGAACAGTACAAAGTACAGTGCACGTTCTCTAAATAATCACATTAATGGTCAAAATATGGCTCTGCTTACAGCCTTTGAAAATATAAACAAGGCAGTGAACTTCCTTCTCCTCCCAGGAGCAAGAATAAAAACTCATTCTATACTTCACTGTGGAAAAGCTAAACTATATTACTTCAAGTGTAGGCATGAACATCTCACTATCTGTAACACATACCTTTACATATATAATATGGTCCCACATACTGTGTCTTTGTTGGTCTTGGACGTATTTTCTTCCATGATTTATCTTCAGAGTTTTTTATTCTGCCAATTAGAATATCCTTCTTACATTTATGTTCTAAACTGGGATGGTAAGCATAATCCAGTAATTTAGGACCTGAAACAACAACAGAAAATTGCTTATATTTGCATAAATTGCAGCATACTTTTAACATTTCCATACACAGACTGGCACATAAGACCAAAAACAGAGTATACGAACACACTGTATAGAATTCCTACTTGCACCAGCAACTCTGAAGAACCGAAAGTCATTAACAGTCATGTTGAGCAGAACAGAAAAAAACTGAATACTTACAAAAGGACCAGTCTCAGCAAGAAAAAAACCCACAAGTTATTTGGGGAGGGATGCTGTGTTACAAACCTTAAGATTACTTTGGCACAGCAACAAATTGCTGTCTTTTTTTCAAATTCCAAAGCATACATTTCCATAACTAATTTAAAACTTAAATTGCTTATTTATAATAAGTCAATGCAGATGAATTCCAAGGACCAGTAAATGGATCTCTTAAACTTCAACTTTTATTGTATTAGATCAGTTACGATGTTCAGAGACAAAACACGCTAGGTAAGGAGTACACACGTGCCAAAAATCTAAATGCCAATCCCAGACCTTTGTGATTTTGGAAACAAAAATATGCCTAGCTTTAAACTCTGTCTTTAGGATGATACTCAAGTTAAGATTACATTACCACCAAGATGAAGAAATCAGGGAGAGAGTCCGAAGACAAGCAATGCTCAGTGAATTTTGCTATTTAAGGGACTACAAAAACAAGAGCGTGACCCAGTTTCCCTGGATAAGAAGCTGATGAAACAGTACAATTTCAAAAGTAGGTAATAAAAGCAGGGGGCACTTAAAGGCTTTGATAGAGATGCAAAGAAACAGAAGAAATAGATGCTTTGATACAAAAAGTGAAGCTAGGAATATCCTAAGTACTTCCACCAATATTTTATAGCTCCTGCTTTTAACAGAACGTGTTCTATAGTTTTTCAAACATCACTTCATGGATTGTTCTTGTAAAAATAATTTTAAACTAATGTAAAAGTTCTCAAAACTACAATAGTCAGCCCCTAAATATCCCAATACAGTTCTTTATTAGTATATCAATATCAGTGACACCTATAACTTGAAACTTTTAAGATTAGTCTTAATAAAAGCTATTGCCTCTAGAATATGGCTCTGTTTAACAGCAACAGCTCAGGCCTAAAAGATTAGTTATATTAAAGCCTAATACTGGTTAAGATCCTTTGAGTCAATACAGTGGAGTTAATTATTACTAAGGTTTGGAAGCCTCAAGATTATGATTTAGAATTAGTTTGAAAGAACAATAAAACAGATGGGATGTGAAGGTTACCAGGTACTTTGAACTGCGGTTCAATTCCCCATGGCCAATCAGAGAGAGTATTGCAAGTTTTTTTTAGTCTTGAGCAAAGGTGTCATTCTTCACAGTACCCTGGGGGTTGGGAGGAAAGCGAATACAGAATGTGAACGACCTTACATAGTAAACCTACAGGTTGGGGAAAGCGTGTGGTGATTTGTGGTGGTTTTAGGAATCAAGAATCTATTAGGACAAGAAATAAGAAGAAAGAAGATAAAATAGCTGTTGAAACATTTTACCAGTTCCTTAATTGTAAGATTGTACTACATCTGCAAAGAACAAGTCAGGATTAACAGTTTAGAAGTCAACAGTATTTTAACTTATGAACACTAAAATTTTAAATGATGCTTTTTATTTTTTTTAAAAGGTCAACCCAAGTGAGTCCAAAAGCCCCTTACCTTTTTTGACAAAACATAACTGGCAGGCCTGTCTCAGGTCATGTGTGCCTTCTAATGGGTTTCTTCCCGCAAGTGCTGAAGATACAGGTATATTAGCAGTTACACTGCTAAAAACATTTGAAAAGTCATTTCTAGTTTGGCCTGCAATTCCCATGTAATTTTCGGACCCAAACAAACTACTGGGGCCATTTATCTGTTGGAAGAAAGCGTATTTTTCTTGATCCATATAATTTATCTACAATTCAAATTTAACCTACTGATATTATTCTTCAAAGCATAAGAAAGACTACACACAAAAAAAATCATAATACAAACTTAATCACATGTCTTAAGAAGGGGACACCGAGATCTTACAAAAGCTGTATACCCAGCACAGACTAAGCATGTAACAAGACCCAATCAGGTACAGTGAGAACAGCAGCACTTGCCAGGCTAATTATTACTCCATCCTGGTTCACAAGGATGCAACCCTTCATGCCACACTTGCCCACATAATCAATGGCCAGCAGCATGACTGAAAATATACAGCGTGACTAGAATACAGAGACCAGACAGATTCGCAGACAAAAGACGATCTCTGCTCTGCTCCTGTGCTAGGACAGTTCTCCAAGATTCCTAATATTTGGCACTTAGACCGTAAGAGATTTTCTGTTTCTTAGGTTGGTTATTTTACACCTCCACAGTATTTTACAGCAAGTTCCTCAGAATGGGAAAGACAGCAGTCAAAGTTTGCATACAGAAAACAACCTTTGTAAATCTTTTCTTGTGTTGAATTGCTGTTGCTGTGAACTACTGTACAACTGTTTTTCAAGCCAGATTCATATTTTAACAGTAAAAGTGCCATTTTTAAAAAATAGAAACTTCTACTGTAAAAATTGAGATCCATGTTAAGCCTTCAACATTTGAACTGATGTGAAAGAAAACATGAAAAATACTTACAAACAACGGGGAATTATTGCTGCTGAGTGTTGGTGTTCCATCTCTAGAAGCTGAACTTGAGAGGTCTAAAGGAATAAAAAGAAGTTTTAATTATTTCAGTTCCCCAGAACATCCTATGCAAAAAATCATTTATCATTCCTGAGAACTACAATTATCAAAGGTTTCTTTTTTTGACAAACACCAAAGGTTTTTTTATTGCCGATTATTTTTTTCAGTAATGCAAAAGCCCCGTGTAAACATCTGGGCTGAAAAATTACTAGGTAATCATCTTCAATATAACCATCTGATTAACATCAGCAGTAGCTTCACAGATATATGCTGAGGCAACATGAAGATACTTGCGCAGTACAAAAAGGGTAGCTAGATAAGCAATTCCTGGCTATCAAAAATGAAAGATGGTTAAGAGAATTCTTCTATTTTTAATTTTATTTTGTAAATTTGGCTTCATTCTAAAGAGAGCATGCTCCTGTAACACTAGTAATTAAAGATAAAAATTTTATTTCATCTTTTCTAGTTCATTGACTATTTATATCTTGTTATTTCACATACCTGATTTCACTACATAATTATAGTCCATAGAGTCTGAACCCAAACATGTAATACTGGTATCTTTTCAGAGTACACAGTTATAGTAGCCTTTTAAAATTCCATTGCCAAATCATCAGAAATGGTTTAAGCTGTAAGAACAGCTTTGTTTGGGAAAAAAAAAAGTTTGAAGGAACACAGTTCCTTCTTTATTCTTATTCACCTGAAACAAATAACTTACACAATAAATGCAGAAAAACTGACCAGTAGGAGCTTGGAGCATGCTTATGCAGAATCCAAGCAAAAAAAGCTGTATTTATAAATTCTTATGTACAACCAACACTGATTATCAATACTCTCAAAAACTGTGAGCACAGATCAGATGTTATGCGTTAAATATTACTGAACAGTTGTGAAAACTCATTTGTTAAAAAAAAAAGCTCTCTCTCATCATAAAAGGTTAAATATTAAGACTCATTTCTTACCTCTTTTTGGGTCACTGATTGAAAAGGTGCTTAATGGTGAACAAAAATTTTCCAGTGAAGAAGCCAAAGGCTGTGAAAAGATTTCTGAAAGAGAAGGTGAAGGAACAAATCCTGCACTAACTGGCAGTGTCCCCAACAAAGATGCAGAGAAAGGTACACTAGGAGCTACGCTTCCTGCAGGAATAGGTCCTCTGGCACCTGTAGTTTGCTGGAAAAAATTTAAAAAGAATGTCCACACAGGGCAAAAAAACTCTTAAGAACACAATCTGCAATAGTGTTTCTTTTAGTAAAGTTTCTGCAACATTTGTGTAAACCTACTGAAAAACAATAATAAAAGGTACACTACAGCACTGTTACAGAGCTACAGTACACACAGAACTACAGCAATCAAACCCTATGCAATGCCCTACTGCCAGAAGTTATCCAGGAATCAACCACTTCAAATTTCAGTTAGCTGAAGTTCATTAACTTATTAACAGATTTGGATATTTTTATGAATCAGATCAGAGCTGAATTTCCAAATTATGTTAAAAACATAAGACAACAGGGAAGAGTAGGAAGAGTCAGAAATTGACATTTTTTTTTTTTCTAAATAAGGAGAATATAACTCTTTACTGTACCGCAATTTGAATTAAGAGTTAGCTTTGAAATAGATCTTCGGATATAATCAAATAATACCATGTTCTGCAAAGACCAGATCACATTTTTTTTCCCCTCCATGGAAAATAACATATTCTTCTGCACACCTTTGCTAAGGACATTCCAAGTGGGGCAGTTTCCCTCCATTCTCCCTGTAATCCCAGGAAGCTCCCCCCTTGTCTGGAGGGTGACCAAATAGGTCTGCACAGAGTTTGGCCAACATGAAACTCCCTCTGTTCCCCAAGTTGTTAGCCTACAACTCATTCAAGATTCTACACTACACGAAACTGCAGTCTATCTTGGAAGATGGTATTTCCTCCTGTTTTCACTATGGCAGACTTCCTAGGAAGTTCTTAAAAATAATTATTTTCTACATTTCTGAAATACTTTCTACAAAACAAAGTGCATAAAACAGAAAGTTAGATGCCCAAGCATTTTTAATTTAAAAATTTACAACTGCATCCACAGCTGAATGAATTAAAATCACAACTAATTGAAGAATTAAATATGCCACAGCCTCATTTAAAACTGCAATACTAAGGGCTTCAAATGACTGGCAGGGCCACAGCAGAGAGTCAGTAACCTTGCTGATGAGTTCAGACATCTCTGCTCATCAATCAGAGCTCTCATTCTGAGTAAGAGGTGAGGAACTGTGTACGCTTCACAGTCTGTTCTAGCTCTGGAATAATGGTGTAATTAAGAACAACTTTTCACGTGTCTAAATTTCTCTAATAATCTCTTCTAAAAATGTAAAAAGTTAAATTCATGACGGTCTAACTATTTCCAGTTATCCAGGAGGTGGATCTGGACAAAGCTCTGATCACACACATATTAGTGAATGCACTGAATGACCATGGTGCAAGTACTACTGTCCTGCAAAGCTACTAGTGTATGTTTAACTATAGTTTATACAGCTACAGGGGGGCCCCTCCAACATGCTCTCAGGCTGTGAGAGGGTTTATTTGAACCAAAAAAATAATAACAAATACACACTAGCCTAGACTTCAAATGCCTACTTCACTTTTCACAGTACTTCCTGGAAGTAGTATCCCTCCCACTGTGGCAGCATTGGTAGTAACATAGCAGTATTTCTGAAGTAGTATCTCTCCCCCAGCAACCTCACTCAGGTTTTCCAACATGTAAAACCAATGTCATTGTCCTTGTAGCCCTCCTGGGTCCTGGTAGCTTTACAGTCACATTTACAAGAATCTGCACCTGGGAAAATCAACCCAACTAAGCACAAATACAGCTCAGTGTAACTAGGAAAGGTAACACATTTCACTACCAGCCCACTTGATAAAAATACAAGATCTCACTCGTAAGGACAGTCTTTTGAGAAAGAAAACAAACAAAAAAGTCTTACCATTACATTTTCATCTGGATCAGGCACAGAATCAAGTAATTCATCAAGTTCTTCCCCAATAATTATATCTCCATCTCCACAATCTAAACATGCTTCTGGCATAGAGAAAGAAACATTCCCTCCATTTGCCAACACTGCAGAAGGCAAAGAAACCTTTTCCACTTGCAGAGGCATAACAGAAGATAGAGATGGTACAGGTACTGATGACACTTTAGACACTTCAGAAGCAAAGTTTGATGAAGAAGCAGCAGAAACCTTCTCTTGCTTCTGGTCAGATAAATCTGAAACAAGTAAGATGGGAATGACTGGAGCTTTTGTTCAAAGATGTAAAAGTATCTTGCATAACCTTTACCCTGACAATGGGGGGTGGGGAGGGAGTGGAGAAACACAGAGAATGTTTAAGCAAAACCACATTAAATGTTTTCAGCTTCCACTAACCTTCAATTCATGTGTCCCTATATATCAGTGTTTATGTATTACTCAAACTATACAAGACAGGAAAAGTTACAGACCTGATACTTTACTAAATCTTTGCTATATTCTCCCGTTTCTATTTTTCCAAGGTAAGGAGAACAGTATGAGACTATCACTATAGGAGCAATCACAATCACATGAGGTTAAGGAGACCAAAAGGAAATTTGCTCAGCCACTTAAATACGTAGTTTTAGAGGTAAACAGATCAGACTTTACACTACAGATCTTTCAAAGGACACGAATTGTCTCACAAAATTTTGTAACAAATATAAAAAGATATGCATGGCATATCTACTTCCTACCATTAATATTGTAACATAACAAGACTCACCTAACTCAATATCTTCTACAGAAGAAGAATTCTGTAAGTGAGAAAAAAATACCTCTCAGCACTTTGCACAAGAGCCATTAAAAATTTTCAAATACATATCTACAGACCAAGAATGTAAGTTCTCAAATTTAGGTTTTATAAAATTTGAAATTTATGAAATCTTAAGGAATTTAAAGGTCAAATCATTTTTTAGATAAAGCATCCATTTGCAGACTGAAATTCACTCACGGTATCACTAAAAATCTGCAACCAACCAACAAAAGTGAGAGTGATACTTCAGGGAATGAAAGAGTCTAAACAGTATCTTAAATGAGCTGTTCCTACGTTTCCTCATTCATTTACAGCTAAATTGTCTACATCCCCATGAAAAAAGTCTGTAAGATAAAGATGAACTCCTCTTCATTACTGCTAATCAGACACATCACAAATAGCAAGATAAACACAAGTTCAGCTGCTAGTGAAGGACAAATTTGGACAAATGCATAAACTGAAAGGGATTTTATCCCAGCACCCTTCACTTTGATAACTGTCAACAAAATAAATAAATAAAGCACATTAACTATGCCCTTGCCTCAAAATGGTAAAAGTAAATATATTCATTGCACTGCAGTTAATATTGTAGCTAACATTTATTCTACAAAGGTAACTTGGATGATGATCTTATGTACTAGTCTGCCATAAATATAGAGCAAATCTGAAGATCGACAGAACCCTAAAGTCCAAAATAACATCTTATATAAAATGTCAATTACACCATTTTCACTTCATCATCACAAAATTATGAAACAATTATTCCCCTCAGTTTAAAATCAGCTTGCACTTGGAACATGTAAAACCTTACCTGAGTTGATACATCACTACAAACTGAATTGGAGGAGGGTGGCTGCAATGGAAAGAATACCTTCATTAAATACAAAATTGATATAAAGAGAGGGAAACCTCAATGTAAAATGTTAAAATAAAATCTTACCTTTGCTCTTACATATGCTTTCCTTATTTTTAACCCTAGTTTTTGAGCTAGTTCTTGGGTAAGCTTAATCACACTTTCATCCTAAAAGACATAAATAAAATTTCATCATTTACATGTACTGTCATCTAGTCAAGACATCTGTTTACATCTCAGTCTATATTCTGCAAGATCCCTATATGCAGGATGTCTCATAATGCATTTTTATTCTTTCACAAACATATGGGACTGCAAGCTAATGCTGAAAAATACATCTACCCTCAAGCAAAATTACTCCAATTTTTTGAATTTAAAAAAAGCCAGAAAATAGACAGTATTCTTCTATTTATTTGAATTTTAAATAATGTACAGATTTTTCCAAAACCAGAGAAGTTCAGAGAAGTGGGTTTTGTGGGTGGGTAACTTTTGTTTATTTTGAGGAGGGTGTTTGTTCTTTGAGGGGATGGGGTTTTTTCTGACGTTTTGTTTTTACACAAATTGAGGGCCACATTTCTGATTACCTTAATGTCAGTTACCACATAACGCTGCTGAATATTTAATGAGAACTCCATATTTTGGCAATAATTGCATCACGCAGCTAGAAAAGTTGAGTTAAAAACCTGGTCATATTTCACTCTGTCCTATAGTTCTAACAACTATCCATTTAAATTAAAGACTTAGTTTTCAGAATGTGTCCTACAGCTAGAAAAAGCTATTTATAAAACTTATATAAAGGCATATAAACCTTAAGCGAAAACACTGAGATCTGGAGGTGCAAAGTGAGGATCCAAAGTACAAGTTACACATTCAGACAAACCGCTTGTATCTTTGGAAACAGAACCAAAACCTTCTCTATATCAATAAATAAACCTATGCTCAACAGTTGTCTAGCCATTTCACTGTAACTTTGATGTAGAAAGGTGGAAAAAATGCAAGACAGTATTCTGCCCTGTGATCAGTCTATTTTGAGCAAAGCATGTAAAGTTTCAGCAGCAGCATTTTAGTTCAAATCAGGAATGCACTTCTGAAATGAAATCTTAACCACCCTCTCTCACTGCATTGTAGTTTGCATTATGAAGGGTCTCAAGAGAGCTAAATTAGATTCATGTTGGATGAAGTAAATCGACAGTTCTGCAGGAGTGCACTTGATGCGTCCCGACTCTTTAAAAAAAACCCCAACAACCCAAAATGCCATAAACAACCATGGAAATCAGATCCTCAGGACAAGCATTTCAGGCTACAGGTCCTCTCCCATTATACCACACACTGCTCACTAGTATAGGTGTAGCCTAAGATTAGAGGTGCACAGTAAGTGATTCACATGAAGGACAATGCACAGATAAGAATGTTACTAAATGCTTGGAAAGCTAAAATACAGTTATCAAAAGAATCAATATTGTACATTATAATTACAGGTGGGTTTTCTCTTTATATTATGAGTATACTTCTGTCTGTAGAGAATTTTAAACAACTAATTCAGTGGTTCTAGTGTTCACTGCAAACATTTATGGCACTTGACCTTCACTGCAAAGTGACGATTTCTTTTGCTGAAAGTTAACACAACAAACCAAGCTTGGGGACTATAATCTCTGCTATCAGTCTTCACTTCCACAACAAAAAATAACTCTTAGAGGAATAAAAAAATATTTTACTGCATTAAAAAAACAAAACCAACCAAAAAACCTTCAATGTTGATGTAAGTATATGTTTTCTGTACTAAATCTTTTAAAATAATCAATATAATTTACCTACCTGCGGCACAGCAAGAGAACATTTTGCTACAGCATCATAAGCCTTCTTATACCTTCCTAGCTCATTCAAAGCTTTTGCTTTCCGATAGAGAGCTCTGAAATTGTTTTCATTCAATCTTAATGCTATCTCACAGTCTTCTAGAACTTTTTCATGCAATCCCTACAAGAAGAAAAAAGAAAAAATCAGAACTATTATCATCAAAATAGTGAATTTAAACTGTATTAGATGAAGGTATTGAAAACATTCACCAAGGCCACTGCACACTGCATGTACGAGTTTTGCCAAGTCACCAACTTACACAACTTAAAACAAGCAGGGTCATCATTCATGCAAAATCCAATAATAGTTATAAAGACAATTTAGCTCTTTCACAACAGCCATCTTATTCCACAGAGAAAGCAGAAGACTCAGGTGCAATCAGCAGTATAAATGAATAAAAATACTGTTCCATCAATTTCCAAGCTGTATGACTTTTATGTTAATATTCTAGTAACTAAAAATATCTTGATGATTATACTTTTAAAAAGAAGCTGTTAAAGAATATACCAAAATGATGATCTGAAACATGACAATTCTCAAACCAACACCAAGAGCTTTTCACTCACTAGGAAACTTTCCATGTCTCGTACTGTTAGCACATTGTTCTTGAGAAATCATACAGTTTAAACAGAAACTTACCATATTTGAAAAACATGCTATCCTGTTCACATGCAGCTTCTCTAAAATATCATCAGAAACATGGATTTCTTCAGAATTAGCATAATCAGCTATGTTTATAGCTTCTGTATAGTGACTCAGTGATCCTCTCCAATCGCCTTCTCGATACACATCATTCCCTTCATTAAAAAGATTTCTAACAAGCTCTCGTATAAATAACTGAAACAAAGAAAAGAAACTCATCAATAGCAATTGTTATCTTCCATATTTCCAAATAGAAAATTTATACTTGTAACTTCACAGAATCAAAATTAAATGCAAAACTGTTGTCTATATTAGTATTTTTCTTCCAACATTTTTCCAAGACAATCTCTAATATCCAACACCACAATACATGTAAATAAAAAAGAGGATGAACTACCAATAAACAAATTACTTTGTATAAGTAACTTTAAAAAGACTTTAAAAAGTAACTTAAAAAAAAAAAAAAAAAGTATTCCATACATTCTTTTAGCAAGCAGCAGTCATAGCAACTGGCCAGCCAGTAGTTCACGAAGGCTGCTTTTGCAGAACAAAAGATTTTTTTTAAATCTAAAATGTGAATGATTGCATTTTTGTCTAGTATGTTCTCAAATCCAATGAAAACACCTACTATTGGATAAAAATGCTAAAAAAGATGAGTCTGAAAAGATAAGTTAAAAATTACGCAAAATAACATGTACAGAAACAAAATATGTTATGAAGACTTATGTGACTGAGATCCTTTTATCTCAATTTTACTGTGCTACTCTAAACTTTATTCAGAATAGCACACTGTTTTATCCAATGAATGCCCCAAATTCATCCCTAACACCAGTAGAGAAAGAGTTAATCTGAACTGATATATGAGTGAATTCCAGGCATCCAATTATCTGAGTATCACAATGTAAGTAGTCCTCCAGTTCCAATACTCAGACATTGTAAATTACCATTCGTACTGTATCACTTAAATGATGATTAAAACCAAGAATAAATATAATACGATAGGTCCATGTTAAAAACCCTTCTGGAAATGCAAAAGTAATTTCATTACCTCATATTGTTCCTGCGTCCCTGGATAGGGCAAAGTAGATCTAGAAAAAGAAATTACAAAATGTACTTACTATACATACTGCTTAAAAGACAATCACATTGGAGAACACTGGTTTTTACTAAAAGCAGTCTCACTTGCTGCAACAGGCAAATCTCTATAATATGGTCTATTGCCCACACTGAACAAGGCAGGAGTGCTGTAGAATAGTTTTGATTCAACAACTGTGTTTTCTTATTACTAATGACTCATTTTCATTTAAAGTTACACAGCCAGTCTTAACTCTGCTATTCAAAATGTATTAAGGTTCTGAATACTTTGAGTTTAAAACCTCAATGTTGTTTGTTTAAAAACAATTTCCTTCCTCTCCTCCACTGTGCAAAACCAGATTATACATAAGGAGAACTGTAATCTTTCTTCTTGTAAGTATTATAAAATGACAAATTATCTGTCAAAAGAACACATCAATTTTAATTAAGTCATACCAGTGACACTACAGGAATTTTAAGAATCCTTTTGCATGACACACAACACTTCTCTAGCACAGAACAGAGGTATGTGCTTCTAACTTTCCAGGAAGAAAAATAAGAACCCCTTTCCCTTCCTACATAGCTTACCTGAGAATCTGTTTCTAAATAATTTTTTAAAGGGCAGGTTTTTTTTGTTCGTTTGTTTTTAAAAAAAGAATGCCTTATGTGAGCAGTAACTATTGTGAAATTTCACAATGATTTTAAGCTAGCCAGGATCTTCTAGAGAAGAATTTGGCACTGATCCAAATGAAAATTAACTACTAAGATTATTTTTCAATAGGTTAAATTTTACCTCCAGATATTTGAAACATTTAGGTAGTGGCAAGCAAACTCACCCCTTTTCAGTAGCAACCTAGCCTAGCCTTAGGTGTAGCTATTGATAAGGTGGATTTGCAGGCTATCAACATTTTCCACCCACCAAAAAAATTCAACGCTGATTTTTCTCAAAGGCAGAAACGGAATACCCTCCCACCTTCAATCTGCTCTGTTGGGGCACAAAGATGGGTACTGTCTTTTCCTTAAGACTGCTCCCCATTTCCATGTTAGTGTCAGCAAATATTCTGAGGAGAAACACAGGTCTTCTTCCTTCCTCTGCTGGTGCTATATCAAAAGGACTTTCCCAGAGCTAGCCATTTCATATATATACATGTATAAGCATACAAGAATAAAACCACAAAATCATACTCTATAAACTGGAGTCCTTTCTTAATGTCCTGTTGTCTAGTGCTTCTCTCTTCCGACACATTGGACATGTTATCCTGAACATTCACTTTTCGGATATGCCACTCCTCAAAAAGGAAGAAAGATAAATGGCTGTTAATAAATTAGCAGTTTGCATTTGGACCAGAAGGATCCAGTCTCACATCAATACTAAGTCCATCACACAAAGACAATACTGCACCATAGCTTCAGAGAACACGCTCTGAAAAAACTTCAGAAAAACACTGAAGTGCCCACAGCAGTATAGGTAGAAGCCCCAGGTCAGAACCAACACCCACGTACACAACACTTCTACAGAGAACCTTTCTTCCAATTTCTACTTTATCTTTGGTTTTCCACTTATTTACTCTAGATGATGCAGTCACGTTAGTGAAACTAAACCCAACTACAAGCACAGCTTGCATGCATTACTGCTAAACCAAGCTTCCACACTGTCCCCTTTTAATAGCTTTATACTTATTTTATTTGTTTGAAGTAGAAATAAACTCAAGACCCTGGTATACTTATTAATAAAACCCAAACTGATTAGAAAGCTACCATTAGGTCTAATTCTAGAGTAGCGCATCATCGCCCAAGCACTAAGGTGTAATTAGAAGCAAAATGCTACTGCTTTAATAGTATCTGCCAGCTGACCTAGGCAAAAACCTTGGAAACTTTACCAGTAGCAAAACTACCTCCTTCATTTGAAAAACTGAATTACTTTAATGTAAATTCCACATTGTCAGCCTGACGTTTCCATGCAATTTAAGTAGTCTGATTCAGCGATTATTTTTTTTTCACGTCTTTCATTTACTCGATTTACAAATCAGGTTGGGCAGGCTAAAACAATCTGTATAACCTTCAAGAGAAGGCTATTTGGTTTCACAGCTGCATACAGCTGTGACTAACTGCAAGATAAGAACACAATTTCTTTTCACACAAAAGATCAGTAGGCCAGTTTTATTCTGAAAATACTGAAATTCAGAAAAAGGCTTCTAGCTTGAGGAAGTACTTTTTCTTGGTGAAGAAAATTACTTTTTGTAGGAATTTATAGTTAAAAATAATTGAACTGCATACAGTACATTTCTGTTTGTCTTGAAGTTAAGCTAAAAAGCCAGTATTTTGTGCCAGGTTACTCCTTCACATCAACAACGGATGCAAACAAAGTAATACAAAAACCAAAACAACCCCCAGCAAACTCAACAAAATCCCAACTGAGAACATAAACCGGCTGGAGAAGCTACCCTACTTTCTCCAGATTATTTTGAATAATGAAACAATCTGAAGAGCTTTCAGCTCTAATAATGTTTACAAACCTTTCCAAAGCATGTTAAACGTATTAAGTCTACACCATTTCAAGTCATTAAGTTAGTCCTATTGTAACACATTCCTCAAAAGAGCATAAGAAAGTGACTAATTTTCTTAAGGTCACTAAGTAAATTAATGGAAGCACTCCAAGGTCCCTATTTCACCTCACTTCCCACTGTGACCTCTACTATCACCAAGCTTTAAAAAAAATAAAAATAAAAATCAGTTTGTAGATAAATATCATGGACACCTACAATAGTTCACTGACATGAACTGTTCAGATATTGCTTGTTCAGGTATATAAATAGCACTCAGTAATCTACTCTTCAGAGAGGAAATAACCATGAACACATTTGTAACTGTTTTTCATGTTATTTTCTGGATCATCTTTTCTTCCACAAGTTAGTAATACATACTGTGCTTCTGGCGTATATATGAAAGACTTTTATTATAAGATTTTAATGCATAGGAACAGCATATCTATGAAGAAATCTAAATATAAACGCCAAAAGGAAATTTATTGGGCATCTTAATGTTTTTTATTGACTCACTCATGGTTTAGGTTTTAGAATTCAAACGAGGGCTAGTAACAATAAGAAACGCTCATACTAACCAAAGACAGCAGCAATATCAGCATATGCTTTCCCACAAAAATAAGCTATTTAAAACATATTTTAGTCCTGAAATAACAGCTGACAAAGTAATACCTTGCTATCACAAGAGTCTTGCATATGTCAAGATCTGGGCAAGTATGAAGATCCGCTTTACTCTACTAATTTTAAGCAACCCCAATACTCCACACAAACAACTTACAAAGAGATGAAAAAAGTACAACACAGTAACAATTGCATTCATTTATCACCTCTAGCACAAATACTAAAGAATAAATAATATATTGAAACTTGAAGATGTGCAGATCCATTTTCTCCATAATAAAGTTAATGGAAATGTTACAAACTGGCATCACAGATAAAATAATAGCTAGCAAGTGATGAACATATGTGAGTGATGTAATTGATTATTCAAAGCGGTTTTCTGTTTTTCCCACTTACTCATTTGCATCCATAAGATGTTCAGGCAAAAATTATCTTTTCTTAAAATAATTTGACCATTGCATTGTCCCAATATTTGATGATTTTGCAGAGGATTTTAAACTGTTTCAGATAGCATTTCTAACAGCATCTCTCACATCCAAATTACCCTTAGATCCTCTTGAGCAACCAGAAACACGTTAGACTCAGTTATATACAAGGCAAATAACAACCATATCTTGACTTTTAACGTCATTCATCTACTTTCAAAGTTGAAAAAAACCCCACCTATTTAAGCAACAGCTTTTCTCCTCCATCTGCAGGGACAGAATGTAAAACAGATAGACATGTACATACATTTAAAAAGTTAAAATGTTGCTTTGTTTCTTGTGACTATTACTAGAAAAGCAAAGCCTACACCATTGCTTTACTCTGTGCAATTCACTGAAAAGAGACAAGCTAATGGAAAGGAAAAAAAAATAGTATGTGATCAAAAAAAAAGGCAAACTAATGTATTGGTAATTAAGGTCATAGGCAGAACCGATTGTTACATTAAATGTAATATTTCTACAACTGCTGCTACATGACCAATACAAGTCTAATTTATTGAGTAAAGCAAAAAAAAAGCTGCCTAAACCCAAGTAAGTTAAAGAACAATTTATACTGTTTTATCTTTATCACAGGCTTCAACTCATCTTGTTTCACAAAAGCAGAAGCCAAGTGACAGAAATTACACTGCCAGTAGCCAATGTCACCTTTTCTGACAGATGCTGATCCAGTTATACAAATAGGAGATACGGAGGAAAACAGATTTGTGCCAGGTCTGGCAGATAGGCATACCTATACTTTTCTCTTATACAAAGCCACTTACGCCTCTTACTGCTTTCCTTCCAGCAACAGGGCAAGACAGTTTTCTTGTTTTCTAGATTTTGGCACTTCTAAGGTATTCAAGATAAGTTTTAAAGGGCATTCACAATATTTAGGATGCCTGGGATAATTCTTCAGGCACAACAATTGCTAGACTATCTTGCAAAACAAACTGATCTTTGGAATGCAAGTCAGTAAAGTCACACAGAATGCAGAGAATTGAGCTTTTCTGTAGAAGGAATACAGGCCTTGGTTATTCTGGAAAGGAAGGCCACACTGCTTAAAACTTTGGACAGTCTAGCCTTTCCATTTCTAAATTGCAAATCCAGGGAGCAAATATCCACCGTTTGCCATATACACAAGTTCCCCCAGTTAAAAATTCAGTCCCAAAGGATAAGGAACTTTGGGCAGGACTAACCCTTTCTCCTGCTGCATACAGTTGTGCAGACAGCTTATTTAGAGATGGAGAATAGGGGAAAAATGCATAACATTATTTGGGGAGTAGAACTACCACCACTGGGAATTAATGACCTTCAGCTGACCAAATAATTCTGTTATTGTTCGTTATTGACATTAATGGTTCCAGCTATTATAAATACTTCAAATAAGCATTCTCTGCACCTTCAGGCCTAAATGCTGAAAACAACTGGAAGTCAGTGGTGCTTGCTACACTTCCTTCTCCACAGAAAAACTAAGTGCAGTGTATAGATGTGTTCTTTTAAGATACAGCATATCATCTTGCCACGGATCACTGACTTCACTATTAATGCAATTACTGGGTTACAGGAATCTCAAATTAGATCTTTGTACAGTACAAAGCACACTGAAAATTTTATCATGATTGCTGCTGATAGATCTCTACCAGCCTCAGTGGCTCAGCTGAGTTACGAACCTTGACTGGGGTGCAAGTCTAGTGAAAAAAATCACACTGAGCAAAGAGACCCCCTTTCATATTGTAGCACCAGCCTTCTCCCCCTCTTTATGACACAGGCAGGAGAGAAGGTAACAAACTCAAAATATCAACTCAGTCAAAAATTAATCTATCAACTGCACAATCATATGTCAAAACTTTGATCAGCAATCAGAAGTCTGTATATAAAAGGAAAACATGAACAGTTCATCAGTGTTTCCATATAGGAAAACCATACTCCAGAAAAGAGAAGTTACACCCTGGGTGCTAGAATAAAGAGAATACTGCAAAAAGGATGGGAAAGACTGAAAGAGAACAGTAGGAGTGAATGTATGACTAAAAAGCAGGCAATATAAATACCTTTCACCTATAAGAAGAGAAAGCCCATCTCTACTGCTACCTCCTGCACCATTAACAGCAGCAACAAGCATAACATGTTCAAGCATCTGGATCCAAAAAGCGATACACACGTAACTCCCACCCCAGGGGCACGAGAGAGCAGGCCCCTACCTCAACAGAGACAAGTGAGAAAAGGAAGTGGCACACATGCAGCTATACCTAACTGCCTCCTAAAGAGATGTCACTGACAAACACATCTCCACTACCCACAGTTCCAACCCAGCCAAGATTCTAACGCAACATCAAGCACCTGCCCAACACAGAATAAGCCTGACTCAAAGCAGACTTCTCAAAGCAATTTTATTGCCCATCCTAACCGTCTGACAGTTTAAATGAATAATTACAGATAATAAACTACAGTGCAAATTAAAGCATGCCTTACAGAGATTGTAATCTGCTCAGACTTGGTACTGGCATCAAAACGAGAAAGGGAAAATAGAAATCTTAATATAAAACCTTTTTAGAAATACCTTCCTTTCAGCAAAGGCACAAAAGATTTAATATTCATGCTCATGCATCACTGGGCCGTTGCATAAGACGTTTCAAACATGTAACATGCTGGGGGGGAACAGAGAAAACAGTACACAACACACATTTCAATAGTTTTCAGTTAATTCCTCTGCTTAATCTAATACTTCTGGTCACAATCACACAATTCTGTTATGTCAGCTGAAAATGCCACTTAACATAGACATAACTCAGTTTCAGCTTTTATTTCTGTAAAGGGAAACAAACTTGACGCCAAAATGAAGTATCTAAATAAAACAGACTATACATCAACAGTTTAACACCTATTCATTCCACATTCTTTATTTGCCTTAAGTATTTAGTTGCATCTCCTCCCACTCATTCCCTACCCACAAAATAAGAAGATACTGTTCAAGGCTTGTTAGCTACTTTCATAGCTTTTCTACATTTTTTTTTAAATCCATGAAAGAAATAGGAGAGAACAAAGACTCTTTGTAAAGTCGCTTCATTTCCCTAGGAAATTAAGGAGTGGGGCTGGATAGCTTTGGTTTATAGTTCCCTTAGACATTTTAGTAAAGAACAGATCCAAAATTCAAGCTGAAGAAGTAGTATCTTATCAATAAATCCAGAGTTATCAACAGAATTGACACCAAGAAAAGCTTTAGTAATCGATTTTTATGATTGCAATCGACAGGCTTTGGGGTTTGTGGGTTTTTTTGTTTTTACTTCCTGTAATACAGTTATGACTTTCTGTAACGAAATAGCAACAGTGCTGCCTAACCGGGAATACGGACTCAACACATTAAAGAAACGGAAAACGGGTACTGTGTTCTCCTCTAGTTGGATGAACGCCAGCACAAGTTACAGCCCACAGAACGCCCGAAAAACTCGTCACACGCGAAACCCGGCGGCACAGGAGGACGCGGGGCACAGGACGGAGCCCGGCCCGCTCCCGGCCGCTGTCACCGCTTCGCCCTCCGCTTTCCCTGTCAAGCGCCGCGGTTTTGTTCCAGCCACGACGCAACAGGAGAGCTCTTAGAGCACCTTTTCCCGGAGAGCGGCCGCAACAAGCCCGCCGGCCCCGCGGAGCGCACCCGGGGAGCGCCGGGCGCGGGTCAGGCCGGGGCTGAGCGGACCCGAGCCCCTCGGCGCCCCCGCCCGCACCCCGCCGGGCAGGGCCCGCCCGCCGCCGCCTTTGTTCGCTCCAACCGGCTCCCGAACGCCGAGGGAAAGTCTTTTCCAGGGGCGCCCCCCGCCCGGCCCGCCCAACTTCTCCAGCGAAACCGACACCGGCCGCGGCCGACCGCGCCCGCCGCCCCCTCCGCCGGGCAGGCACACGCGGGGGGAGGGCCGCTCCCCTCCCCCGGGAGAGGCGAGACGGCGGCCCCCGCGGCCCCACCCTCGACCGGGGAGCGGCCGGCACCCGCGGGGAAGGGCGGGAACGGCTCCCCCCGCTCGCCCCGCCGAACGGAGCGGAAAGAGAGCGGGCCGGGCAGGCGGCGCCGCCCGCGCCTAGGGGCCCCTTCCTCAGGCCGAGGGGCCCTGCCGCGGGCGGGGGAAGCGAAGCGCGATTCCTCCCCTCCCCCGCCGCGCAGCCCCTACCTGCCGCTCAGGCCCGCGGGAGCGCAGCGCCGCGGAAGGCGGAGCCAGCGAGCCGGGCGCGCGACAGCGGCGGCGACAACGACGACGACAACGGCGGCGCCTCCCCCGCTCCGCCCTCGACAGCGCCGCCGCTGCCGCTCGCTCCCGAGGGCGCCCCCTGCTGGGAGGAGGCCGCGGGCACAACCTAGGGGCAGCCTGACTCCATTGGCCGGAGCTCTAGCAGGGCGGGCGCTGCCATTGGCTCGCCACCCTTGTTTTGGAAACCGGCACTTCTGATTGGTGGCGAGTGGGAAAGTCTTTGCTGCTGATTGGCTGGCTGCCTAGCGCTCCACCCCCGCTCCTTTTTCCTTTCAGCGGGCCGTAGCGCTCGCCCTTAGGCCTCTCCATCGCCCTGTGCGGGCTGCGCCGTGGGACTGCCCGGGCAGACAGCGCCCGCGCCACGGGCGAGCCCGTCCGCTGCCATCGCCGGGAGACGCCGCTCAGGTCGCGCCCCCCTTCCCTTGGCTCCCCCGGAAGCAGCCTGACGTGAGCAGCTGCACGCCGTGCCCCATGGGAGCCCTAGCGCTTAGTGACGTCACCCTGCCTCTTCCGCTCCGGCGCAGGGGCCACTGCGCATGCTCCGGGCTGGCGCGCTGCCGCGCTTCCCGCCTTGCGCGTGCTCCTGTGCGCATGCGCCCTGAGCGGCCGCCGCCCGCCGGGGGGTGTGAGGCGGCGGCGCCGGTGTGCGGGCGAGGCGGTGTCGTGTCCTCTGGGATCCGCTAACGGCCTTTGTCTGGGCGTGGGAGGCGGCAGCAAGCGGGCGTTACACCGAGGATCGGTGTCGGGCGCTGCGCCGTCTGCCGTGTTAGATGGGGAGCGAGGCGGCGGGTGCGAGAGCCCGGCGGGGCCGGGGCTCGGTTCCGGGAGCGGCAGCCTGGACGCTGCCCTGCGGCGCGCCGCTTCTTCCCTTCCCGTGCACCGGCACGACCCGAGGTATTCTTTGTCACTCGCCTGGGATGAGTATTCATGAGGCCGGGAACTTGTTGTATCTTTTGACTCTTTATATTGGAACTCATAAAATGCGTTTTTGAAAGCTCTTTTGCCAAATAATAAAACATGAGTAAGCGGGAGGTGTAAGGAACGCTGTTTTGTCATTACTTTCTCAGGGGCTGATGGCACCAGTGGCAGGTGAGGGCAGGAGCACGGGCCTTTGTGCCAGGGGACAGGTACCACTTCTGCTGGCGCACATACCCTGCCAGGGAATCGCTGAATTACAGACCTGGAATGCTCTCGAGCGTCAGGGGTTGGGGGTTTTCCCCTCTTGCAGTGGACATAATTGGTGTTCTAATAATACTCTTTCCTTTTTTCCAGTAGCATTAGTGATGGCAATGTCAGTAGTGCAGCTGACCAGTCTTGTACAGATGTCCCCCCAAAGAATGTGATAAAAAATAATTTGAGACACTGATGTGGCCTGTATGGTAGAACTGTATAAAGAAAAGCTTTACAGGTTTTAACAAATACAGTATACAAATTATACTGCCATTAATTGAGACTGAAAGGAATAGAGCCAATTAGTAGTTTCTCAGGTGAAGTTATGCTGATGGAAGGCTCCCTGACCTGGTGAAGCACACCTGTATTAAACTGTTCCACTCTAATTACTGTGGAGGCACTGTAAGAATAAATTGTTGAAGCTCTGCCTTGAGGGTTTTCCCAGCTCCAAGGGACGCATTACCTCCAGTTGATCTCAGTCGTGTTGATTCTTGAGACTAAGTGTGACAATTTAATGGAAGTAGTCAGATATTAAATCATTAATGCTTAAGTGTGTAGAATGAAATTTAAAAGTCCCATAGGACTCAATGTGAAATTGGGATTTTGCTTATTTCAGGAACTAAAGGGAGGTGAGAGAAACAAAAAGAGTAAAAAAAATCATGCATAGAACAACAGTTATACCCATGAATCATGAACTATGAAATAGACCTGAAAAATGGCAAGAAGCCTTATCCCATTCCAAATTACAATTGTTAGAACTCTGTTGAAGGCACACTCAGGAGTATTGACCTGAATTAACCAAATTGAAACAGTTAAACCATATTATATCTTTGAGAAACCTGCAGAATTAAAGTGAACTAAATTAGGTTATGAACAATTCCCTTAACCAAAATAATGCCCTCTAAATAATCATGTATAGATTAAATACAGTTTAATGTAATCCATTCTAAAAGTCAGTTTGCAGTTGGTGGGTTTTTCCGGGGTGTCCACACTGTTGTTGTTCTATTTTCTGCTACTGCTTGACACCACTCTTTCACTTAGGATACCCAGAGATGAGTGAGCAGTGCTCTGACCAAAATAGGAAGACCTATTGCACATTTTTGTAGCCGGCCAGTGTATGAAGGAGGACTCCCACGAAAGGTATTGCCAACATTAAGTTTTGTTTCAGCTTTTTTGTTGGTAGTGATGGTTTCTTAATATCTCCATGATAAAACATTGAGTATTGTATGCAAGTTATAGTCTCTGTGGTATTTTGTCTGTTCTGTCATGTGGATACCATGCTGTTGAAAACCTTAACTGAAGACCTTTCTGAAACAGAAAAAGCTTTTCCTTTTTAAATGATGATTAAATGGTACATTGTCATTTCCAGTAGTTACTGGTCAAATTATGGGCTTGACCCTTGAAAAGAAGATTAACTTTTTTTTTTAACAGCAACTACATCAGTCTATACTTTTTTTTGAAAGCCATGCAAGAACAGAATATCCTGTACTAGACAACACTTACCTCTGTAGAAATAAAATTTTTGTTGTTGTTTTTTTGACTTTTTTGTTTATTCTTTGTTAAACATCTATATATTATTATTATTCAGTTACCCTTAGACTTGAGCTAAACAGTGTAACAGTATCTTCCTACACAAATGGCATGTTGCAAAGCTGTGTTTGTGACTTGGTACTCTTAACAACCATGTCTCAGCTATAGTTCATTTACTTTTTGCATACAGTGGTAATGCCCTAGCAGAGAAGTGATTTCTGCTATCACTAAGAAATTGATGGTGATGGAGGGGCAGCAGAGTATTTGGAGAACAGCTACAAGGCAAGTTAAACTAACTTTTGAGATAGGAGCCTGATGTTAGCTATGAAGGTTTTTTTTTTCTCTTAGGAAACTACTCAGCATTTTTAAAATTAATTTAAGATTTCTTGCTTGTTAAAACATTGTTGAAGATTATTTAAGCCAAATAGACACCTATGGGGTTTTGCATCAGAGTTAGTGTAGGAATCTATCAGTCAGATACTTTGCATAAAAATTATTAGTTTACAATAGAGAGCATCTTGGGTTTGTTTCAGTGTTTCAATTGTAATCTGTAGCAAAAGTTGAAAGCTAGTAAACAGTCATTCCGTAATGCTTCACCGTAACTTCTAGATTATTTTACTAAATCTGAGATGAATTTTGCCTTCCGCAGTAGTGGAGTCCCGACCCAGTAGACCAGCAGAGGGCATAAGTCCCCCTCCTGCGCTTCCTGGGGTGCTGGCCAGGCCCACCCTTTGTAGGAGCTGAATCCTGGCGGGAAGCTACAAGTTTGTCTGACCTGAATCCACAAAAAGTAGGAAGATAACAATTCTTTTAGGTTGAAAGGTTCAAAATTAGACAGGACTTCTTGAATTAGAAAAAGTCAAGCAATTTCAGTGCAATGTTTTAGCCATGTGTTAAGCGAGGCTAGTTGAAATTTATTCATGCCAGCCACCATCATGAGCATTAGCTTCAGGCCTCTGAATAGCCTCAGAGGATAATCATGAGTAAAATACGTTGCAGTATGATGAAGTTATGGATAACTGATTTAATGGGGATGTGAGCAGAAAAGTAACCATTTTTCAAATGGATGACCTGTTAAGAGATCTTCTGTTAGCCAGAAAAAAAAAAAAAAAGGGCGGGGGGTGAATGCCAGACTCTGCTTTTAACCTTCTCTTAAGAGTAGTAAGAGTTGTAATTGGCAGTTGGGAGATGGATCTAGGGGTTTTTTCTCCAGCTAGCTTTACTCTGTAAGGTATCTGAGTTACTCAGACCTCTCAGTATGTTTGGAAACAAATCAAAATGCACCACCTTGCTTTGGCAGGGGGAAGAAAAAGGGAAAAAATAGAGACATGCTTGTTAGGCTGTCAGTGGTATTACAGTTTAGACTGTCTCCTGATGTCTCACACGTTTAAACGGGAAGAGTGGTAAAGCTGGAACCACATGAAGCTATACCTGACAGTGCCTCTAGAGCAACTACCCAAACCCACTCTTCAATCACACTGCCCCAAAAATGCAGCAGCTAATTTTTTAATCATTACAATCAAGGTGCCTAGCTAAGATATCCTTCCTAAGTGTTAGTTGTCCAAAGTATGTAAAAATATGCAAATAAAACTTGTCGCTGTACTAGAAAATTCAAGATTTGTTTGCAGAGCCACACAGAGCTTTGAAAATGTGACTGGAAAATGAAATGGAAGATGTAGGGCATTTTATATTAATCAGACTAGAAATACTAAAGAGTAAATAAATTTGAGAGGCTGACGGAAATAAAAGTTCTGCTCTGTAAGCTCTCAGTAGATTAAGTTCAGTTTTCCAGCTTACTGAGCCTTGACACTGCATACCCTTAAGATCTGTAAATCTTTTAAGGTGCTTTACCATTTTTTAAGGGAGTCACACATTTTCAGAATTTCTTATGATTGGACAAATGTATCTGCCTGGACATAAAGGCTGTATTTCAATAGGAATCATACATACATTGCCTCAATTCTTGATTTAATGATATATGATCTATTCCAGCTGATTATAGGTAATTTTGGCCAGGGTAATGAGCAGTCAGTTGTTCAGATGGTTCTGTGGGCAGTTCTCACAGCACCTCACTTCCTGTCCAGTGAGCTAAGAACACTTTCTGAAAGTGCAGAATATATCTTGAAAAATGAGATACTGACTTATAGATACCAAGATACTTTAGGGATTCAAGGAAAGCACATCATGAAGGTATTAATTTGTCAACTCCCTTTTTTCTGAGAAGCTTTTAATTTTAGTTTTGTTAACATTATGTTAGTCTTTACAGTTTCCCTGAACAAAAGAATACCCTTTAGAAATAATATTTTTCTTATTATTTATCGTGGTTAAGAAGGTTTAAATGTAGCAATCTATACCCACTTAATGTGTTGGATTATTTTATTCTATTCCATTTTCTCTATACTGTTGTTTAACTCATTTGTATGTTATAAACAGGCATTGGAGATTAAACTGAGGAAAATTACATCTATTTTCTGACCTATTTGCTAATATAATATTTACATCACTTGTTACTAGCTAACCCATTATCGTGAGCTTCAGCTGTTTACATCAGGTCTTAATTTTATCATTTTCTTGTCTGTAACTATGGCTGCACTGATTAATTTAACAATGCAAGGTGTGTCTGATTACTTCCTTTGGAAGACAGAGAATGTCACTGCATCCACTGTAAGCATGAATCTCAGGAAGTGTATTAATCAATGTATAATGCTTGTTGTAGCTGTACTTTAGAGCTATGTGCTCTTGTTATATTCAATATCTTGATTTTTCCCCTCAGTAGTCCTGTCCTTATTTGCTTGGCTTTATATTTAGAGGTTAACTACTACAGATATGCAGGGCTAGAGCATTCTAGTGTAACTGAAAAGATGAATTGATGTCTTTTCCATCACAGGTTATGTATGAGATTTAAATCTGCCCATAAAGATGGGGGAGGGGAAAACAGTGGTTTATAATCCAACTCAGTTAAAGAACAGTGCTTTAGCAAATAACACAGCTGGAACTGGAGAATACCTCTCTACACAGCGAGAGTTCCTTACCAGAATAGCAAAAATCCAACTTTTTTTTATTAGCTTTCTCAAGATCTAGAACGTTTCAATCTGTTAGTAACATAAAAGCCAAATTAGTGTGACTTTTAGGGCGTACAGTTAATAAGAGTTGTCCAAGAGAGGCCCAGGAGCAAGGTGTATGCTGACTCAGCTGTCTTTGCACATACTCGTGTCTGCTTTAGAAAGTAGATTAGTCCAAAAGAAGCCCAGTTGCAGAGCAGAAGTTGTGTGAATGTCAAATGCCCAGCACCAATGCACATTTCAGGGGTTTCACTTTGGAATAGCTTTGGTCTGAACACATGGATTGAATGTAGTGGTTGGAGCACCCCTTCCTGTCTCATTTTACCCCAGAGGAATCCAGGTCACATGCTCTGAGATGATTCTGTAAAATGAACCAAAGCACACAGTACATGGGGACAATCAATTTGGCTCACTTCTGAGCCAAATGCTAACACAGACACACACTTTGCCAGTTAGATTACTCTTAGCAGGAATGATCTCCCCAAAGAAAATTTTGCAGGAGACCTTTGCATAAACAAGCAGGGATCAAGCCAGATTTTCTCTTTTTTGCAGTCAGGTATCTTAATCACAAGCTAGAGTGTCACTGGTGTATGTTTCTTTTTCTGTCACTAAATAAGAGACACTCTCGATTCTTTTCACAATTTCAACAGAAAGAGTGGAGGCAGTAGTTGCTTACAAGCCTCTTTAAGCTGACAATCAGATTTTCCTTTTCATAGCTGAGCTAAGTAGGTTAAATATCTTCAAAGCCTCTAAACTGTATCTCTCATATGCTGAAAGCTATTAACATATTGGCGCTGTGTCTGCTCCCCTGCAGTCTTAGGTCAAAATGGCTAAATGTTATGCTTCTCTGCCTTGCTTAATCATATCCATTTGGCTAAAATATAAAGTCCCCAGTCATCATATTGGCTCTTAGGAATTCTTAACTCTTTCCATATATTATGGAGGAAGCTCAGGCCCTTCATGTAGAGAACCAGCCACCAGAGCGCTCAGTCACAGACCAATACCTTATTTCCTGCAAACAGTATTTCCTGCAAGCAGTTATTCATCAGCTGATCTCAACTGTCATCCTTATTCCAAAAGGTCAAGCAGTCACACAAAACTCAGGTTTATAAGCACTAGTAAAAATGGCAAAGTATTTTCAAGCAGACTGAGTATAAGAAATTCTTCAGGTTTATCTCTGACATATTCCAAGAAATTGGAGTTTCAAGTCCTTAACAGTAGCGTTTAATTTTTGCTTTGTATCATTCTACTTCGTGTTGGAGAACATACTGAAAAACAAAATCATTTTAATAATCTGTTCACTAAAACATAGTGAAACAAAAGCCACGTTACAAAACTAACAATTTTACATATACATTGAAAAACTGACTGAATTTAAACAAAAGTTTAAATAAGGAGTGGCCAGACTTGACTAGGTTCTTTCACAGATAATGCTTTTGACAGAAAAACAGAGGAGAATGAAGTTGGCATTCAATCTAGCTTATTTCTGGTTTTATATTGCTGACTATCAAACCGATGAGAGGTTTTTCTGTTTTCTTTACAATCATTACTGAAATACAGGATTCAAAATACAACTTTTTCAGAGGACAGGGGAGAGAAGAGTCTTCCCACCTTCCCAAAACACACAAACGCACACTTTTCCAGATAAAATTTGCTTGTGGAATTCACCTTTTATTCCTTCCAGGCAATCTTCATTTCAATTCTTGACTTTTCTTGAGCAACAAACTGTTTTAAAATACAAAAAGGATAAATAAATATAGCAATTTCTTTTTAATGCAGAAATTACTGATAAGTAATGCTGCTGTGTATTAAGAATTATAAATGGGTATAGGAATATTTTGGCAATGTATAGATCAGTGATCATCAACAGTCATTTCACTAAGCAACTGAAACTTTAAAAATGTGTGAAAACTATATATTAGAAACTTGTACATTTTCCCTTCACTTTTCTCTTCTATGGAGAAGCAGGTTGTTTGCTTCAAATTAGAAAAAAAATACAGAGTACTTCATAACTGAGATTCTACCAAAAGCGAAATATTTTTAAACAGTATTTTATCTGTTGTTTGTCAGACTAGAAGAATCAACATTTTAAGGAAATCATAGAAGTAGAACAGAAAAGCATGAGAATACTTTGGACGGGGCTTTGAGCAGCCTGGTCTAGTGGAAAGGGTCCCTGCCTGTGGCAGGGGGGTTGGAACTAGATGATCTTTAACGTCCCTTCCAACCCAACCCATTCTATGATCCTATGAATGCTGCCATAGACACCCCCAGAAAGTATTTCCTTTAAAGAATCATACATTGCATCCCTCTCTCCAGCATCTTGGTATTCAAGCCAGTATGACTCTAATATTATAAAATCTCAGGGATTTAATTGATTTACCACTAAAGTTGCTATGTAAGCAACACAGTCATTGGAAGTTAGTGATTCCACAGGGAATTATTCTTAAGAAATTAATATCTGGAAAAATAAGGTTAACACATTTTCTTCTTATCTGAAAGAACGGGTATTCCCCAGTACACATATTGCTCAAGAATTCTGGGAAGCAAGTGTAAACTGCTTTGTGCTACTGCTGCCTCATTTAGTGCTGACATGACTGCAGCTGTGAGCTGTATTGTAAGCATCTAGGTATATACAAATTACTCCTCTAAACGGATGCAATTTCGGAAGTGGTAAGAGTTCCATGACAGTGGACTAACACAATACACTTAATTTCACAGAGTTCTAATTCTGAAGTATGGAAGAGAATCCAGATGAGCAGGCAGTTTACAGTGGCCATTACAAATAATGGCACTAATGGAGCAGCAAGACCTTTCACAACAATCTTAGCCCATATGGGTATTACAAGGCAGGATAGAGGATACATGAAGTAATGGAGGAATGTTTTTAGGAAACAGTTGGCAATAGCATTGCACTGCCATTAACATAGAAGTTGCTACAACAGGCAGAGTCCTCCAGTTTCTTGTACCTTTGCGCTAATCAACTTTTCATTTCTTTCATGCTCATTTAATCCGTTTTATAAATCCATTTTTGTATTTCTAGCCTCTTGTGCTTCTACAAAATTTGAGTTTTGAGCTTGTATGCTGTAAGACTCAAACCTCAGATGGTTGGGTTTTTAACTTGAATGCTGTACTCTAAAATGTGGCACCCCACCCATTGGCTGTATACAAAAGAAGGTTTTAAATTAACAGGAGAGTTAACATTCTTCCAAACCTCAGTCTGGAGCATGTATAATTATTCTAAGTCATTGTTAGAAGCTATTTTAAAAGGAAATGTTGCCTGCCTTCTGAGGTTTTTCTACGTACGTACACTTGGGCATGTCAGCCTTTCTTTAAAACTACAGCGTTATTATTCTTGGTAGAATAAGCAGCACTAGCACACTTCAAAGTACAGAAAATAAGACAAGCAGCTAGGCTCTTCCAAGTTTATATTTCCACCTTACCACTGACATTGTACAGAGCTTCAGTTATCCTGGGTCTCATTATTTAAATCTGTAAAATTGAGCTTTCAGTTTTTAAACCTATGCAGCTATTGCAGTGATTATTTGTTTACATAAAAATGTACTTTCTTCGGTAAACTGCTGAATCTCAGGTATTAGATAGTTTTACACATTTTTCTTTGTTACCTTTTAGAGACTCTAGGAATGTACTGGTTTAACTGAGGACAGAACCTAACCTGTAGTGAATATTGATTACATTTTATTTATATTTTCTCAAGACTGAAGTTTCTCTGGCTGTCAGTTGAAACATTTCAGTATTGAACTTACTGCCATTTCTTCCTTTTCTCAAAGGCTCTCCCAAATTATTACCTCTAACAAATATTTTAATCAATAACCCACTTCTTTCTTGCTGAGAAAAAAAGGTTGTCTTTATTAAATTTTATTTTTACTATAAAAATATGACCCACTTGAAATATGTATAGTCCCATCTTATTGTAAGCCAATCAGTTTTAAATAAACCCTCCCCTAACTAGGCTGTCTGATGTTTACTTCTGGTGCCTACTCTTGATTCAACTTTTTTCCAGCCACAGGCCCCTTACAAGACGTTCTTCTGTTAACAGAACAGGAAGTTCCTTATCTTCTAAAATTGTGTGACTCCAAATTTAATTATATGCTTTAAGTGGATAGAAAATATGCCTTGCTCAAAGAGAAATTACTTGGGCTGGTACAAGAAATTTCAGGGCCTACGCCATACAAGTCAGATGAGATGATGTGACCTTCAACTCTTTGAATAAATGACAAGTGTCTTAAGAAGCCGAAGAAGAAAAGATGATGTGCAGAGGCGAAAACAAAGTGATGAAAAACAAAATTCAAAGACCAAAAAAAATTGAAAGAAGCAGCCTACCAGTAAGCAGTTACACCTGTTTCAATGGCGAACCCTCTCTAAAGGATTGTGCTGCTCAGTGTTCTCACATAG
This sequence comes from Strix aluco, assembly GCF_031877795.1. NCBI lineage: Eukaryota > Metazoa > Chordata > Aves > Strigiformes > Strigidae > Strix > Strix aluco. Next base: position 16,428,808 of record NC_133945.1, on the reverse strand, counting down.
GTTCCTAAGTCCAGTATTTCAAGTAAAATTAGGACTGCTGCAGCTCCTCCTCTTCCTTCAACTTGCAGTCACAATGGTCATAAAAGGAGCCACCTAATTCCAGTCCTTCCAGTTGTGGGGTAATCAGCTAATTATGCAGATTACAAAAAACTGAAGGGGGATGCAATATATGTATTACGGTACAAAATATTTCTTTCTTTATGTGAAAAAAAGTGATTGTTTGGTGCTTATATTATTTAGTGTTTGCTTTCTGTGCAAAGGAAGATGCATTCCCTTTCCTAGGATCAGGGATGAAGTCATTACAGAGAATTAACTACTTTGCTTTACATTTTAATTCTACTTCGTTGCATGCATATGCAAAACACATTTGCACACATCCATAGGCAAACCATTTGTTACTCCAACAAAAAATAATAAATGAAAAGTACTATTTGATTTGAGGTGAAGAAGATGAACCTTCAGCAGCATCTCAATACACAGTTATCCTTGAACATCCATGCATTTGAAAAAGTGATGTTAGTGACTTTTGTTTTTTTAGATAAATACTATACAGATATTTACTTTGATGGGTATCAGAAAGAACAAAATCTAAACAAAAATTCAGTATAGTATTTTACAGAATAAAGATTAATTAGAATTGCTTATGTAATTAAGTTTGGGTATGCCTCCCGTTGACCCTCCATTCTAAATAAGACTTGGACACAAGCAAAGATTATCTGTTCCTGGCAAATCCTTCCTAGGGATTACGTGGCGCATAAACTTATAAGGGTTTATCTTTTCTTCTGTCTGAGAAAGGAAATAACTAGAGCAATATTAAAACATTAATGTGGCATGAAAGAATTCCAAACAGAAATAAGAAGTTAAAAGGTTAGGATTCTCACAGCAATATCAAATCTCATTAACTTTAAGATCTTATGTGCAGACCACACATAAAATTCAGAATACTCCATCTATGCAGTACTGTTTTGCTCTGTGAAGTAAAAATGCATAAGCTGTTTATTTTTAAAGATAATCTGAATATGATCAGCATAAAATTTTGTATGCAGCACCATACTATTCCTATTTTTTGGGATGCCATAGTCACAAAACAAAGCTAGGCAAATTTTCTACCATTCAGCATAATTTAAATTAAAATATGGTAAAGTAACTGAGACAATTAGAATGCGCTAAGTTTTACACCATAAGAAGGTAAAAATATATTTAGTACTTGCCATCTGAAAGATTTTCATGATCACTGTAAAATGGCTATTTGGGAATATGTCTGTTATTTCTGCAAACTTTAAAAGGCTAATCAGTGAAAGCTACAACCTAAATTTGAAACTAGGAAGTTACCAAAGAAGGCCTCAGAGGAATGAACTACTTTGTTACTAGGCACCGTTTGACTGCTGGTTCTTGAGATCATCTATGACTTGATGCTATATATATTTTAGGATAAGTGCTTTAAAGAATTTAAATCCATTGAGCAAGATTCACACCTCTAACAGTTGAAGAGAAAACTATTCTTTTTAAAGCTTTACTATGACTGATTCCTTACTCCTGTTTTTTTCTTGCTATCTTGTGCATCCTGATGCCAATTAGCAAGGCTGATTATACACAGGGTGGCAAACTCCCTTATTCTGTATATTAAATGCAAAAAGAATGATGGTTCCATCACTACTAGTACAAAAGAGGTAGTTCATGGCATTTGATATATTGATTTTAAGATGGCATATCATATGCAGTTAAAACTTTTTCTCCTTTATACATAGGAACAAGATTCTTCATACATCTGATTTTAAAGCATGCAGCCCATCTATGTGTTAGGATGGTATGAACTTTAGTAGTTACAGGACCTGTAGAGAAGAGTTTTTCTTGATGGCTCTCTATGGAATTCAGTAAATACAGTATCACCATTAGGAATTTGTTTTATTTTAAAGCAAGGAAGCAATTTATGTATTTGGATCAGGTCATCTTGTATTAAAACAAACAAAAAAACAACCAAGGGTTAAGACTGCCAAGCCCATTGATGTCCCAGTTTTCAATTTGTACAATGGAAATTATGCAACATTTCTCTATGTCTTTGAAGATTCAGTGAACTCTGTAAGAGTTAAGTATCATCATCTTCCCTGAGCACTGTCATATTTACAAGGTACTGGGACTTCACTTCAGCAGCTACCTTCAAACTCAACCGTTTTCTTAGTTTTTTCTGACAATGAGTCTACAAGTCTTCTGCTCATAAGTATCCTGAACATGTCTTCCCATGTCCATGACTGATCACTTCTAAGGAAATATAAAGCCCATAGAATCATAAACTCTTTCTTAGTTTTAGGAAAAAGTATTCTTAAGCCAGTAATTGATACTGCAAAGAAGCATAAGCTTAAGTCTTTATAATTACAGGATATATAAATTGTTCTAAATTGTTTATATTATATAGTACCCATGCATTTGCTGCCTTCCAAATGCAGTGGAAAACAGGCCTACATAGAAAACTTAATAATATGTTTGTCACGACAGCCCAGATTTGAGAATGCATTTAAACTCTCACCTTCTCTTGAGATGAGAGTCCTCACTTCTCACTGGAAATCAAAACAGCAGCTAGTGGCTAAGCAGTAGCAGCTAAGCAGACATTTTACTGAACATCGACCTGCATGTTGTGCACTTACATTCTATGCATACTCCTCAGCAAATGGCTATTACATCTTTTGGCTAATTTGGAAGTATCTGATTTATTTCAGGTAGGGCAAGTCATGATGTTAGTGCTGACAGTTCTCTGGTTCAATTACTCCTCATCCTAACCAAAAGCAAAGAGTAAAGATAGGAGACAATCCAACAGCAAAGAAAGATATCCAGAGCCTGCTTGACAAGTGATACTCAGTTCTTCAGCACTATTGAACCCCTTTTTGATCCCATATGTCTTAAGATACCGGATTTCTGGTATTCACTTCTTTCCTACTCGTAAGTTCTCTAGCAAATCCCAACGTTCCCCATCCCTCAGTACTTCCAGGGTTTTTTTGTCTCACAACAATACATTCAGTAACTTCCCAGTTCCCAAAGCAGCCTGAATGGCATTTAAGCTGTTTAAATATAGATAGCTCTTGTGCTGATTAGCCTGGAACAGCCAAGGGCTACATTCTACTCACCTTTCCTTTGAAGGACACATAACTTAGGGGTTTTATCCTTTGCCAAGTGTCCAATCACCATAAAACTCTTCTCAGCTGTGGAAGCAGACATCATGAACAGAAGGGTCCCGAAAGCAAGCTGTAGTACAAGCAGACCAGACCAGTAGGGTGTTGCACCATTGACAGGGTGAAGAACAAAACAACAAGAGGTGAACAAACAAACAGGTAAGAAAAACCTGCATTTTATTTTAAAGCAATTTAAAACAATTAGAGACAACAAAGAGCAAGTAGACATACTAAAAGGAAATGTTACACGAAGTTATAAGAAGTGCATTTCTGTGTCTTCCCTCTTTAGTGGAATGTAGTCTGCACAGTCTCTGTAAATCCATGTTCTATCTTCACCTTGAATACTGCCTACAGTTCTGCAGCTTCTCCCCCATCTCAGTAAAAATACCACTGTAAGAAATGGTCAACAAAGACAAAGGCATAGAAATGGAATTTCAGAACAGTGAGTTAAAATGGTAGGAAGGTAGTTCTTTATGAAAAGGGCACTGCTCTGTTTATGACAAAGCTGTCCAGATAATAAAAGTAGTCAAACAAAGTCTCACCTGTCTTTGAATTCAGTACAGATGATTTTCCCTGTTCATATACATAGCTTAGTTGGTGATACATGGAAAAAATATTTATCAATGAATTTGTTATTACAGAACAGGCCTATTGCCTTCCCTGTCTGCAGGGCATAGTTTCATGAAAACCTTTAGGCAAAGGGAAAAGTAGTAGTGGAGTCTCTTTCCCTGGCAGGGTGGAACTGCTAGTTTGAAGCTATCTGCTATCACATCACAAAATCATAGAATCACATAGGTGGTAAAGGACTTCTTCAAGGCAGGACCTTCAAGGCAGGTCCCATTAAAGCAGCTTGCTTTGAGCCATGTGCAGTTGAGTTACAAATGTCTCTGAGGATGGAGTTTCCATAGCCTCTCTGGGCAAGCTCTTTCAGTATTTGACAATCCTTTGTAAAAAAAAATAAGTTTTCTGTATTGAATTTCCTATGTTGTCACTTGTGCTCGTTGCCTCTTGCTCACCTCTGGGAAGAATCTGGCTCCATCTTTTCTACACCCTTCCATTAGGAAGCGGTAGACAGCAGTTTGACCTCACCTCATCATCATCTTTAAACCTGAGCAAATCCAGCTCTCTCACCTTCTTCTTGTATGTCATGAGCTGCAGACCCTGAACAGTTTGGTGGCCTTCACTAGCCTTGCTTTAGTATGTCAATGCCTTTCTTCAAACAACACACAGAACTCCAGATGTAGTCTCACAAATGTCAAATAGAGGGGAACAATCACTTCCCTCCAAACCTACCAGTTATACTCAGCCCAGTATGCAACTGGACACATTTGCTGCAAGAGCACACTGTTGACTTACATTCAACTTGTGCACCACGACCCCCAGCTCCTTTTGTACACCATTCAGTCAGTTCCCAGCCTGTCCTAGTGCATGGGGTTGTGCCAAACCAGATGCAGGGCTTTGCATTTGCCTTTGCTGAACTTCATGAGATCCCCAACAGCTCATTTTTCCAGTCTGACTAGGTCCATCTGAGTAGCAGCCCTGCCCTTCAATGTATCAACCACTCCCCCCAATTTGGTATCACCCACAAATTTGCTGAGAGGTCACTCTATCCCATCATCCTGGTCATTACATCAGCCATTTCAAGAATCCACGTTGATGTAACCTATAGAAAAGAAAGCAAGTCAGACATCCTTCCAGAGATATGCTAGAGATTTCAGATTTTGTTTTACAAAAATGCAGGAGTTACATTGCTAAGTATCTTCTTCTCTAGATATAAAAATAAAGAGTAGCCATAGGTTCCAGAAGCAGGCCCTGGCTTTTTTTTTTGGGTGCAAATGCTGAAATGTAGAGCTTGACTTACAGTGTGTAAGAGATCTTCTGGAAGGCAGAGATGACTGTCAAAATTTAAGAGCTAAGCAAGCCAGGAATTATTTATAGAGTCCTTCCCCAGAGTCTTCTAGTCTGTGGCTTTGCTCAGAGACAGATGATATATTTCTATATCATAAAAATGGGCAGAATTGCATCAGTATATACATGGTACTCCAAGAATGTACTTGCAATCTTGTTATTTGCCTGGGTGATTGTACGCACAGGATGGACTCTGTGCTAGTAGCCGTTATACTTAAGGAGCAGAGGGTAGAATCTGGAACAGAACAAAACCAAAAAAAGACAGATGAAAAAAGAAAACTGTAGGAGTAATTTAGCTCCTCTGCATACATTATAACTGTAAACCAGTTTCAAGAACATTTATGTAATAACAACCTTTCCAGCACACAACTGTCTCTTACAGGCAATGACACAGTAGCACAGTATTTTTGCAGAATGGACAGAATAACACTGCTGCCAAAGGACATATAAAGGACAGTGCTACAAACATGGTCCCCAAAAGTCTCTCAGAACATATTATGCTACTCATAGGCTTACTATTACCAAAGACATTACAAGTTACACTATAGGCTGATATAAAGTTGGATTTTCTTCTGTATGCTGGACATAGATGTGAGATAATACCACGTACATTGGAAAGTACTATAAAACAGTTTAGCAGAATGTTTTCTCATCTTCCACATGGAGCTTGCCTCTCCAAACTATGCTTTATAACTCTCAACTTCCCAAACAACATGAGCTGAAGAAAACATTGGTAAACAGGAAGCATCACTTGTGAAAAGGAACTAAGAGAAGATGGAAGGACCTGAAAGAGAAGAAAGCCAGCCAAACCTCTAAGAATGGGAACAAAGACACTGAATGTTTCCAAACAAATACTTGAATAAGTAAGGCTGGTGGTTTTTTATGAAGGCAGTGATGATAAAGTTGGTAGTTTACTACTTGGACATTCAGTATCTGAAGGAACATACACCTGTGTCCCAATCCAGTGTTTTAAGAAAATGTGGGGTAACTTAGGGACATTCACCAAGTATAGCAATCGAGTAAATACAGCCAGCTGACTTACTCCAGAGAAGCAGCTCTGCAGTTCTAACTATTCTGGTACCTCCACAGTGAGGCGTGTGTTTTCTTTCCTTATCTTCCTCCAGGAGTCAGTGCCACAGAAAAACCCAATCTGGAACTTAAGCTGGGATGCCAAACACCAAGGTGCAGTTTCCCAGCTCTGCTACAGCCATCATACAACACCTTGAGCAAATCACCTGGCCCCCGTAAACATCTGTAACAAGGGGAAAACAATTTCTTTCACCATTCTTTATTAGTTCATTAATTCAGTGGGGCAGGAAATATGTCATGTAGCTTAATGTAGTAGGATCCTAATTTTGTAGGACTTCGCTTAGACACCTACAGACCCTAGTACTTCTATACTCATCATCATTACTACAGATCTTCAGAACAGCTGAATGCAGAGTATATATAAATTTGACCAAGGTAGGTGGTCAATGCTTTTTCATTTCTCAGTGAAAATAACTGCTGTTACTAAATAAAAAGTGTTAATGGAACCAGCTTCTATTACTACACAAATACAGCTTTGCAGCTGTTTAGCCAGCAGTAAATATACTGTTCTCAAAATCACTACCTTCAACTGCTCACAGGAAGTGGATAACTTGCACTTACATTAACCATATTGTAGGCCATTTTAGCACTTTCCATCAATATTTTAACATTTTGGATTAGCATACTCTATCAATTTCTTGCATGTACAGAATGACGGACACTGAGAAACCCGGCTTCTACAACTAACTTAGCAAGTTTGCCCATAATATTGCTATGCTGTGAGAATGCTCCTCAGTACAACTATGTGTCTCAATTTTATTAATCTATTCCTCAGATGTAAAAACAATTAAAGCAACAATTGAGCACGTGCAACCTTGTTTGAAAAAGTATATTTGAAAAGCAAATGCTTCTTCCTGCCCCTGCACAGCTCCAGTTGACAAAAAGAAAGAATTCATCAGTAAGAAGGAAGATGCTATTGGTCACATATGACTTACACCAGTTACCAAATGATTCAGGTGAAAGAAAAGGAACAGTACAAAAAGCAAATACAACAGGTCTGCACTGCCACATAAGTTTTTCTTTAAAAATGTAAAGGGAATTTTAAATCTCATTTTAAAAAGAGATAAATATCATTGTAATCTCTATTAACTTCCAATCTGTTATATTTTCTAAGCCATATGCCATGGCAATTAACTGGACAGCCTAACTCCCCGCAATAAAAGTATTATCTTCTATCAGATCTAACATATCCCTCTGCCCCAATTTCACTAGATGTTCTCCTTTGAACTTTTGCTACAACTCGTAGGAAATAGAACTCCTGACTTGCATTCCTTACTTCATACAGTTTTGGTCACTTCACATCTTTGTCTACTTTCTGTAGTCTGAACATTTAAGTCTCATTTGTTTTTTCAGTGGTTTTGAGATTACTTTCCTTCCTTCAGAGAAAAACATATCAAGCACACTAATCCAGCATCAAGTGCGCTAACACGTTGCATCAGTCAGGTCTCCTGAAGAACAAACATGAAATATAATTCACGTTGCTCCCCTGGATACTGTTTTCGTTGTCATATCCAATGGTATGCTGGATGGGATACTGTTCAACTGGAAGTTTCACCAAACAGCTGTTGAACACTATTAAAACGCTCTAATAGGTGTGACTTATTGACCGGAAGAGTCGGTAAACAAATGCAGTATAAGTGACAGTATGAAAATAGAGTAACAGTAATTAGCAATGTGACTCCATGAGTAATAGGAAAATTGCTTTGACCCAGTTGATGGCAGTAGCAACAAAATCTTTAAAAAAAAATAAATTTCAAAATCTATCCCAAAGAGATGGGTTTTCTGTTATGACTTGTACATTATCAAGACTTCTCAGGATCACTTGACAACATTCCTGGTTGCCACAGGTCCTATTTCACTAGTATTCTAGACCATTTCTGTTGGGAAACACGGTGATAGCTGTGGTCCACTATGTTCGTAAGCCCCAAAAGACAGGATGGAAAGACGCTGGCAGCGTCTCTGAGCACGGTGTATCAGAAGGTCCTTGGCATCCATCAGCAGGAAGCCCCGGTCACACAGCAAACCTCAGCAGCTTTCACCCCTTCGCAGAATACACGCTCTCGAGCTGGAAACCCTGATTGCTTCTGGTTTGTTGAGTTCATACCATGAGCCCTTCTGCTTGTACAAGCACTGGGCACGGTTTTGACCGGGCTAACGTACCATTCTGGTGGTCTGCGTGTCGTTGCACAAAGGCGCACCAGGTGTACAAAGGCACATCAATATCCTACCTTAAACCGATGTGCTTCCCCCACGCTACCTATCGCCAGTGCCAACACAAACATTTCACAAAGCATGGATTAATGAGAGCATAACAAAAACAAATCTGATCTGTCTGTGCATGCTTTTTAATTTTGGAAGACCACATGTGATTTTCCACTTCTGACTGAAGAGGAATGATGTAACACAGAAATTGGACCTGTTTAATGCAGAAGTAGAATTGTTCTTCAGTATGAATATTAAAAAATTTTATTTCTTTGATGAAGATACCATTTGCTACAAAAAAAACCCTACCAGCTGCTCTCCAATAGTAAGATGACATCACCAAGAACAAGTTCTTGGTAAATTCTGTAAAAAATCTTTGGTTTTATCTATCCTTCCTTAACCTAGCAGTGTAGCAATGGGATCCAATGGGGGTCACATCCTGGAATATGATAATGCCAAAAAGAAAAAAGAAGAAACCAAAACAGATGCACAAAAAAATCAATACCCAAAATTTCAGGGGTCCTGATTGCTTGAACAACTGACAGGAGATGCACTGGTTTCAGTGCAATAATAAAAGGTCTGATGAAATACTTAGAATGTATGAACAAGGAGAAAGATCCCATAAAAGCAAGCGGTACGGTCTGTGCGTGGAGAGGGGCAGTGAAACTGCCGTTGCAGTATGGCGTCTAGTTGTAGGTTTTACAAAACACAAGGGCTGGAAAGGGAATGGAAAAAAATATGCAAAGATTACACAATGTACAAAAAATACTTAGTATAAGACTCTATTTTGGTTGACTGAAGGTTAAAAAGTTCTTTTGATCAAGCTACAACTATCCATAACCAGCAGAGGGGCTGGTTGGTCTTCAGTCCTCCAAGAAGAGCAGCGCTCGGGAGATGGAGTTGGGCAGATGGCGAGCAGAGGTACCGCGGGGTTGGGCTCCGGCTGGCATTACCCGCTCGAAGCACACAGCTCGCTGCCGGCTCAGCTCTTCAGATCGAGCTTAAACTATCCGGGAAGCGCTGTGGCGCCACGAGAAGTGGCAGCTCCCGGCGCGGGAAGGTCCTGGGGGCGCGAGCGGAGCCCCCTCCTCAGGGAGCGGCCGGCGGCCTGAGCCCCGCGCCCGCAGCGCCCGAGTGACAGGCGGCGGCGCTCCCCCAGCCGGTGGCGGCTCCTCCCTTCGGCCGGCCGGGCAACCGCGGGGCGCGGGCTGAGCCCCAGCTGGGGGGGCCCGGCGCGGGGCCCGGAGCAGCCGTTTATAGCCGGCCCGCAGCTGCCCGCGCGCACACCCGCCCGCCCCGCTCCCGCAGCCAGGCGCTCCAGCAGGGAGCCCGCCGCCGCCCGCCCGCCGCCGGGAGCCGCGCAGAGCCGCCCATGGGACCCCGCCGCCCGGCGCTGCCCCCGCTGCTGCCGCCGCTGCTGCTGCTGCTGCTGGCGGCCGGTGAGTAGAGCCGCCGCGGGCCCTCCGGGGCTCGGCCGGCGGCACCGCTCCTCGCCGGCGGGGAAGCGGCCCCGTCCCGCCGCGCCTCCCCGGGCTGAGGCTGCTGGGGGCGTCTGGGGGGAGGCGGGAGGAGCGGGGAGAGGAGGGAGCGCCGGGAGAGGTGATCCCCGCCGGGGGCTGCCTTCACCCCGCGGAACGGGCGCTGCCGAAGGCCGGCCACCGCGCTCGGGCGGAACTGCCGCACCCCGCGAACGCCCCGAGCCGCCGCTGGCGGGTGCAGGCGGCAGCTGCGCCCGCAGCCCCTCCCGGTGCCGCCTCCCCGCGCAACGGCGGAGCCGCGCTGGGCTCTCACGTTTAAAGTTCAGGGGCAACGTGTCAGTGTGTTTAAAAGTTCGATATTTAAACTCAGACTGCAGATTGCATGTGTAATAATAATCTTTCTACAAAGCCAGGCCGTTTACCCACACTCTTCCCGTGGGTGTGAGAGCGCTGTCTCGGAGCTCTTCAGTTACAAAGCAGTTCAAAAGCCAGGAACTGCCAGAACTGAGATCGCCTACAAACCCCGAACTGGGTTGTTCTGAAAGAATGAATCAGTCTTTATGAACAAGTTATGATGCGAGAATGTAATTAAAGGACCCCTGCCTCGCACCTGAGCAGAGCCAACTACTCACTTGGCAAATATTTAATTATTTTTTTTGGTCTCCTATGTCCTATTCATTAAGCAGTACTAAAGACCAGTTGTAATAATTCACAGTCCATTTCCTCGTAGGTTTTCTGAGGTATTCATCAGTATAGTACTGAATGTACTTACTTCTGTGAAACTACATTATCATCCCGCTTTTTCAGATAGGTAGGTGGCTGACACAGAAAAGCATCCACTATCCCTGGTGACACATTAATACCCGATTTTACCTACAACTACTTAAAATTATGTGGAACTTCCAACTACTCAAAGCTTGGCTCCCACAGAGTATTGCAGTAGTTTGGTACTCCAACCCAAGGATAGTCAGCAGGCTGGGAGCGTGCTATTAGTAAACATCAATAGGTATTGTTTTAACATGATTAACCTCATGCTGAACCCTTCTGACAGCTGCAAGGATAAAATCCAGTTTTGCAGAGTAGCATTCAGCTGCCTTAAGAGATTCTCTGTGTAGTTCTTGCATTTTTTTATACATTCCTACACAGCTTGCAAATTCGTCAAATCAAATGCTGCAAATAGAGGGATCCTAAGGACAGGAGCCTCAATTGATTCTTTTGTTCTGTGCACAGAATGAAGCAGGGGCGGGGGCAGGGTTAAAAGACCATAAGGTAGGGTGCTTGCATAATGGGGCCGAGTTAAGGTCCCACCAAGCTCACTGCCCCAGTTCTACTTCCTGACCTCAGCATGCCCCTATTATTCCTTCTGCATTTTGATCCTCCTCCAGACTTCATCCTTTGCACGGCACAAACCTCAGCAAGAACATTAAGGAAAGCAATGAAAGACTGTTTCACTGCTTCTGCCAGCCTAGAGTGATCATTACAGAGAGCCTGGCTCCGGTCCGATAGCTCCGAGTCAGGCATCACAGTCACCCGTTCCCTACGCAGTGAGGAGGAAGGGAAATGCAATTCACCTGTTTCTCAATGCTTGGTCCACAGTATCAAAACAGGCAAATTTATTCTTTAAAAAAATTTACACATGACCACAGTGTGAGGTGATAGCATATCAGTAGTCAGGGCAACAAGATGAGGCAAAAAAGGCTATTCCTGGTGGCTTATGAAACCAGAGGAAAAAATCCAAGCAAAAATTTTAAAAAAGGTTCTATAATGCATACAGTTCAAACATTTCCACTTCTGGCAAGATCCTGGAGATGCATTCCCAAGTTTCAAGTTCTAAATTACTGGAGCACTATGACTGTACAAAGCAAATATCACTGCAGGAAATCTTACACATGCTTAACACCAAAAAATGTTTCTGTAGCCTCAGTCTTTGAAAGAATGGCTTAAGATTTCTTTTAAACCCCACAAAACATCATAGACTGTATTAGTTGCTAATGATTAATGTAGTTATATATTATAATTATGCAAAGCTGTGCATCTCAATAAAAATATAATTATATACCTGCAAAAATAATTATTATGTTTGTGTTATGCCCATTGCAAAGAGCACAATGTTATGGGAAATAGGACCTTTCACAAAAACGTCACGTTTCTAAAATGTTTTTTTAAAATGTTTTTTTTAAATCTGAGTTTGCTGAGGGACTAATCTCTTTTATTTTTTTTTCTTCTCCCAAATATGTCTTTAAAGTTTTCTTTCAAGAATGAGCACAGTTGAAACTGTAACAAAGTTCCAACTCCTATTGTGCAATAATCACTGGAATTAAATAGTACACAAATATTAAAAGCCATAAGACTAGACTCAATTGTCTAACTGTAAATTTTTTTTGAACACTTAGTTGCACTTATTTCCTGTGACCTCTAGATATCAAAACAATGTGGTTTTGATTTTTTCGTACACATTATAAAGCAGTGAAATTAAAATAAACACAGTCTGTTCCCTCCCTTTTCCCCACCCACGATACTGTGTTTGATAGAGCTGCACACAGTCTGCATGACAAAAACAAAACACAGACTAGACATAGAGCAACGACCCTACTCTTTCAGGAATGCATAATCAAACCTATAGGAATACACGTGTCCATAAAGATAAATGTGAAGTCTGCATAAAACCAAAAAAAATCACACAGAAGATTTTAAAAACATACCTTAAGCTTGAAACATTCGGAAATATGCAGAATGTCACTTCACTCTCTGACTGTATTCCACAGAAGTTCTGATAAAATAATACTTTGGAAATGTTATTACGTTGCTAATACACTACATCAGCATACTGATACTCTTATTGTTTGCATAGTTCTATGCATTCTAGGATGGTCTTTCATCACTTTTATTAAAGTCAGGTTAAAAAGCTGTTGGGGACAGACTTTTCCTTCAGTCATATTCAGAGTATCTACAGTACAGTATTGGTTTACACCTGGATGTCCAGATGCTGTAACACAAATAAATTGCAAGGATAAAAAGTTCATGTCCTTTTCTTTAAATTATATGGCACGTTTTGAAGATTTATACTTGAGCTCCTCAAGGGAGCAGACAGTTCATCACTTCCACTTTACATGGATTTAAATCAAGGGACTGGGATTTGTCCAAAGCTAGCAAACATTTCTTCCATGAAACCAGGAATATGACTTGGAAATCCTTAGTTTCCACTTCCTGTCTTGTAGCTCCCCTACACCATCCTTCCCCAGTTGCCAGAAGCTGAGACACAATGTAAAAATTCTTCACTTTCTTAAGGGATTTCTTCAGAATCCTAACGTCATGCAGAGCAAACCCAGGTTTGCCATTAACCACTAACGTGGTTCCTTCAGACATTACTGGCTAGCTACAAGAGTCTAGCCAAATCTTACTAGACATTTAAGAGTATAAACAGTTGTCATTTGTAATGCTGCAGCCTTGCTGCATTTATTTTTTCAGCTGGGAATTTACTGAGCCTGTACTGACAGTGAAGATAACACTTTCGATGCTATCGTAAAGAAAAGAATCTGGTTATACTCAAACGGATGCTTCTGCTACCCAGAGCTGAAACATATATTCAGAGCTGCAACTGAATGGGAGTTGATCATGTGTCAGTTCCACAGCATGATGGTTATTTTGACACCTAGAACTACAGGTTCCAGGGAGTCCACTCAGTGCACCTTACAGACCCCTTGGGAAAATGTGAGAGGATCTTTTTACCAGAAAACCTATATAACTAAACAGGAGATAATATCCTGGAACAGGAGCCATGCCACAATAGATACTATTCACTATCTTAGCAAGGAAGTTTTAGTGCCAATGGAACAGTTTTAAAATGAAACTGCAAGTGACTACATAGCCCAGGAAGCTTTTTTAACTCCTCAAGATGTGACTGCTTTTAATCAATGGCCAAAGATGCATGTGCAAGTTTCAGCACTCTTGTTTCAACATTCTCTCCTCTCCCGGGATCACGTGCCCACAAAGCAGGAGGGAACAAGATCTGGGAGTAGTCACCAGTCAAAAAAGAACTAAATATTCTCTTAGGCAGCCTAGCTATTTTCATAAGTAAGGATTAGCTACAAACATTCTTTCTAAAGCTTTTTTTTACCATTCTCACATACAAATCAAATCTATTTCTTAATGAGGTGATTTCACAAGATGTTTAAATCCCTTTGTTTCATGAAATTACAAGTGCTGGAGGTCACCAGCATCCCCACATTTCAAGTTACTCAAATGTGCTGGGAACAATATTTTTCTAGCAGATCTTCCATTAACTGATTATAGTTAATCATATGATCTATTATAATAGATTAGTCTATTAGTTAGTCTATTATAATAGATTATATGATTATAAAGATTATATACAAACTGTATAATCATATACTTATTCTGTAGGAAAATACATACCAAAACCTTCAATGACAAAGTCTAAATATTTTTTCTGCTCTGTCTCTCACAACTGTTACCAGTTATTAAATCTTAACGTCTTTCCCAATCTGTATCCAGTACTCGGAGTTAAGGTTTATAAACTGTTCTCCTCATACTAAAACAAATCATTAGCTTAATTAGTAAGACAGCTCTTATCAGCAGCCTTCCACTATTTCGTTTTCTACTCATCCAGCTTCTTAAAAATTGCTGCAAATAGCTTGGAGCCTGCACTGTAAGGAAATGCTGCCCATTAGCATTAAGGGTCTTCGATCCGTTAGCTCAATCTGAAGGGTGACATGAAGCCCTAAAAAGAGTCATTTGGTGTCTCAACATTTGCCTGCTGCCCTGGACCTACTGCTCTAGTACTGACACAGGACAGTTAAAGTTCCTAAATATAGTCTTGTTCTGGAGAAATAATGGTGACAATCCCTTAAACAACAACAAAACCCAAACAAAATGAAACAGAAAAAAATTAATTCTTCTAATTTCCCTGGAAATGACTCCAAGCACCCACCCATTTCCCTGCTCTACACCCACCCCACCACCCCCACCAATTATTCAGCTTCTTTGTCTAAAAATTAGGAAAACCAGAACCCCATCATAGAGGACATACTTGTTCAAATGTAAAGCATTTCATTCTACAAAATAACAACATGGGCAAAATTGTGTGTTAGGAGAAAATACTGCAATGCTTAGGGCATCTCATTTTAGCAGATTAGTGGACCTAGCCCACAGAACACATGCTAGCCCTTGCCAGTTTTAAGACTGGAAATGACTCAAGTCTGCCCCTGTATGCTGCCTTGATGGGAGGAAACCACTGCAGCTATTCAGAACGTTGTTCAGTATTCTGCTCACCGCAGATCAGGGTGAAAAGGGACTGGGCCAAGCAGCGTGGCCTCCAAGTGTCAAAAGAAAAACTGTATTATTCTCAAGTACTGACATTCATTGTCAAAGTTTTAAAAAAACCCAAACTATTGTATATCTTCATGTTTGATTCAATAAAAAATAAAGAGTTTTTCTTCCACAGTTTATAAAGGGGAAGCCCACTTCAGAAATCGAAGAGGAGTTATTGAATTAGCCGGAGCCATTAGATGTACTACAGGACGATCTCCTTTTGCCTACCTACGTTACGGATGCTACTGTGGTCTGGGAGGAAGAGGATGGCCCAAGGACAGAGTAGACTGGTAAGAGTAACTATTTATCTGAGTAATTAAGTGCTGAATGTACGCAGATGACAGAGTAAAAGGACTAAAATATTAATTAGGCTTATTTAACATCCGTGAGGGAACTGAATTTAAACACACCTCAGACTGCTAAGAAACTCTGAAGCATTAAAATTGTGTTACTATAGATCTATACGAGTCCTACTTGCCTTTAGCTCAAACTCTCATCGCATTAATACTGGATTCACAGTACAGTTGAGTTTCTTTGCTGTTGCTGTTTGGCCAACAGCTGAAGAACTAAAGTCTTCCTGGAGAAGCTTTAAAGCTCAAACATTCAAGCTATCCATAAAAGTAATTTTTTTTTTAATAAAAATAATCACAGTTGAAAAATCTTTTGATTCTACTACCATCCAACCCATTAGTATTCAAAATAATACATAGAAAATTATGCAAAATTCAACCTGTTGAAAAATAACTTGAATAAACGTAATTATGAATTGTTACCAAAATAATTCTAAAAACGGACCTTTGTATTTAGTACTAAATCTCAGCATATTGACTACCATCAATTTAATTTATAATTGAACATTAGCTGACAGAAAGATGATTTGCTGGTCACAGTAGTTAAATAAAGGTTTTATATTTTCAAGTTTATCATTATAATGATACATTTCCCCACCATATGGGACATCTCAAATTCTGACTTATCAGATATATTGTAAATTAAAAGGAAAACAAATGTCTGATACTCATATCTAGGGTAGAATACATGGAAATCTCAACTCTGATTTTTTTTTTTTTTGTGTATAAAGATTCTAGTCGTGATTAGACCTAAAACTTGTAGAATCTTTGACTACATATTTCAAGTTTTTGGATGTGTAATCTGTTATTTTAAAGACAACTTTGTAGAATGTAATTGCTACTTTAATGACTGGGAACACAGGCAAAAAGAAGGGACTATGATTAGTTCTGGTCATCTGTATACTTAAAAGATAATGATGGAGAATCTGCAGTTTGCCAGTCTTTCACTGGAGGCCACTTCTTCATTTGTAAAAGTCGCACAGTAGCAAGAAGCTGTTTCTTCACAAAACACACTTAAGTATTTGTGGTCTGGGTTTTAATAGCTACAGAACGTTAAGAACAAGCCAGAGTGAGTGCACTTACTCTACCACATTTGAACAGAATCAAGAATTGCACCAATTGATAGCCACAAACATTCTTACCAAGTTTGATTTCTTAAAAGTTTTGAGCTACATTGTGAGCTGTTTACGTTCAGAATTATGCCGCAAACAAGTTAAGTGAAAACACAGAAATACTTAATCTGAAGTAAGATCATCTGTAATGGAATTATTCAAATAATAGTTATTGCAATTTAGATTTTTGCCTGCCACTTACAAAAATAAACTTTCACATGGAGACAATCATATATTGCTTTCATAAGATAAAACAAAATCCTTAAGCATCTATTTTTATTTAAAATGCTTAAGAGAGGACTAAAGTAATTCTAAAAATTTTTGTAAACACGTGAAGATAGATGGCACTATGGCAAAAGAAGCTGTATTTCCTTGTTTATTTACCTTAGTACTGCTACAAAGACACATTAGAATTTTACTTTTTTTTATTTCTATGCATGAAATGGATGTAGTAAGCTACTTCAGGAGCATGTGCTGTTTAACTATTACGTACCACATGATCTTTAAATGGCGATTCATGTGGAATTACCAAGTAATTATTTAATAAGCATAGGGGAAAAAAAAGTAATTGCAAGTGAGAGCTCACAGCATTAACTTTTTCTATTGCAGATACAAATTCCTCAGGCAATCTAAACACCATCTAAACATCATGTGCCTACTGTAACATGATGGTTTTAGGCTACCAGGAGGAAACTGAATGTCTGAATGCAAAGAGCTCACGGATACACCCTGTTCTTCCCCGAAGTAAAAATGCAAAAATTTACAAGCTATCTAATTTCAGGTCATTATTACCTCCTCTACTTGCTGTTCTGGGCTTGCAACGACTCTACACCAGGAAGAATGCTTACCTGTACAGTTCAGTTACACAATGTAATAGAAACTCTATGAATTCATTGCCCCAATTATGACAAGAACAATTCTGAAATCATCATTTTGGGCAATTTTCAAATTTTTCTCATGATAGTGAGCAAACTGTTTTACTTATATTATGGCATTAATCAGCACCCATGCCTATTCATTACTGAACGTTTCACCTGCTCTCAGCCTTTCTGCCACCATCTAAGGACTTTGCTAAAAGATGACATTTCTGATAGTACGCTATGGCCTAACAAATCTTCTTGTCTCTTCCCTGTTAGTAACTGTTACAACAGCATCAGTAACTGGCAGGAAAACACATCATTTATTATCTGACAGACTATTCTGGCATTTAATCTTTTTCTTGGAAGGGGTAGGAGAGAAGCATATCCACATAAAATTTTATTGTATTTAAAACAGAGAATGCTTTAAAGTTTCCTTGTATTTTCATCTATAGGAAGTTCAACTAGATCAATGTGTACCGGACATTTTCCTCATCATTGATTACATGAAAAGAGTAATAATTTTTTCCAGGTGATCTCTTAAACAATTACCCTGTTTTGATTCCTGAGCAGGTAACTGTTTCTACATTCACGTATGTTGACTGTTTTATTATTTCACAGCCTGTACAAACATGCTGATAAAACCCATCCACATTATGTGATCATAAATCACCACAGCACGAATTAAGGCAAGCCCCTTTCTGTTACTCCCAGGTGCTGCTTTAACCATGACTGCTGCTATGGTAAGGCAGAACAAGCAGGTTGTCACCCAAAGACAGAAAATTATTACTGGGAATGTGACGACAATGCTGCTGTGTGTGGTGAGTCAACAGTTCTAGTTGGGTTTTTTTGGTGAGGTTTTGTTTTTGTTCTGATTTTAAAACTTCTACAGACTGTCTCATTGACTTAATAGAAAGATATTTTCTTAATTAACTGTAAAATTCTTCCTTTACCATCCTTCCTTTTGTGACTTTTTTTGCCAGGATAAGCTGTGCTTCCAGGAAGCACATGCCAACCCAATGAATGCAGTTTCCTTTTAATCCCCACCTACTGACATACATAAGCAAACAAAATTCTGATCTACATGTTTCTATTACCCTTGCAGAAAACACTGCCAAAAACCCCCCTCTTTTTACTCGGCATTTGCATATGTTGAGGAACCTATGTTATGCTACTCCCTGCAGGTCTCCAACTGGAAAATAACAACTAACAGGAGGCAAGAAAACTGCAACTTTTAAAAATATTATACTTAGCAGAAGTATTTCACACCATTTATAAGTTTATGATGGACAAGTTTCTGGCATACTTACCACTGATCAGTTGCACAGCCCACTACTAGTGGCTGCAATTTATGAATGAATTCACAATTACAACTCACGATTTCAAACACTGAGGTAATAAAATATTTGATGAGTATGTTTATGTATGGAAGTAACATGTATACCAGCCATAAAACGTTAATTTGAAAATATTTACACGTTGCAATAGGTGGCTGACCACATCCTGCTAAATTTTGTTCGATTGCTCCAAAATATGAATGTAATATATGTGCCATGTTGCAGTATAAAAGAGAAAGACAAAGAGATCTCAAACAAACAAACAAAATATGTTTAACAGGAAAAAGCAGCACTTCTTTTACATGATTTCTTCACAACTCCCAAAGTTTTAGCAAATATTTTCCGATATACTTCAAAGACTTTTCGAAACTCTAACTTCTCACAAGCCCCTAAAACTTGCAGTGTTTTTTCTTGTTGTTGTCAGGTTTTAGACTTTTTTTGTTTGGGGTTTTTTGCGGGGGGGTGTTGTTTATTTGTTTTAAATTGGGTGCTAGGTCAGTTACGTTGCATGTAATTTTATGCTACAACCTAGCATGCAAAGCAGCTTGAGAATTGGTTATTATCTGCACCACAAAAATGCAGACCCTTACATTAACTTATTTACGAGTCTGAGTTTCTGACTACCATAGTTTATAAAGGCAACACAGTAGGCCATTCAGAGAAAACACAAAAACTTCTTATTTCATAACTCAGTTTAGAATTTGCCTGACCCGAAATCAAATGAATGACACTATTTCCTTTCCTCCTTTCCATTCAGCCTTTACTTTGCCCAAGTGTCTACTTTATGCAGAATCTCTACTTGCTAATTTCCTCTTGGGTCCAGAAGTACTAAGTGTCTTCTCTCTCAAACTATTTAATTAATTGTCAAGTTGCAGTCCACCTATATTTGGCTGTAAAGGTTCTGCTCCTGTTCCATCCAGAAGCTGACAATATTTTAAAATATTGGCCAAGATAGTAGGCATGTCATCAACAAACAAAGTTGAAACAAAGTCCCCAGTGTACCATGGAGAAGATTAAGCTTGGAGCAATAAACAGAGAAGGAATATTCTCAGTTAATGTTTGAGGGTTTTTATTCTATCATATTTTTTATGCTACTTATGCTATTGAGTAGTTCTTAGGGTAGCTAGTTGCAGTGTCAACATATATACATTGAGAACACTTCCATTTCATAGCAGAATTTGGGTTCATTCACAAAACTGAACACTTGTTCTGCTTGTAGACAAATCTCAAGCAGAGAGTCAGCTGAGCTTTCAAAATGTTAAATACTCAGACAAAATATAATCAAGGATTCTTCAGTTTACAGAGAGTTGCAGAGAGAAAAAACATACATTTCTGGGTTGGCACAATAAAACCAAAATATATTGCTGTAGAAAAAAATGTTCATGCCAAGAAGAAACATTCACGCCAAGAAACCTGTTAAGTTACAACACTACAATCATAAAACTACTCTGCTCTCGTGAGACCCCCCCTGCAGTGCTGTGTCCAGCTCTGGGGCCCCCAGTATAAGAAGGACATGGACCTGCTCAAGTGAGTCCAGAGGAGGCCACAAAGATGATCAGGGGGCTGGAGCACCTCCCTGTGAGGACAGGCTGAGAGAGTTGGGGGTGTTCAGCCTGGAGAAGAGAAGGCTCCGGGGAGACCTTAGAGCAGCCTCCCAGTACTTAAAGGGTGTACAGGAAAGATGGGGAGGGACTCTTGATCAGGGAGTGTAGGGATAGGACCAGGGGTAATGGGTTTAAACTGAAAGAGGATAGATTCAGATTAGATATAAGGAAGAAATTCTTCCCTGTGAGGGTGGTGAGACACTGGCACAGGTTGCCCAGAGAAGCTGTGGCTGCCTCCTCCCTGGCAGTGTTCAAGGCCAGGTTGGATGGGGCTTTGAGCAACCTGGGCTAGTGGAAGGTGTCCCTGCCCATGGCAGGGGGTTGGGACTGGATGATCTTTAAGGTCCCTTCCCACCCAAACCATTCTATGATTCTAAAACAAATATAGCCAGACATGGATTTTATTTTATTTAAACACAGTTTACTTCTTACTGAATGCCTTAATAAATAAAAGTGGGTGATTTAAGATGAACATGGAATATCTCTGCATCCCTTATTTCACATACATGATTTAATGCTACATCCTTTAGTAGATTAAAGCATATGTGAAATGGAAAATATCTTCCCAAACTCAAGTTTCACTAGAGCAACAGGGGAGGCAGGAAGGGTCTTCTAAAGGGGAATCAGTTATCAGAGTTCCTTTATTAAAGAACATGAAGAGGAGTATTTAAGTCTTTATCCAATTATTATACTTTCATCTGCCAAGATAGTTCCACTGATTATCAATGGTCACTAAACCAGACCATGCTTGTATATTCTCTGTTGCTAAGATGTCCTAGCATGGAGCTCTGTCTAAAAAACTTGGAAGAAATGTCTTAACTAAAGCTCAGTATAGTTCCTACTGCACTTGAAATATAAGAGCCATTTATATGCCAAATATGGAACATGAGGTAGCAATTTTTGGTATTCCATTTGGTATTTTTAATTACTTCAGACTAACATCAAACTTACTGTGTTTTCTTTCAGAATCACTAGAGGACAAGTGTCAAAAAATGGCATGTGAATGTGACCGTGAAGCTGCCAAATGTTTTTCTAAAGCTCCCTATCATACAAAATACCTTTTGTGGCCAGACTTTATGTGTGGCGAGATTCAGCCTTTGTGCAGGTATTAGATATACAGCAGCAGTCTTTATGAAAACTCCGTATGTATTTAAATCTAAAATGACTCTTTTTTTTTTGTCACAGTAGTGACAACAAATTATTTTCCCCTTTCTTGATCCTCCTTCCTGCCGCCTCAGCCTCTCCACCCCAGAATGGCCAAAGTAAACATTTATCCCCTTAAATACTTCTGCAGTGCACAGACTAAAAGCAAGTTCATTATTTCTGTGTAAGCTTTTATTGACTGAACAGGAATTCATCAGTTTAAGGAGTAACTGACTTAAAATTAATTTGGTTTATATTCAGATTTGCAGTATCATTCACTAAACTTTTCATCCCCCCTCCACTGTCTCCAAGATACAAATCAATCTTTTACACTGCTTACCTTAACATTTGTTAACTTTGAACTGACTGGAAGAAATGCAAGTGACAGTGTCAGCACAAAGAGCCCTCTCATCTGTATTAAACACTTACTATGCAGCCTAATTTAACTTTTGCATCTTTCAGCTTAAGTAGTCCTACCTGTATTAAAAAATGCCTAATATAATTCTTTTTTTCTAGTATTTACTTTTTAAATACAGTTTTCTAAAAAGTTGTTGATTTGATATGATTCAGGCTCCCTACTGTATGTACACCTTGTGTTTCCTGTGGGCACAGGGAGAAGTTCTACCCTTAAAACTTCACAGCCAGATTTAAAAGTGCAAATGCAAACCATCACCAAGACAGATAGATACATGAAAAAAGTATCAGTCACTGGGACCAACTGCCCTTCCCATAAGCATTGGATCTTGGACACCATGAGTTTGCAAAGTCCAGAAGTGTATATACCTCATAAGGATGTAAAGATGGTTTTAGTTAGAGTCACTTCATAGTTTCTTGAAACCTTTTAGGAAGAGAAATCAGTAACATGAATTGCTGAATAATACACTTCTTCATAACTTCCATTTTTAACAGTTTAAGATCCAGAAGTATTTTATGTCTACTTTCACCCACCTCAACTTACTTAAAGATGCAGGGCTACTGAACAAGTTTGCACAAGTCAAAGCTAATGACAAGTACTTCAATATATATATATAAAAAAAAAAAAGCACTTCTTTAAGAAGGATGAAGATTTCAAAAGAGATCTTTAATCTTTAAAAATATTCCTAGGCAAATGTAAAGTTTGTATTAATGATACAAATGAAAAAAACCCAAACAAACCAATGTCGAATGCAAGGGGACAAAGCTCTTGAAAAATCTAACTTTTGCTTCAGTCAAAAAACATACATTAACAACTGGCAATCCCATTTACACAAAATAATTTTCCAGTCAATATTCACTTACAGATCTAGATACACACATTATATTGCAGCAAGATGTAATTACAGTGTCAGGTCACTTTTCCAAAATAATCCTTTTTAAGAGATAATCCTGAATTTAAGAATTAGCAACAGACTTCAAGAGGAGCATGTTAAAGCAGCTATTGATGAAGTCTAACTGATCTGAATAAAAAAAATTTGAATGGCAATCACCACATTTTCCAAAAGACAAGAAAACTCAAGCAGTCTTTGCGCCTTCAACAGTGGGAATTTTAGAACAAACTCTCCTGTGAGACTGTGTATTTGACAATCACATCTTTACATGTAAAGTAGACTGGAAACACTGAAGTACTTTCAGTATCAAGCCTATCCAGGAAGAGCTTTCCTTTGGCAAACTTCAGTTGAGGAACACACCACTAAGTTTTAAAAAAAAAAAAAATTTAAAAAAAAAAAAAATCACTGTAGATGTTCAGAAGACACTGATTTTAAGGCAGGCTTGAAAACAACCAGAATGCTCAAGACAGAATAAGTAAGTTTGATTTGTTCAAAAATAGGGTGATATGACTGTCTGAGTTTTACATCGCTAAATCAGGAATGTTTTTACTGTTTTTTTTTTTTAATAGAAAATTCCTTTCATATAATAAAGCCCATCCTCAGATTTGGAATCAGCTGGTTCAAGAGTAACTTACCTTAAGGCTTTTTTGTATGTTTAAGTTAACGTAATCCACCACTTTTACTGCCACATATATGAAGAAGCAAAGCTTATTTCAAAATGTCCATTTTTAGAAGGTAAACAGCTCAAAAGTTCCAATGCCAGTCACTGCACTTGTGTTTCCAGACGTCTTACTTCTTTAACGACAAGATCAATGTTTATAATTGGGTTAAAGTACAAGGCCCAGTAAAACAAACAATTGCAAACAAACTGAGGAATAAAAGGCCAAAAAATGGCAACAAAAAGACCCTGGGTTGAGACTTTCCAGAAATGTCTCCACATTCTGTGAGGAATAGTCCTGTGAAAAAGGAAAGGGAGAGGCTTAGAGGAAATTTCCATTTTGTTTTTACCCATTCTACGAAAAGCTAGTACGTGCTGCAGCCTCAAATTATTTAGTAGTTACTCAGGTACCTGTAAAACGTCATTTCGCACTCCAGAAAAACTTTCTTAAAATACAGTAATACTAGATTTTAGATGAAGAGGCATTAAGTCAATTTATTCAGACCACAAAGCACAGCAAGTTAAAGTGGTCAAACTCCCGATTTGTCACAGATTATTTCCAGGTCCCCTGCTCTCCCTTGAAGAGGTTCTGCCCCCTAGCTGCTGCAGAGGCAGAGAAAACCCAGTACACACCAACACAAGAATTTCTCCTATGCAAGTTTTAAAAACTATAAATAAAAGATCACAGCAATTATGAAGTAATATCAATATGCTTGAATTAAGGCTAAAACAGTAACTGAAAACAGCAATTCTGATCACCTATCAGAAATAATATTAGTGTAACTAAACTTATTTATGATCCTGAGGTCTCTCCTTTAATAACTATATTGTAAGCATATAATGACAAAGTTCTTATGTATTGAGTTCTCAGCTGACAGCTAATACCAGTTATCATAAAAGGCAATTCTCAAGGTAAAAGTTAACATTTATCCGATGGTTAAGAACATGCTTATTTCCGTTACTACATTTGGTACATCTGATCAGTAAAACCAGCTGTAAGAAACCCTTTCAAGTACTATCAGAAATAAAGATATTAAAGAGTGGGTACAGTATATGTGCAGGTTCAGATTCACACATTCTTGTTAACCTCAGAGTTGTGGTTAGACACTGTCATTTCAGTCATCTACTGTGAAATAGCAAGACTGTTACTTTCTATTTATAAGGCCACGTACTTCCTATCCTCAAGAAGCTCCGTAAGACTTACTTCAATTCTCTTCTTGACCAGAGCCTCCAAAAGGAGAACAATTCCAGAACAGAGAGCAACATGGCATTTACAATTATAAATCTTGATGTCCAGTAGTGCACATCCAGCCAATCCCAAGCAAACTCAGCTATCAACTGGTATGGCAAAAATAAATACTTCACAATGAATTCTCTCCACTGTTTCCAAGAAGGATCTTTAAGGTCCTGCAAATGAGGATAAAAAGCCTGTGAATCAATTTCCTATTAATCAGACACAATACTGGCTTATTTCCCCTACTCTTTTATTGAAAAACTGTTTTTTCATACATTGAAAGCAGCAATCTATCTTTACTATACTTTCTGGTAGATAATACCAGTAATTTCCATATACCAGTATAATTTCCATTATACCCAGTAATTTCCATTAGATTAGAATAAAACATCACAGACAGCCAGACCTTATAATGCCATTTGTTAAAATACAGGTGTTTTGAGTGAACAGCCTTTCTGTAGTCATGTGAACTTCAAAAAAAGTCAGTTTCAGAGATTTAACGTATTAAAAGCCTTAAATCAATCTTATTATAAGGTAATGGTCCAGCTCTGGGGATCACATACAATAAAATCAAGGAATCACTCATTTTGTAGGACTTCTATTTTTTTTAAAAAAAAGTTGTAAAAATATGAAATGGTGAATAATTACATCATATTCTTATGCTGCCAGTCTTAAAATGCTTATAACTAAAGCAAGTAGCACATTTAATGTTTTGAACACTTACTAGTAGTTTTGTGACAGTATCTTCATACTTATCTTCTTGTGTAGGGCAAATTGTGTGGATGAAAGGTAGGAAAGCTTCTGCATAATCAAACAAGTAAAGGTATAACATACTGAGTCTTGGAGAACTCTTCAGTGCATAGAGAAGAAAGAGTGCTTTTCCTGGATTTACTGCCTGAAAGGTATCAAATTATCAAGTTTCAAACAATGAAAAAATAAAATGAAAGGGACATGCCAATTCTTAGATTTTTCTGACAATCATTTTTCAAAGGATCATTTTTCAAACACAACAGTTCATTGAACTGAGCAGTTTTTACAAAGGTAATTCTACTACCTTAATGCTCCTCCTGGCTTTAAGAGAATTTTCTTTTAAAGATATTATTTTAAAAATACTTAATATACATGACAGATTTTATATAAAATTTACCTTATATTCCCAAAGGTTCTGTGGTGGTTTAACACCTAAAGTTTTCACACATTCCAGTTCTGCCACAATAGCTTTTCTATGGTTACTGTTCTCTATACTGTAAGGCTCTTTTGTGAAATCCTCCTCTGTCAGTGTTAGAAGGAGTCTACAAAAGCAGAAGAATGCAGAAGGTAAACAGTGCCTCTTCACCAAAAAGGTACGACTAACAAATTAGCAATTACATACTGAAACAATAAGCTACTGATAGAAGGTATCACCTTTTGGATTACATTCCATATCAAGTGTTCTGAATCAACTGCATCTCAGAGCCTGGGTTTTAAATATCCTTCTTTTCAAGTTTTCTCTTGCCTGCTTTCAGCATGCAAATTTATCAGCTTGTTGGCTATTACTGGACACAGTTCTTCAGTACTTCACAGATCTAGTCTGGTCTCCTGAAATCAAACCTAGAGCTCTTGGGTGGAATGCAACAATGCATATAGCATATGATTATTTTCACAAGAAAGAAAAGGTGGGAGGGGTGGATAATATACAGTAGAATTTTACTTTCAGTATCATTTCAGTCTGCATTGTCAGCATTTAAAAAAGTTCTTAGAAAATTTTCCGTTAGCTTGCTTAGTATCTAGTACTAAAGTTTTCAACTACAAGTATTAAAACTTCTCCTGAATTTTATTCTGATACATCAACAGAATATTCCCACAATCTATGGAAAGAAATACGGTCATTTCACAATACCCCGTTCCTAATGAAAGCTATCCAGTAGTCCAATCAAATGACAGCTGTTCTTGACAATTAGGCCTCTCACCTTCCATTCACCTTCTCCAGTAAAAATCTTTCTTTATAATGTGAAGCCCATGGGCCCAGCTGCTCTAGCCAAAGTATCACTTCCTCAGCAGTCCATTTAGCAACAGGCTTGTGGACAAGAAGATCTTCTTCAAATTCTCTGCTACTCCAGTGATATCCAAGTAGAACTACCTATAGGTAGATGAAAAAAAAAGAAAGGAAAGAAAAGAGATCCTTTACCTGCAAAGCAAATACATTAATGATACAAGTAAACACACATTAAAGGGCTTAACATGTAGAATCCTCTGTTTTATAAGCCCTAGAATATTCAGGTTATAAGAAAGGATCTTGAGGTTTTTACCCAATTTGTCTAACTTCCATTTGCTGTATATTGCAATTGTAGTTCCCGACAGACAACTCTGAATGCTACCTTATTTACTCTGCTCAGCTGAAGTTTCTTCTGTGCTGACGATCTTTTTTATGTGTAAGTTAAGTATATTTGATTGCATACTTAATGAAGTAAATATGGAAAACCAACCAGACGAAACTTACTGCTACACAAGTTAAAGCTGTCAGAACGCCTGAGAAAAACCCTCCTCCTCGAGGATTAATTCTTCCTGTGTTCGGAACTGTAGGGATCTGGTCATTCCCATATTTTTGGAAGGTTGCTAAGCTGCGTGCTACATCACTGTTTTGTTGAATATCTTCTTTTCTTTGTTCAATGGCATCAGAAAATAGCTTTTCAATAACATCCCTATTGGGAAAAATATTTGTCATTGTACTATAACCATTGAGGCTTAACATTCAGAAAAAGGACTAATTTTGGGGTTTTTGTTTTCCACCCTCTAGTAAAGACTGTCATCTTTGAAAGCAAGAAAACATTAGTTATTAATACTTAGTAAAGTTAAATTTAAATCAATTACTTCCTAACATTTTCCTTTGCTTTTAAAGATAGGAAGTTAAAATATCACATTCAAAAACATAAAAATCCTTGGGTTTATATAAAACTACAATTGTGTGCACTACTGGCAAGCCCTGATTATTCAAAAATGCTAAACAAAAGACAACAAAAGCCTACCATCAATCCTACCATTTATTAAATATTTATTAAAATATTATTAGCCTAAGATTAACACAAGAACTTGTGGGTAATTCAAGACAGCAAATTGATATTTCTGGCTTTGTTCTGCAATAAGATCACATTTCTTCCTACAAATAATTCCTATTACAGGAGTAATTACACAATTATCAAAGATCATTCTAACTTAGAAGTATTAGGAAACAACCAGCTGTAATAAAAGATGCAAGTGTCTCAATACTAAAAAAGAATTCCTCCTCTCCATCCCCCAAAAAATTCAGAAGAGGGGAAAAAAAACCCAAAACCAAAACCAAAGCCAACCTACCCACCCCTCAGTTCCATGCAGAAAAGTGTGCTTGAAAGTTCGGTACGAGTGCAGAACGTGAAAGATTTCAGGATTTAAACGTCCTTGCAACAGTTCAGATTACCAATAAACTACGAAAATCTACAGCAAACTCAAAAAACCAGACAACTAATTTCGGTGGTTTTAAAAATCAAAAAATGGTGTAGTATATTCACCTGAGGAGGATGTTGACTTTGGGGAATCCTTCCCATTTTTCTCTGCATTCAGGGCATTCATTCTTCTTGGATGATACCCACCACAAGGCTAGGCAATGTCTACAGAAACTGTGCCCACAGTTCAGGGTGGTGGGATTGACCAGAATGTCATAACAGCAGTGGCAAAGGAACTCGCTAACTGATATCTGCCGACCGATCTCTGGAGTAGCGTGTGTTTCAACTTTTGCCCTCTCCGTTTCACCTTGTAGAGTCTCATCTTCTTCCATTTTCTTTTATGCCTTATGCAAACAGAAAGCTCTCTCAGATCTTCAAACCAGGTAAGGCATTACTTCTGCAAAGCAAGAAGTTAAACCTCATTAAGAAAAAAGTTACTACAGAACTTTAGAATTGCAAGCAGTATAATTTATCATTGTAATTCTTTTGTTGGTCTTATGGTTTTAAACTTTTAAACTAACAGCTCTCGCAGAATGAAACATGATCTTCTACTTTTTCAAAAACACATTAATTGCAAACTACAATCAAAACCAGATTCTGTATGTAAACGGTGAGCTCAATCTCCCTGTATTTTCTTTTCCTATGTTACGTAACACATGAAAGTGAAACAAAAAACCTCACTATAATTCAGATGATTTTGACAGTATCTTTAATCAAGATTTTAGTAAAACACACCAACCAAAAGAAGTATCATTAGAAAATACCATCAGAGAACACAAAAAGAAAACACCAGTATAACGTAATGATCTAATTTACTGTATTACTATTCTTTCCAAGCATATGGAATAAAGCATTACTAAAAAAGGTCAATGATAGACATTGCTGGCCAATATTTAAAAGAAAAGAAGTAAAAATTAGATTCACAAAATCATATGTTTAAGAATTATAAAGGACTGGACTGATCTGCTTGCCATCTCAGTGAAGGACTGCACTCCGTATTAACTTTACTGGTAATTACTCTTTGCTAGTATTTCAGAAAATGCACAAATGAGAAGAGTTTAAGATTGTTCCAAGCTTCCCAAAACTATAAACCTATTTGCTCAATGTTCCTACTATACTCTCTCGGATGTCTGTATCTAGTTTCTTAAGAAAAACACTGACACAGAATCACCTACCTACCAGTCATGATATGTTAGAAGCTATCAAAAACTACACAATTTTCTCCTCAGGCACTACAAAACCAAAATATGCTTATGCTCTCCACCATGTGGCTCCCGCTTACTACTAAGTTACCATCTTTCCATCCAGATCAAGCACAAAGAGGTGATCACGCAAGTTGGTAAAGAATAAAAATTTAAAAATTACAAGCAGTACAGAAATACAAACCAACAGTGCAACTGGGATCCGCAGACCACTTACGAACATGTCTTTTCCCAGCAAAGCAAAGACTGTTGGTTTTCTAAAAGACAAACCCGAAACTTCACTTACAACAGGAGAAATAAAAACAAGGTTGTGCACCTCAGAACATTCTTCTAGTTTTCCTTGAACAACGGTTTGTGTGGGTGCAAAAATATTTCACCACTCGGGCTCTGCACCAAAGAAGAGAAGGGTCAGAATCCCCCCTGCCTCCTCCCCCCCAGCGCTGCTACCGCAACGGCGGCACCCACGGTCCGGGCCTGCAGCGCCGTGCCGGCCGCTTCCTCCCCCGGGCAAGGCAGGGCCCATCTCGGCGGCGTTACCGGCCCCGCTCCCCGCAGCGGCGGGCAGCCCGGCGGAACGGCCCCGCTCGGCCGCCCCCGGGCAGCAAGCGCAGGCCAAGGCCCCGCGGCAGCCCCGCCGGCCGAGGGCAGGCAGCCGGCCCGGGCCGCGCCCGACTCACCCGCCCGCTCCCGCGGCGCTCAGCGGCCTCCCCCGCCGCTTCCGCCCGGCTCAGCCCGGCCCTGGCGCCGCGCCGCTCTCCGCCGGGGGCCGGCAGGGTCGCGCAGCTCCCGCGGCTCGTCCCGCCGCCTCCCGGGAAGCGCGGTGAGCAGCGCCTCGGCCCGGGGGGTCTGGCTGCCAGCGGCCTCCCCGCCGCGGCCCCGCGACGGGCTCCAGAGCGAGAGGGGCGGGCGGCGAGGGGGGGGCCGCCGCAGCCTCCGGCCGCGCAGCAGCCGCCAGCCTACCGGTACAGTCTGTGTTAGCGCAGCCCGTTGCCTTTTTATCTTCAAGCGTTGTACTTGAAAACTGCTAAAATCACCGGGCAGGAGCACTACTGCGCTCACGGTTTGTTTAATACACCGTATTCATGAGAATTGAGCTACGTCTGCTGAAGGTATGTCTACAAACCCAGCTCATCTTCCTTCACAGAGACTTTGTCAAGGTTTATTTTACAAGATCTAAAGGTCTAATCTCGAAAGTAAGTTTGACTCTTCGATGGCAGTCTGACTGCAGTGCTAACACATACTGCACCAGGTCGGGTCACACAGGGACTATTTTTATCACGTCAGGGTGTATCTATATATACACACATTCACAATTGTTTATATCAGCCTCTGTTCCCTTACTGCATTTCTTTTTGACTAGAGTCCAAAGAAAATTGAGTGACTTTTTAAAGTACTGTTGAGATGTATTTTTTCACTGTGCAACACTGACGTTTTCTTAAAGATCTTGTTCCAGTTTGATACAAGCCACAAGTCCAGTTCAAATGACATCTCAGTTACCAAAACCAAATAATTAACTTTTTAATTATTCTGGCCTATCTCAATAAAGAAAATAATAGTCTCTCATTGTTTCCTCTCTCATATTATCCAGATTACTCCAGAGGACAATTATTACCATGTTGACACATACATAGGTCTCGTTTTGTTTGCTTTAGAGCTATCCTGATCAGATTTCTTATGGGACAGAAAAACATGTAGCTGAAAAGCCTGTCAACTGTTTAAGCAATGATCCAGTATTTGTATATCACACTTTCATATTCAGTTGTTTTACTTAACAGTTACTGCTTCTTTATTCTCACATGGAGTTCCCTTAGCAAGACTGCAGCATTACTGCTCGGATCCATTTGTGCCAAAACAATCGCAATCCAATTCTGGCCACCTTTAAAGTAATATATTAAAGGCACCAGACAAATTTTCTGTCGACATGGAATAAAGAGGCATTTATGCTTAAGCATACATGCCATTTCAAGACGTTTTTTTAAGACAAAATTCTAGCTATGTTCAGGGATCATAGGAATGACTATGGATTCCACAGCGGTTTTCAGCTTTAGTCAGATACAAGTTAAAACTCCACTAGCAGCACAGAATCACGGACATGCAGGTAAGTCCATACCAACCAGCTTCCAAGGCTTATTTTATGACATCTACCAACCAGCTCAAACTGATGTTTATTTGTAGTTTTAACTAAATATTTGAAGTCTCAATCAGCAAATTCTGAAACTACGCTAGCATAAAAGTATTAAACCTCTTTTAGATCAGAGAAAGTTCATTTAGATCTACCTTAGTACATGTGAGGTGAAAACCTGGCCCAGAATATTTAGGCCTTGTTCTAGAAACTAGTTTTTTACTACTTTTTGGTGTGTTTTAACTTAACTTCACATTTGATGTTCAGTAAAGTAACAGAACATACAAAAAGCGTTTGATACAGTCTGCTGCAGACTTACACCATGTTGTGGAAATGTAGCCTTTTTGCCCTGGTTTATAGAACTTTGATGTGTACAAAAGCAATGTAGTCCTGTAACTGGCTGTTTGAACTGCGCTCTCCCAAGAGTACCCAGTAATTTGTAAAGCAGCCAACCTCTTCTGATGTCATCTAAAAACAGAGATTTGAAGAACTCTGATTACAAACTACATATTCATAACTGCAGTTGCTTTAATATATACATGGCAAAGAACTAAGCAGGTACTTAATTAGGCAAATATGCTATCTTCTGAAACTATACAAAAGTGAAGATGTATGCCCTATGAAACATTTCTTGACATACACGATTGCAAGCAGAAAACTAATTAAGGAAAACTACGCAATAATGGGGATTAAAACTTGAGTAAGTATCATGAGAGTTCTAAATTATTCTTAACACATAATAGCAATTCATTTTAATTGCAATATATTATATACAGGAAGACAGTAAATATCAGACTATTCCTAAAGAGGAACAAAGCCAGAGAATGAGGCACCTGGGCTGTCAGCTGCACCATCAAAAATTAGATTTTTCTCCAAACCAGACCTTCTCAGCAAGGAAAAGGAAGGGAAAGCCCTCTCATCTATTCAAGCTCCAGTTGTGCAGTTTGGGACACTAGCAATGCAAACAGAAGTAATCCAGCAGTTAAAAAACCCCAACCAAATAAACCAACACAAAAGTAAACCTGAGGGGATTAACTGGACGTTAGACCTTCAAAGAGAAAAGATGACTAGTATCAAATAGTGGTTCTGACTACTATTAACTAGGCAGAAATTGGTTGAGATAGACAATTGTCCTAATTCAGCAGAGTACTTTGCTGTTACTGTAAAAAATTACTTTGTATCCTACATGCAGGGCACATTTCCAAGATGATGGCACCAGAAAAAGACGGAGCATACAATACTATATCCAAGATAAAACTATATTAACTCATAGTGTAGATTATTGCACCACATAAATATTTTTGAAGCTACTATCCCCAGAGTCAATGCTAACTATAATTGAGCTGGTTTAGTCCTGCTATTTAAGTTCTTTATATTTTTTCTCCAAGTTAAAAATAACTTTTTTTTAAAAACAACGAAATAACTTTAAAAACTAAAACAAAACCCCCCTTAAGTGTTTCAAATTTTCCTTCGAAATATGTAACATGTTGAAGTAAAAATGTCTAATCTGTAACACATAATAGTTCAATTCCTATTAAGTAACGGCACTTTATTACAGCATCTTACGTTTCTACTTGAGTTTAGCTTTATTTTGTAGGTGAATGCAGCAAAGAGTTTCTGGCTTTGTCAGCTACTTGGGGAAAAATGTCAGGTTTTTGAAACAGCCATCAATCACTTTAAAGTGCCATAAGCGCTTTAACTAGAAGCTGCAGGAGCATTTCTTAAAAATTAGAGTAAGATGAAAATTGTAGGCTTCAGCCAACTTACTGAAAAATTGAAAAATGTCTACTATTTTAACAAACCTCTTACTGAGCACCATTTAATCTTACAGATAATTTGCAAGGAGTGCATGTAGAATAAATTGCTTATACTGAAA
This sequence comes from Strix aluco, assembly GCF_031877795.1. Taxonomy (NCBI): domain Eukaryota; kingdom Metazoa; phylum Chordata; class Aves; order Strigiformes; family Strigidae; genus Strix; species Strix aluco. Next base: position 16,395,376 of record NC_133945.1, on the reverse strand, counting down.
AGGCAAAACGTCATCTTGAAGAATCTTTAAAAGCTCTTTAAAGTCCTGCATAATTCTGGATCTTCTACTCTATGCAGAAATTACCTTCCAATTTATGGAGAATTTTTCATTTAATTCGGCTGGAATTCTGTACAATATTCATCTTCTGTGTGAACTCTAAACCTGCAGCACATACACTAAACTCTGCATACTGTCCTTGCTCAGTTTCTGCGCTTGTGGAACACCTTGTGTCCTGGGCAGTTGTTTCCTTCCACCACACCGGGGTGGGGACATCCCGCTGGGCACTGAGCTTTGTTTACAGTTATTCTCCGATGATGTGTGAAAATGCTGGTTGTATCATTTTAACAGGAGGACAAACGCTTCCATAATACTTCAAGCCCACCAGTTCCTCCAGACTTTTCATTGTTAAGACATGATCACCAGTAGTTCCCCACTATCCTCCCGGCATCTCCTCAGCAAATCCCCATCCCTTTTTTCTTGCTTGTGCTAGTTCTGCCTTTCTGGTCCGAAAGGCAAAGGCCGCGTTTTCCAACATCCGTGACATTTCAAAACACCCCACAGAAGAGCACCTGTTTTGGGACTCCCTGCTGGCAGCCCTATTACAGCTCTCCGCTCCGCAGCGGCTGGCAGGGCCCTCCTCCTCCTCCTCTTCCTCCTCTTCTTCTTCTTCCTCCTCCTCCTCCCCCGCCGCCGCCACAGGGCGCGGCAGGCGGCTGAGGGGCACCTGTCAGGCCTAACGGCCCGCTGCAGCAGTGGCGGGGCTGTGCCCGTTCACCCGCTGGCGGACAGCCCTTCCCTCCGGGCGCGCTTCCCCAGCCGCCACGCCCGGGCGGGCCCGGGGCCGAGCGTGGGAACACGCAGCCGGTAGGCGGAGAGACGCGGGGCCGCCGGGCGCCGCCCCGGCAGAAAATGGCGGCCGCCCTGCCCGCCGCCTCCGGCGCTCACGTGGGCGCTCACGTGCGGCGGGGCGGTTTCCGGAAGCGCTCGGCGGAGGCTGCGGGTGGCGCCGGGCCGGGCCGAGCTCCGGCCGGGCTGGTGCGGGCGGGGATGGAGGTGATCAGAAGCAGTGAGTGACCAGCCGCCCCTTCGCGCCCTGCTCGGGTCGCACCTCGCGGCTGCGGCGGGAGGCTCCGAGCCGGCGGCGCAGAGGACGGCCCGGCTTCCCTTCCCTGGGGCGCGGCGGGGTCCGGCCTCGGCCTCTCCTGCAGGGGCGAAGGGGGTCCCCGCTCCTCCCCTCGCCGGGAGGGACAGCGCTGAGGGGGGAGGTGCGGCGGGCGGGCCTCCGCCCGCGCCCCGAGGCTGAGGGCGCGGCGGGCGGGCCCCGGGGCGGCAGGCCCCGCCGGTCCGGCCCCGGCCCTGCGCTCGCTGGCAGGTGCGGGCCGCCTCCGCCCGCCTGAGGGGTGGCGAGCTGCTCTAGGGAGTCGTTAGTAGTCTCAGGCGTGTTTTACCCCTTTACCCGCAGATTTTAAGGATAACCTAAACAAAGTATATGAAGCTATTGAGGAGTCGGACTTCCTGGCCATTGATGGGGAGTTTTCAGGTACAGTCGCACCTGTTTTGTGATTGTGGACTGTTAGCAATGTCTGTGCAGGCTCCCAGAGTTTGCTCATGTAATGTGTATCAGTGTTGGCTTGAAAAAGCTATAGCTAAGGCCACCACAGAATGATTAAACCGCTTATTATATGTGCGAAAGCAAGGTTTTGATCAAATAAAGATACATCTTACTCATGCTGCTTCTCCCTGCCCACAGTAATCTTTTAACATGTTAATTGATTTTCAGCTGCAGCCTAGGAAAAAAAAGAGATGATTTTATGTGTCATCAAAGCAAGAGATTGGAATAAATAAGGGAGGCCCTGCAAGTGTTTGGAAAGGGAAAGACAGCAGTAAGAACTGCATTTGTAAAACCCAGAGGGTCTGTGCATCGGAGAGATGCCTTAAGTGCGTTAGCTTTGGGATACAGAGTTCAGTCAGCCATGAAACATAAATGTGCTCAAGGTTAGGTTTTGTTAGATGTGGTGCTTATAGAAATATGGTGGTGTTATGTATTGCTTAAGGTGACTAATTCAATAAATCTGTGGACAGCACTCTTCCCACTTTTAGTTTGACTTTGGTCCTGCATTGTGTTGTAAAGACCCACCAACGTTGTTACTGCTAGATCTTTTCATGTTACTATCGCATAGAACAGGAACCAGAGCAGCAGAGCTTTACTGATAGAACGCTACCATTAAAACGGGTGGCTTTTACGATAACATGCATACTTTTATGCAGTAGAAAATCTTTCTCAACTTAACATGTACTTTAAGTGAAAACATTTTTCTTAAATTACCAGTTGTTGCATTTCATTGCTGTGGCTAATTTTGAAAACTTACCCAGTGCAAAATATGTTCTACTTTTTCAGGGATCAGCGATGGGCCTTCTGTTAGTGCATTAACCAATGGCTTTGACACTCCAGAAGAAAGGTACCAGAAGCTTAAAAAGGTAAAGATGCTGGAAAAAGGTTAGAACTCCTTAGTTCAAAATAGAGACAATGTAGGGAAATATGAGAGACATTTGTAAAATTGAGTTATGTAGAGCAGATGGGGATTGCTTTTCTCATTGTCTCTACTAACACAAGAGTTGAGGAGTGTTGCCTTAAACTTGCAGAAGTCATGATCAGAGCAGACAGACATTATTCCTCATACAAGAGTTAGTAGATGTGTAGAACTTGTTAAAGGCTGTTGAGAGTGTTAAAATTTATTAGTTCAGAGGGGGACTGGGCAAGAGAAATTCAGTGATAGAGAAACTGCGTCGGGACTAGGGTCCTTCCCAAACTACCTCCCCCTGCCAGCATGTACTGTCCCTAAACAAAACTTAAATGCCAGCTGCCACCTCCACCTCTGCCTCTCTGTAGCACACACACAAAGAAAAAGTCCTGGAGGGCGTGGAAAGAATTTTGAAAACTGGCCAGATGACCACAGGAAACAACATGTGGTGTGTGAGGGTCAAAAGGTCAAAACTGTGGTGTTTTGGATTGTGGGTTTTGTGTTGGGTTTTTTTTTTTCCGTAAGAGAAAGGAATCAGAAAAGACAAATGCTAAGCATCTCAGCACATGCTGTTTTCTGAAATGTCTGAGGAGTCAATAAATGCTGTTTACTAGTGTTCTGTTAAGAGATGCTGTAGGATGAGGGAAGTACTGGTTAGTGCTCCTACTGAGAAACGAGGACAACAAATGGCAAAAACTTGAGAGGAGGCTGTAGCTAAAAATAAAACCCCCCAAAAAAACAGAAAAACCAAACCCCAAACACTAAAGGAGACAATGGGAGTAGAGACCAGTTTCTTGAAGAGCATCCAGGAAGCCAAAGGATGCTGTATTCTGTTCATCTGGCTGAATATGAGCCTTTGAGTGCTTCAGGGTAGCTGGCACTTCAGGCTCTGCAGGCACGGTCAGTCTCTTGCTCGTTGTAAGAGGTCTGGTGTATCAGAAGCCAGCCCCAAATTCTTGGTTGTCACCTTCTTAAAACTTAACTCTTACCAGCTAATAAATTAACTTGATTATTGATATTTTTGATCTTTGTAGTCAAAGATAAGAGGACTAATTTTATATGTCTTCTTGCCACCTATTATTTTTTCCCTGTGATAGAAATGAATAATCCTATGTGTTCTTTGTGTTTAAAATGGGTGTTTGGCCCTCAGGAGCAATGAGTCTTTCAGTGAGACTACAATGCTTGTTTATTTTCTTCTACACTTGCAGTGGTGTTAAAAACCTTTCCAATATTGATCCAACAATTGTGAAATACTAGAGGACGTGATGATACAGCACCTAGTGACTATGCTAGTACATCTGTCACATTTTCCACTGTTAGCTACGTGGTTTAGAAGAATATTAAATGTATTATTACTTGTATTTGAAAACTAGATACAGCTAGTGTCCATCACAGCCTGCTCCCAGCCTACGGGGAATGTAAATGAATGTTGAGAAGGAGACTGACAGCTGCTTTAGATGCAGCATCTCGTGTGTGTGAGCAACAGGTGGAGAGATGGGACTTCCCTCAGTTCTTGTCTGTTTACGGAAGTGCATCCTACAAATCATCTTTGGGCAGTAGTAAGATGATTAAATGGGGATGAAAACTAGTTGAAAAACTCTGGTGTATTTCTTTAAAAATTACCAACAGAGAAAACATTGGTAAAGAAGATTCAGATTTGCTTAATTTGGAAATGGAGAGAAATCATATTTATTGTGGATACATCCTGGTTATCTTTAAATGTGTACGATTTTTATTCTCATGCCAAGTTTTCCTTTCCTTTCCAGCATTCCATGGATTTTTTGCTCTTTCAGTTTGGCCTTTGCACTTTTAAATATGATCACACAGAAGAAAAGTATGTTACTCTCTTATTTCTTGTTTTCTTAATTGAGGAATTTATGAAGTAGTATTGATAAGCTGTATTGACAGGCAATTCATCTTTTCCACAGGTATATAATGAAGTCATTTAATTTCTATATTTTTCCAAAACCCTTTAACAGAAGTTCACCAGATGTCAAGTTTGTCTGTCAGGTTAGTAGAAAAACAAGTTTGATTTTGTTTGGTTAAGGTATACATGCAGCAAACTTCTAAAAAATATTTCCAGGAAACTACATCATTGTAGAGGGAGAGGTGGTTGGTTCTTTTAACAGCTTAAAAGGCAGAAGAACATAAGTTTCTGGGGTTTGGGGTTTTTTTTTCCCTTATAAAAGAAATAAGCATCAGTTGAGAGCAATCCCTAAAAATGAGCTTTAAGGGAATATCTTTGACTTCAGTTTTTAAATCTTGTTATACACTACATTGTGTGGTTTCTGGAATTGGAGATAATGTTTCAAACCTGGCAAGGTGATTCTATTTTTTTTTCTTTTTCTTTCTTGTCTGACTTCCTGCTCCCTTGCTTTTTCTGTTTGATCCTTTATTTCCATCTGCTTATCTTGCTTTCACTGCTTCCCAGGCTATTGCCAGCATTTTTCTGGTCTCAGATTTGTTCTCCTGAACCACATTTTGCTTTCTTTAGTTTCCTCTCTCCACATAGCTTGTTCTTTCATCTTTATACCTTTAGTGTATTTATTGTTCTTGTACTTTATGGAAGCTGAAAATAAATAACTAAAGTAGCATAGCCTAAACTCTGTGTGGCTTCTTTAGGGTCACAAGCTTGGTTGCTCTTGACTTTGGACTTAGTATAATTTCTTTAGAAGTGAAAAATAACTGAATTGATCTTTTTATGCCACAGATGCTCTTGCCAATTGTAAGCTATTTTCTTTTGTTACAGAGTTCAAGTATAGATTTTTTAGCAAACCAAGGATTTGATTTTAATAAAGTTTTTCGCAATGGTGAGTTATTTTGGTGTGTTTTTTCTTTCGATGTCTGCAAAATTTATCATGACATCTTTCTTAATTTCTGAAAAAAGAAGGCAGCCATTCATAATACTCTTTTAACACATAATTAAGTTCTTCGTATTATTCTTATCCCATCTATAATTGTGCTGATAGTTTCTCCCTTTCCAAAAATTCATTGTATAGATTCAACAGAATAGAATTCCTATTTAGATAAGTGCTTGTTTGTTTATTTTTGTTTGGTGGCTAAACATAAATAGGTAGAGTAACATGTTATGTAGCAGTGTAATGGATCATAGCAATATTTTAGAAAAGGTATCAGTGCATTGTAATAGGTGCTGCTGCAGTCTATTATTAAAGTGATGCAGATAGCAAGGAAGGGGAGTGCTAAATATTTGTGTGATCGTGATTTACAGCTCTGCAGTCCTTAGGCTCCTGCCTTGTGCAGATAAGACATACAGCTCTTAAGAGTCCAGTGGTACCAGCTAATCTGGCATGTGCTAGAAGGAAGCCTGTATAGACACAGATGAACAATGGGGTCTAGAACAGATGACTGAAAGGGAAGGATATCTTTTGAGCCTTTAGGGGTGTAACACTGGCAGATGCTTGGTTAGTAATAACACTTTGGTAAATCATACATCCCTAATTTGTCTCTAATTATGATAAGCTTTTAAATGTAATTTAAATTTTTTTTTTTAATTTTATTTTCGAGGGATTCCGTATTTAAATCAGGAAGAAGAAAGACAGCTAAGGGAACAGTATGATGAAAAACGTTCTCAGGCCAATGGTGTGGGATCTCTGTCATACATTTCTCCTAATGCCACAAAGTGTCCTGTAACAATTCCTGAAGATCAGAAAAAATTCATTGAGAAAGTAGTGTAAGTAAAATTGTTCAATATCCTCTGATGTTGTTGAAACTAAAACATAAAGCGATAGTGACATGTTCATATGTTGAAGCTATTTTTATTAGTTCACTAGTTGTGAAATAATTCTCATTTTGTTATGAAGTGTTTTCTTGTCTTTTGGGGACAGCTGTAAACATTGTTTTAAAAAAAAAAAAAACCCAAAACAAAAACCAGTAACTATAGAAGCAAATAATCTATTTCTTCCAGGGAGCAGATAGAAGACTTATTAAAGAATGAAGAAAATGAAAGTTTGGAACTGGAGCCATGTACAGGGTCAGTTTCTGAAGTTACATATCTTCTAAAAAAATGATTTCTTTTGGCCATATAGAATTAGGGGAGTGACAAGGAAGAATAATATCTTTACTTGGGATAAGTGTAGCAGAATCTACATTTGACTAATCTCCGAAGGTTGAGAAAACGTGGTAATTTATATTGATGTCATGCTTTGTTTTATGAGCCATAACTTCTGGATGTAGTGACAACATACTTCAGCGTAGCCAAGAAGTGTCTTGCATATATGAATGTCCTTTTACTATTGCTGAAGTGCTTCATAAGCATTGGATACGCATTTTATAAACAAATTTCTCAAATCTATTGAGCTATAAGTTATCCATAGTTGACACTGTGTATTGAAACTGGTTTTAGTGGGTCTCCTTCCCAAAGTCTATTTAGCTTTGGAGTCCAGATGTTTGGAGAGTACAGTTATTTTAAAAATAATTAAAAAATTGAATTTAGAAATTCTAGAACATTGTATTGCTGGGGGTGAGGTAACATCACTGTATATATGTTCATTAATCATGACTACAGATTATTTGCTTATGACAAGATATGTGGATAAATGTACAGAATGGTGTAAATGCCTTTACAGCTTGGCAACTGAACATCAAAATTCAGTAAAACCCTTCCAAGCCTATAGGTTCTGGTAGCTGTGACTTAGGCTTTAAAAATCTTTCTCCAAATGAACATGGAGCCAGCTTTAACTGAACATTATTAATTTGAAATGCTTTTGTAAGAGGAGTATTAGTAACACAGTTGTCTTTTTGATTTTTAGATTTCAGAGGAAATTAATTTATCAGACCTTGAGTTGGAAGTAAGTTACTGGTAATACTGCCTTACTGCATAATTTTAGTATTTCTGGTAAGGAATCTGGGTAAGATCTGATCTACTTAACCTCAGAGGTGAATTTAGACTTCTTTTTTCTCTTTTGACAGAAGACTTTCATAATGTTCTGGAGATAAATTGCATTAAAATGGTTTGTGGTGATTCATCTGAATATTTTAAAGCTTAGTATTTATTCTATCATTCTTAATCTAAAATCTGTGAATAGAAGATCATAGCCTAGATTTAACTAACAAATGCGACTTGACAGGTTTTTAGTGAATAGAAAGTGCATGTGCTCATACAGATTGTGGGTTTGGCTTGGAAAATTACTAGCTCTATAGTAGGTACTGGTATGTTTATAGTTTTCTGTTAGATGCCAAGTATAAGCATTTCTGATGACTTAAAAATCCTAGTTCTAGTATTAATTCTCTCCTTTCTTGGATTACTTTATCCCTTATCTTTGCTGAAATATAACCCTTAAGGCCTTAGAAGAAACTGTAAGGCTGTAGAGATGAGATTTTTTCATTGTTCTGACAGCACTAGTAAAATGTGGAAAATACAGTGGAAATACATTTATTTTTTTTTCATGCACATTTAGTTAATTCAGTGTTGCAATAGTATGGCACTCAGACTGGAAGTGGATAAAATAAAGCTGCTCTCTGTAAAATGGAATCACAAGAAGCGAGCTTGAGAACTAATCTGAAAAAAGATGTTTTCAAGAATTTTTCTGTGTGAATTTTTTTAATATATTGATAGAATATCTATAGATTACAGTAGCACATAGTATTATGTTTGACACTTATTTGTGCATTTTCTCTCAGTGGATGGAAGAGTGTGTTCATGAGTTGTATTTTTTTTTAACATTCAGCTGTGTTGCTTTATGTGTGTGCAGCTGTGTGCACTCTGTGTGTATATTGGCGAGAGAACGCAAAGTTGTGAAGTTAGCATGGAGATAATTAAAGCAGCAAACAGTAAGGATATTGATTGCCCTTGTGTCCTGAACTCTTCACAGGTCATTTTCTCTAGTGAAGTGGTGTTCTGTTGTGCAACAGTGTTTTGATGCATCCAAGGTCTGTGACATGAAGCAGCTTGAAAGTGAGGTCTAAGTTCAAAATTGTGTGAGAAATCAGGGTGGAGAGGACACAATAGTACTCTTATATGTGTTCTCTCATACTAGATTTAGTAGTAGCCAGAGGATGAAGGAAACATACTGCTTCTGTGGTGGTTATATAATTGTGGTGAGTTTATTAGAATGGGAAGATCAGAGTAATCTCTACTTGTTAAGCAGTGGAAGACAATATTCTCTGACCTCGCTATCGGTTGGATGCTCTGTGCATGGTAGTACTTTGGTAATTGAATGTGATTGTGGTGGTGTGATGCAACCCTGTAGCAGAGGTAATGACATTTGTATTAATATTTCCTATTAGAGCTTACTGTTAGCAGGAAGTTCAGGGTTGTTTATAAATCCTAGAATGAGTGACCTATTAAAGTCATGCAGTCACCAAAGAAGCTGTCTTGTGGCTGCAAGTAAATGAGAACTTCCTCAACAGTGTTTTGGTTTTGGATTTCTTGAAAGAGATGCTAGATTGTGATGAAACATCTAGATGATGTTTGCTTGATATTGCTAAAATAAGAAGTTATAAGTTCCACGGCAATAGGATGGGAATTGCATAAGAAAATACATTTTAATGATAGTTACTGTTAGGTAAGTAAGGAGGCCAATTTAACTAGACTATTGCTTCAAATTTTCCATTAGTTTAAATTAAAAAGGAACTTTTAATAGTTCTTTTGCACTTAAGACATAGTAATAATGAAACATTAAATTACTGAATCACTGTTGTGGTTTCAATACGCTAAATGCCAAATTAATAACTAATTATATTTACTTTTCATTTGTTTTGATGTAGGTATCCAAAAGGTATCCATGTTGAAACTCTGGAGTCAGATAAGGTAACTAGGCATGTTACTGCCTGTAAAATTTGCTCTGTTTAAAGGAAATTGTACTTAATCTTTCCAAATCCCCAAACTTTTACATCTAACTTGAGTTTTGTTATGCAAAATGTGAAACATTTTAAATGGAATACAGTGAACTAGTTTCTAAACACTAAATCTGACCAACATATGAAGTGTAAGCATGTATTTGTGTGCCTTCATATTATTATTTTTTTAAAAGGATACAAAAGGTATTTTAAGATGTAGTGGATCTGACGTTCAGTATTGGTGAAAAGTAAGTCTATTGGTGAAAAGTAGATCTTGATCTTAGAGGAAAAATAGTGACATCACATGCTGTATCCTCAATTCCCAGCACAAATCTCTGCTTCGAAAGATATTTGAAATCCACTACTTAGAAGGAAACGCTGATAACCTTTCCTCAGAAGTAGAAAGTGGATTTAGTAAAAGTTAGGTTTTCAATACAGCTTTCTAAAGTAGGCTTTTGGTAGTAGGGTGATAGTGGTGCTTACAGTAGGGACAGTCATGTTGCCACGTAACTGCAGCTGAGGTATGACTTAATTTTCTTTTCAATGTAAATTTACAGAAACTTGTAGTGGTCTTAAATATGAACTTCTCAGAGTCATTCCTCAAACTATTCATTTTTGATTTTAGAAGGAGAGATATATTGCTATTAGTAAGGTAAATGAAGAGGAACGAAAAAGAAGAGAACAGCAGAAACAGGCAAAAGAACAGGTAAATAAGTTCCATTTCATTAGTTTACGTGAAAGAGGGAGGGGGAGAATCTATGGTTTCAGTCAGCTGCGCAGAATTGTGTGATAGGGTTGGGTAGCATTTCCCTTTTGTTTGGCTGTGGCTGTTGTCTGAAATTCATCCTCCAAATTCTATCAGGTAACTTAGGCTTTGAAGTAGAACAAGAAGAATTGCAAGACACCCTACGAAATTTTAAAGAAGGAGTAATTGTAGCATACTGAACCAATATTCTGGAGCAGTGAATTCCTCCTTATATGAACCTGCTCTTATCAGAGAGGCATGGTCTAGTAATAGGAAACATCAGTGATTGTATTTGTTAGTGCTGTATAACAATAGTCATTGCAAAAAGTCTTGCAGCAATTCTCAAGCAAGTTTTCACGTTGTCTGGATTCACAATCTGTCCTTGGAGTAGTACTCTGTTACAGAACTTGCTTGCTCTTGATTGTCAGAGTTAGTGTCCTGTACAATTAATATGTCATCTGACTTTTCTGGATGGAAACATGCTGCATATGACTTCTGTAGTAACAAGTTGACTGGAACGTTGTGTCTGGTATATTCAGGCACCCTCATCATTGTTTATGGGACTTGATATTTTTGCTTAGTGAGTCTGACACAAGTTTCAAGAAGTCAGAGACTTGAATTGGGGGAATTCTTGATCACGCTTGTGATTTGTGCTTATGTGTTTCAAGATAAAGTCAATTTGGGTGGGGTAAATAATACTTGCATGTAGAATGCCTATTAAGAGGGAAAGGACTATCTAACAGAGAACTCGACTAACGTGACATCTCTTTTTTCCAAAAGGCAAGTTAGGCACAATTTGCTGCTACAGTAGACTTTTCTGAAGCAGTCTTTATAGGTGTGTTACTCTGACTGTGGCATTCTGAGCTGAATTAAAACAACAGTGAATGTTTTTATTGAATTTCACTTCTGTTTGAACAAAGACAGATAATGCAAGGCAGAAATTACTTCCCTAGACCTGAAAAAGAAAAATGTTACAAAAAATTCAGTGAAACTAAAATAGATGCTCTAGTCAGATCCCCCCCAAACCAATCTGAGTCCGTTTAAAATGTGTAACTCACATTATACAACTACAATATTACACAAATACAATTTATATAATACTTCTTATTTTTGTTTATATAAGTAGTGAAGAATGTTTCTTCCCCAGTGTCAATGTTAGCATAAAAATGCAATCTGATTTAATAGAAATAACAATCAGAATTCAACCTGTTGCATTGTATGACAATGTAGGTAAAAAAAGGGGTTGAAGATATGTAGCTTAATTTTAATATCTTCTTGAGCTGTTTGCAGTCTGATAGCTGTTGAGCACTGTTGAAGATAGTGTATTGAAAATGAACTGACTACAGCTGTATTGGTCTGGTCAGGATGAAGTTAACTTTCTTTGTAGCAGCCCATGGGTTGCTGTGCTTTGCATTTGTGGCTAGAACAGTGTTGATAGCATACAAGTGTTTTGGCTACTGCTGAACAGCGTTTGCACAGTGTCAAGGCTTTCTCTCTCTTTTCCAACCTCCCCCAAAACCAAGTAGACTGAGGCGGGTGAGCAAGAGGTTGGGTTATGGTGTTTATATTCCCAAGAAACCTTTAAGCATGCTGAGTCCCTGCTGATGGGAAGTGATGAATGAATTCCCCTTTTTGTTTTGCTTGTGCATGCAGCTTTTATTTTCTTTTTTTTTGGTTTTTGGTCCTCTCTATCGCCAGGGAAAGGGGAGTGAGCAAAAGGCAGAGTAGGTGTTTGACTTCTGGTCAGGGTCAACCCACCACGATAGCTTGTGACTTTTCTTACTTTACAGTGGACTACAGCTACATATAAAACTGGAATTCTGTCAGCAGCATCCTGCTTTGACCTCGTATATCTTCCAAATATTGCTATTTCCTCTGTGGTCTGTTCTTGGTTATGTCTGAGAAATGTTTGAGCCAAACTGGTGTGTCTGCCAGTTCGCAGGTACAGTTTTGACAATATTTGTATTTATGTTTTACTAATGTCAGAATCTTTGCTTGCAGGAAGAATTGAATGATGCGGTAGGATTTTCCAGAGTTGTTCATGCCATTGCTAATTCTGTAAGTTAACGTGATTTTTTTAATGCACCTTTGGTAGTAAGAAAAAAAATTAATTCAAAGAAAGAATTCTTTTGCTGTTACATTTTTTGAGAATAAGATGAAATAGAAGTTAAAGTGGCTTCTCCTTTTGTTTTAAGTTGATGTTGCTTCATGTTTTACAATGGTTGAATGTGGTAGCTTAAGTAAGCTCTTAAACTAATGACACAAACAACCTCATTATCCATGAGAGTCAACAATACCAATTTCTTAGGGTTCTAAACAAGATTCTCTTAAGTAACTAAGCTTCAAGGGCTTTTTTTTCTCTGTCCCGAAAAGATTGTTGTTTTTTTTTTTCCTGGCAGTTAAAGACTTAATCAGAGAAGGTCATCTGGTTCTCTTCTATACTTCTTCATAATTAAAATAGGCTATAGTTTTACATCGTCCCCTTCAGCCCAATTATTTTCACGCAGTTGTTACAGCCTGCTTTGTAGAAAGAAAACACGTATGCATATTGTTTTCTTTAGCAAATGGAGGATTCAGGGAAGCAGAAAGGTTGTCATATCAAGTCAATCAAAGTTAACATTTAAAAAATTTCTTGTACTTTTTTCAGGAAGGAACTTGCTTGTACATCTGGCATGAAAGGTTCTGCGCTCCGAGAAGCCAGATCATGCCCCTAATAACTATTGTATATTACAACCGTAAAGAATATCTTGTGAGTTGTTGCACAAGCTGTAAATTAAAAGGTAGTGGACTGAGAAATCACTTGACTCCAATCTTAAATAGATTACATTTGGAAACCAAGTTGTAAGTAGCTGAACAACAAGCTTCTCAACATTTGAAGCTGCTGCGGAAGGCTGTGCTAAGTGGTTGAGAGTAGAGGAAAAAGAAGTGGCTGCTCTGAGAGAATGGAGGAGTCTGTGGGGCAGGCAGGGAGCAAATGGGGAGGTTTGCTTTGTAGTTACTCCCAGCTGCCCTTGGCTAGCATCTGGGATAGGTGCTTTTCACATAGTGCCCTTGCCATGGCCATGATTGGAAATGTAACTGACATTTAATGTTCTTTTCCCAGGGCAAGCTTGTTATTGGGCACAATATGCTACTGGATGTTATGCATACTATACACCAGTTCTATTGTCCCCTACCTGATGTAAGTAATCTTCTGAGTGTTCAGATGATGAAATAAATGCCTTAATGTATTTGCCTTTAGTCTTATCTCCAAATTTTCTTGTGAATTAAAGCATATGACAGTCTATTAAGAAGAACAGAAATGTATTTTAAAAAGAATGCTTGTTACTTCTGGGCTACTGCCTTATTTTGTTAAATCTTCATGTAGAAAGCTTAGTTCAATTGAATTCTTTACATTTTTAAAATTTTCACAATTATTATAGGAATTGAATTGTGTTTTCGGCTCATATATGTTAGTCCTTCAGAAACTGCTTGGATAACAGCAGGTAAATTTAACTGACTTGTGAAGATACTGGTTTGGAGCTTCAGCGTTATTGAGTGGCATTTTTTCCCCGAGTGTACAAAGTGGAAATACATGTTTCCATGTAATCTAGTACAATTAATAGAATGATAAGAAATCTTGTAGCAGGATGATGTTCATTGGGGTGAAGAGGTGGAATATCTGAATAATTGGAGGGAGCATACTTTCATGACTGCAGTAGGGCAGTCTAGCAGATCAGGACTGCAATAGTCTTAACTATTAGGTTAAACCAAGCAGTGTATTGACACTGAGGATATTGGCTGAAGAAGTCAGAGGTCTCATTGGAAGGATGGCCCGCATGATGGTTATGTTACTTGCAATCCTCAAGGGCTTGTGGGTGTTACGGGAAAGACTTGATTATGAAATGGAAGAAAGAAGTTTGGGACCTGTTTGAAGGGTGTTGGAACATAAGCAGTTGTCAGTTGTTCCTGTACTTTTGACACTTGGAAGATCTAAACCTGTAGGGAGTCAAGTATCCGCCTGGAGTGACTGCTTATATTCCATTGACACAATAAATGCTGGGAACATTTAAGTAGAAATGTTAACACAGCTGGAATTAGAGGTCGTCTAGGTTATAATATAATAATAATAATATAATAGGATAGGATATTGGAGGTGATATAACATTGCTCTTACGAATGAAATAATTAGTCTGTAGTTCTGTGTAATTGCAGGTGGTATTTATGGTAATGCTACAAATACATCTCTTAGGGGGTGAGAATTCAGTCACTGCATCTCAGTTTTAGAAGGTGATTGAATAATTGTAGCTATTGCTATCTATCATCCGAGACTGATGAACACTTAACTTATTTGGATTTTATCTTCTGGTTTAATGTTAAATTAGGACCTGAGTGAGTTCAAGGAAGTAACATCATGTGTCTTTCCCCGGTAAGTTCTTAGTTCAAACTTTCAACTGTTTTAGTATTGCTTTAGCAAGTTGATACTGTTTGTCTTAGCCTCATAACCTAGCAGTTACTGGAAATGAAATTGGGAACAAGTTAGATAAATACAACTTTTAAAGGTATTCTGTAGCATCTCTTTTTCAGAACAACACTGCTGTTGTTCTACTTCTTGGCAAAAGACGCAGCTTTGCCACACCCTTTTTTTTGGCGTGATGTTTGGTGTTTCAAATCTGCACTACATTTGGAACAAGATTTATTTGCTACTTATTGTTTGCATCTCTTGCTATTGCTTAGTTGCTGTCTTTTTTTCATGCTGAACAAAGCCAAGGAGTATTTTGGCTGCTCTAGGATCTGAGAGTAATTTTTCAGTAGGGTGAAACTGTTGTTTCTTGGCTAATACACCAAAACATTTTTGAGGATTTGGCAAAATGGACATTCTTCCATTTCAACTTATTTAGTTCTTACTTTGTTTCTAGGCTATTGGATACTAAACTGATGGCAAGTACACAACCTTTTAAGGTAAGTTAATATAATTATAGAACGATTTGAAGATACAAGTTTGTATTAAGTGTATGTTGAAACAAATATTTTTTTTCTTAGAGAAAAATGTCTGTTTTCTGTGATGTTCCTTCTTTGTAAAAGAATGATTTTTCTTCACTCTTTAGATAAACTTTAACTTTTACAGTATAAATTTTTACTTTTGTACAAGTGACTTCTGTGTTTGCAGTTTTGAGGTAACTTAGCTTTGAATTCCAAAATAGGTACCATTTATGTGACTTAAAATGTGAATAGCAGATTTTTTGTCTTGTAAATTAGCACAAGACTGCATCTTTCCTCAGGAGTAAAAAAAGTGTTATTCATGAACAAATAGGACCTGGAAGCTGCTTGTATACTCAAAGCTTTAGAATATTGTGAATGCTGACTTAGTTTTGTTTAGAAAAAGATGCTTGAACATCATCATTAGGTTCTGTTGTGACCTGCTGTTCAGTGTGTAGTCAGCAGGAGGAAGAAATTACAGGTGTCTCTTAAAACCTCTTGCAACATGAGGTTTTTTAATTCTTCCAAGCAGTAATGAGATGAGTGATCATACTCTCTTGTGTGCCTTTGGAATGAATTAATTAAAAAACCCATGCTGATGAAGCAGCATCTATCTTTCTGCATACCTCTGACTTTAGAGCATTGCATAACAGAAAATCTCATTAAAATGTACTTAGTAGATATTTTCAGGTTTGTCTTGCATACTGCTGTATTGTACTCTGAAAACTAATAATGCTGAACATCCTGAAGAAGTTTTATGTTTGGTACAGTTCTGTTGATACTTGTAACTTTTACAGTAGATGCTTGGGTTTTAGGCTATTATTACCAAGAGTGCCTTGGTATACCAATATAATGCATCATTTGAGCTTGCTCATTGTACCGAGTTTTTGATAACTTTTCAGGTAACAGACTTGATAAATGTCTTGATTTAGAACCAAAGGAAACTTGTTCCTCAGATTTCAGACAACTTCAAGAAACTTTTGTGCAAGGCTTTTCACTTCCTCACTATTGATTCTGCATGTTTTTTCTATTGTACTGATTGTCAAGGTATATTTGATAAGAATTTCAAGAAGTTTGGTTTGAAGAAATTAATAATCTGTGTATCTTTGAGTTTTATGTATTGTGAGTATATACGTTTTACATACGCATATATAGATTCAGTAATGCAACTCAGCTAAGCTGAAATGTAGAAGCAGCTTTCTGATTGTCAGGCTTCTTTCACTGTCCTTTTATTACTTTAAATCAGCGGTATTTACACTTACAAAACTTCACAAGAATGTCCAGTCAGCAAGCACACTTCAATACTCATGTTGAATACCTTCAACCATTAGCATCAGTATTTAGGATATTTTTGCCTTGCTCTTTGTGCTGCCTTTTCCCATGCCACGTGTACCATGCATGGAACCAGATTCAAATAGGAATATTAGTTTGGCGTAATTCATCATCAAGAATTCTGAAAAGTATTAATAAATGCTTGTGACTCATGTTGCAGGTGAGGCAAGTTTGGTTTTTAAAACTTGTCTCGACAGACTTCTCTGGTGTATTAGTGTGAAATGAGGCTATGTATATATCCTTAGAGAACAGAAGATGGCAGCAGTAAATACTTATTTTATTGTATTTGATTTTAGTTTCCAGGGAAAATGTGCTTTGCTTTGTCAGTTAATGGTGTCTTTTCTTGCAGGAGATCATTAATAATACATCCCTTGCAGAACTGGAAAAGCGTTTAAAAGAGGTTCCATTCAGCCCTCCTAAAGTTGGTAAATATATATCAAAATGGTCTTATTTCTGAAATGTTTTCCCCTTTCAGAGAAAGGAGAGTGTTTAGATTATTTTTTTTCTTGGTCTGAAATGTGAATTCCCCTATTAATACTTAGTGTTTTGATGAAAGGGACTTTAAACAAATAGTGCATATAGTATACATATAGTGCAGTTGTATTTAGAACTATTAGTGGAAGTGAGCAAAAATCCTTCCACTTTATTCCAGATAAGAGAAGAATGGATGTATTCAGTGAACAGCAGTTTCATCACCTTCTTTGTTTTTTAGGTTGATTTTTGGTGAGTAACTTGAAATTGTTTTAGAACTGTTTTGTTTGGTTATTGTTGTCCTTTGGATCAAAGCTGGGGCACTCTAACAAGCACTTGGACAAACATAATCAAGAAAACTTACACAGTAGTGATTAGTCATGCGTGTTCTAGAAATTAAAGTTCCTTTAGAGCTCTCTTTGCTTTGAGGTGAACGAAAGGCTATCTAAGCAAAGGGCAAGCTTATCTCAAGGTTCTGGAATTTTTCTTAAGCTGCTGATGTAGAAAAGGGAGGGCAATACTGATCAGTAGAGTATGCTGGAAGGGAAAGTCTCAATGCTTAATCAAAAACAAGATAAGTGATACTTTTTTATATTGCTGACTGTGCAGAGCAGATGCACTTAAGCTGTAGTAACAAGAGAGATAATAAGATGGATAATCTACCATCTTGGACAATGCGCAGGAGCTGTTGGTGCCTAGATCTAAGTAGTACTATACTTATGAAGTGCACAGTAATTGCATGCAGACCTTTTAGTGTTGTATCCTCTGTAGCTTCTCGGGATGTAACGTAATTTGGCAGCTGTCAGGTACTATTTTTTGCTGATGTAATATAAAATAATAATTTTACCAGTATTTTTTTTGGAGCAAAATAGGATCATAATGGTTAACAGAATCAGAAGTGTTAATATTCAATCAGAGATGATTAATGTGGTTGAGAACATCCAAAGCAAAGCATGTTTAAAAATACTAGAAGCCTTTTGTTAATTGTTCATTTGTTTTCTTTTGGATATGTATCTGTTAAAAAAAATAACGTTAAGTGCTAAGAAATGTCCTTTTCAACTCAGCCAGTATAGCTTAACGTTGTCTGAATCTCAGCTTTATTTTTAAAATAAATATAACAAGGGCTTATCTGAAAAAAGGTCTGATGTTTTGCTACTCTAGTTTCAGATATAAAAATTTGGATTCAGGTTTCCTTTTACAAAATACAAAATTTCTTTTTACAAAATATAACATGTATGCTTACATATTTCCATTGTATAAGTTATGCTAGTATTTCTGTATCACTGTTTTAAATCCTGGCTATATTTCATTATTGTTTTAGCTTCTTTTGCTAAGTTGAATGCAATAAATTAAATGGAATTATAGAGTTCACTTTTCAGTCTGTACCTTAATGTAAGAGTCATGATTCTGGCTTTTTAAACAGTTAATTTTGTTCTTCCAGTCCTATTCTCAGTATGACTTCTAGAGGAAAATGAGCCAGTTTTCTAGAGGTTGAGAAGCTAGCTACAGAGGTGAAATAACTTTGATGCTGGAAGTGGGGAAAATTTAAATGATAAAGAAAAAAGTGTGAAATGCACATATTTCTCTGTTTCTGAGACTTGGGCACTTTCGGACACTTTTCTTCAGAGAAGTGCCTATTAAGATTTCCACTTTCAGATACTTCTCAAGGTCTTCATGTGAACACCAAGCATGATTGTAAATAATGTTGTCAATAAAGACATCCTTTAATCACTTAGTTCCATCTTCACCATTTAAATACCTTGAAAAATCTGACCATAGGTCAATTGGATGGTTAGCAAACAGGTTAATAGTAGAGTTTTCAATTAGCCTGAGTGTCTGTTCTTTTAAATGCAAGAGAGGGAAAAAATATGCTGTGTGGGGAATCTTGCTGTCGTTGTGTTAGAATTAACACTCCATTTTGGCTAAGTAGGTCTGTGGATTAATAGCTTTTTAAGAGAAAGGAATTTCTGTTCTAGGAGAAATTCTGAAAATTCTGAAGAACTTACCCAACTGACGTTATACTCCAACAAAATAAGTGTGTGGGTAAGCATACAAGGCTGCCTTTAATGTCTATGACAACGTGTTTGCAAATTATTTTTTCTCCTCAGAAAGTGCAGAAGGGTTTCCAAGTTATGATACAGCTTCTGAACAACTTCATGAAGCAGGATATGATGCTTACATTACTGGACTGTGCTTCATCTCCATGGCTAATTTCCTAGGTAACTAAGTGTTTTGTCAAATCTTATCCTTAGTGCTGTCTGTAGCTGCTTTTTACATACTGAATTTCTTCTTCATTCATCAGGTTCATTCCTCAGTCCTCCGAAAAATCACGTGTCTGCTAGATCCAAACTCATTGAACCTTTTTTTAACAAGTAAGTAGCTGCTGTATTAAACTACCTGCTAAACCATGGAAATAAAACACTAGCCTTCGAATATATATTTCTAGCCTCAGAATCAATGGCTAACTACATTTTTCTTTACACTTCAGTTTTGACTGGCTTTCTGGTTCATGCTAGTAATGCTGCAGAGAGGCCATAATTCTTAAAGTGAATACCTTTCCTTCTAAAGAGAATGGCTTACTTTCTGTAACCTGTAAAAGGACACTTCAAAGAGTACCTGGACTGCCTTGATGGCCTTGTCCTTGTCAGTGTTGAGAATATGTTTACAATTTAGAAAATTATTTCTGGAGTAAGCTTTGGGAGTAGTGGAACTGAAGGAAAACTGGTCAGGTGTTCTTTATGCTGTAGGACACTGTCAGAAAATGGTGATAGTTAAAACTGAGTACGCTAAACAGTCTAGAAAAAACAGAATATCCCTACTGTAAGACTAATCCAAATTACACAAAGCTATTGTATTAACATTATCAGGTAACCCATTTTTAAGAAGGCATAATAAACGTGTGATTAGTCGTTTATGGGATGATGCTATGATCAGTGTTTTGCTTTGAATTGGATCTTCGTACAAATTACTTGAACAAATTGAAGAAAGACTTGAGAAATCTAGAAGTCTTTATGCATATATTTGATTCTTTGCATAATTAATCTGTAGATTTTACCTTATGAAGCTTCTAAAGATAGTATAACCTGTCACATAAAGGGAAAGGAGTTGAAATGAAAAAGCTGCTAGTGCTTTAGTCTGTTTGTTTAAATTCAGGAGAAATTCCATCCTTTCAAACCCTATCATATAGGAGTTGGCAAAATTCATTCTTTTAGCTTCAGATGGCCCACACAAATGAGGAAATAATTGTGATCAATGGCTTTCAGCTTTCAGTGATCTGGAAACCAAAATACTATAGTGACAGCAGTTAGCTGATTCTCTTGACGCTCAGACATGTGAGGCAGTAACTTCATATATTCTAGCAGATGTTGTATTTCGTATGTATGTTTCTTAGATTGAACATGGACCCGCAGTGACCACTTGATTTGCATGTGAAGTTGATGATACAATTGATCAGCATAATTTCATTTTAAGACAGGATTTATCACAGGGTTGTTTTCAGAAACACCAGCACACACACATGCCAACTAGTAGATGCCAATTGTGGGGGCTATTTTTTCAATCATCAACCAAAATGCTTTCAGTTCTTTCTAGAGATGCATATCTGCATCAAGTACAAACTGAAACTTCTGAAACTGTCACAATAATACATTAAATTAGCTTTTCAAGTTAAGTTGTGTACTTCAAATGTGATATTCCTCTAACAGTGACATATCAAAGTTTTGAGAAGAAGCCTGCTGTGTCTGTTCTGGCTTCGGAGATAACGCTGCCTAACTGTAACAAAAGGGAAAGTTAACAAAAAATTGTAGGGAGAAGAATGGCTTTTTTTAAGCAAGAACTAAAAATTGCTGTTTACAAGAGAAAAAGTTTATCCATTCTGTCATTATTCACAACTTGTAGCTTCTTGTTTCAGAAAAGCTGTGTATTATTTTTAAATCATGGAAACTTGGAAGACATGCCGTGTCTTTCACGTGATCTTAGAAGCTTTGCCATATTCTAAATAACATCCGTGACCTCAGCTCAGTCAGAGCTTGGAGATGAGACTGTCTCACCTTTTCCTTGTAGTGAGCAGGTCAAGGCTTGTATTTTTAAAGCTGGGTTTTGTACTATAATGCAAAACAACAAACCAGAGTAAGACAACTCCATTTATTATTTTTTTAGAAAAGAAAAAAGATTTAAGTACATGTCAGAAGTCAGAGCTGTTAGATATTTAAATGAACAAGTCTCTCACTCTGGTATGTCATTGCAGACCAGATCTCTATTTCCAGCACTTGGTCTGTTTAGCACCTGTAAATAGCATCCAGGGCTTGTGCAATTCACATAGTTATCTTAAGGTCCCTAGTGAGTACGTTGCTTCTGGGGCTTTTTTTCAGGTATGCTCTGGGCTGCCAGCTAGCTTCCTGCTACACTAGTTTTCTCTAGTTTGTGGTCTAGAAGCTTTCCCTAGCTGAGCATCCTCTCTTCCTCTTGGGGAGAAAAAAAACTATCTTCCTCCTTCCTCCAGAAGTTCTACCTGATCCTGTGGGCAGCAGTCAGAACAAGGAAACCTTTTCCTTTGTGCTGTAGTCATGTTCTTCAAGCAAAACACAAACTACAACATGCAAACAGTAAGCTAAACAAATGAAAGTTATACTATCTGTCACAAAAGTTTTTCCTGAAAGAAGCGGAACAGAGTAGTTTATTATAAGTCAATTATTTAGAAGCAATGTTCTCAGTTTGAACTATTATCAACATAGCCTTGAAAGTGTTCTTTAAAGCAGAACACTTTATCATTCTTTGGGTTGCTTATAAAGTCTTAATTTCAAGATATCTGAATACTAGGTGTTAATATTTAAATACAGTTTTGAGATTGAACTTTTCATGATTAACGTGCCTGATAGGTTTTTGGAAATGTTTTCTGTTTGAATAGACTTGTCACTAATGTGAACAGTGGGAGTAAATTTAAAATTGAAAAATCAAGCTTTGAAATTTACAAAATTAGCCTTCAAAGGAAGGTAATACTTTTTTCAGTAGTTATTTTGACCTCTTTCATTATGTCAGCAAAGTTACAGAACTTCTTGGCTTGCCATTCAAGGATGGTGGCCAGCACGTAGGTTAATGTTCATATAGGCTCATGATGGACATAGGTAAAATCTTTACTTTCAACTTCTTGAAAGAGTGGAACTGATTAAAAACAGACTTTGCCTTAGGGTTGTTTGGCTCTTTTAGGCATAATGCAGTAAGTTATATGATAAACAACTCAATAAGCCAAGAATTCCAGAGATGTATTTCTGTAATCTTTATGCTTCACTGTATATACAACATCTTTGAAAAGTCGTGTTCATGTGAACAACCTGCTGTGAGTAATCCCTGATGAACACTTACGAGTTGAGATGATGGGACTTTTTATATTATAATATCTAAACTCTTATGTGTATAATTTGGATGCTATATTGTGTTATATACTTTGGAGTTGATTGGAAACTTTTTGACCTGTTTTGTTTAGAGCAACATCTTCCATGCATTTCTGCCCCCACCCACAAGCCCCTCCCATACTTTTAATGTCGACTTTATTTTGGATCTCTTTGGGTTGTTTGAATGTTGGGGTTTGGTTTTTTTAATGTAGCTGGAGGCAGGGGGTGAAAGAGGTGTAGAGAAATGAAAACACCATGTTTATTGAGCTGAATAACATGATGGTCTGTAGAAATACAAATTATCGTCGAAATATTTTTTTCATACAAAAGGTTATCAGAAACCAAAATTTGTGCAAATAGCTTGGTTTTGTGCTGTATTTGTGGAAAATGTCTCACCAGGGAGCTAGGTTCTCTGGCATGTATTGCAAATCAGTTAATTTCTCCCTCTGCTTTTCTATATTAATTTAATTTTCTTTGCAAAATTTTTTCAAAAGAACATCGGTGTGCTCTTCTGCAGTTTGACCAGTAACTTTTCAATCACAGTGTAGGAGTAAACAATTGCTGTCCTTGTGCTTTCAGCCACATGTGGCTGTACTAGTGACTGAGCTTGATCGGTGAACTGATCTGGGTTTAAAAAGATGCCTTTTCTTTTTTCAGCTGGATCAGTTTCTCTACACAGCTCTGAAAGCTTTCATCCTAGCTCAGTGCAGAGGAAGACTGTTGACTGCTTGAGACTACTTCACTTGCTGTGAAGTGGCATGATCATAGTTTGCTCTCCTTGTTTACTTGACTTGCCACAGAAACAGTTGTCTTCCGAGTGGCTGCCTCAAAATACCTGAGTTCCTAGGATGTTGTTGTATATGGAGAAATAGACCTCTGTCCTCTGACAGGCTGTATTCTTTAAACAGTGAAGGAAATAACATTTTTTTAGCTTGGTCAGTATAGCTTTTAAATAATTGTGAAGTAATATATTGAAAAGCAGTGTCATAGCTACAACTTCACGGATCTAACTAATTTCATATAGAGTAGGCTTCATGTTGTCGTACAGAACAACCTTATTTGAATTTTCCACAAATAGGTGAGGAATCTTATAACCATAACTATGGATACTTAATTATGGATTACGCTGCAGTTCAGTGTTTATAATCCATGTGATACGTTAGTGCTACAAGATGCAGTTGCTGTTGTAGTGTACTTTAAGTGCACTTAATATTAAAATCAGTATTTATACTGTCTCTTTAGGGAGTATGTGTGTTTGGGCATGTATGTGCTCTTTAGAGACACAGTTCTTTGACCAAACAATAAATGTAGGATTTGTCTCAGAGGATAAAAAACTCATCTTAATTAATCTCAGGTATATGCGTGTTTTTGGCATAAGTCTGTTCTTGCTATTGGCCACTGTATTGCTTTCCTCAACATGATAAAACCTGAGGGAGGGCAGCTTAACTAGTATTCTCCCCAGAAGTTTTTGTTGTATTTTTAGTAAACTTCATCTTTATTTTCATGAGAACTGCTAGCTAGGAAAATAAACTAGTTATTTGAGTACTAGTTCCAAGAATTCTGTGAAAGCTTATTTCTTTAGATGGCTCAACTTAAACCAAATCTTTTTTTTTCCAAATTTTTGCTATCCTGTATGGATGATGGACATCCTTCATCCAGTGAAGACTAAACTGCTTTTACTGACTAGCTGAAATACTGTGTATTTAGTCTGAAGAAAGCTGTGACTCCTACTAACAGTGACATTGATATTAAAAAGGCTAAACATAAGAAGAAACTCTGGCTCCTTAGTAAAATATCTTCGATGTTCAGTGCTATGCTGGAATTGTTAAAGTTTCTAAAGTTAATTGATACTGATGTTTCTAATTTTTATTGATAAAATTCCATTTAGGTTCTGCAGTGCTTAGGGGAACACAGTGCACACTATACCGTATCTTCCCTGAGATTCAGGAAGAGAAATTAGATGGGACGGTGTGTATTCTAAGTAGTGCCAGTTCTCTGAAGACCCTCTGGCTCACATGTGAACCTGTCATATAGTATATTTTCTTCCCAGTAGTTTTATTTTCTTTCTTCTGAGTATTTATAGTAAAGACAAGTTATCAACCTCATTCCTGTAGACTTTTCAGTGATACAAGTAACCATGAGGACATAACATTCAAACTCTTAAAAACTAATGGTGGGTGTGGTATGATACAAAGAATCTCTAGGGAATTATAGATCCCTTTGCACCCTTAAAATGTTTTTATCAGCTGTTTATATCAGTTATTACTTAGTTGAATACTGTAACTGTTGTCTAATAAGTATTTTAGAAGCTTTTTGAAGTTAGATAGAAAAGTTACTTATTTTAGCTCTCCAGTGAACAAATAGACAGCAAATGTTTTGTAACAGCAATGTGGCATCTATACCTATGACAGGATTTTAGGCTTCTTATTTTGGAGAGAAATAGTTTTCACAGATGAATATGAGCTTTTATTGAAGGCATTTCTTGAATGTTTTGAGAAACTCTTCAGTTACATGTTAAAGGGCAAATGACTCGTCCTGGTTATCTCCACGGAAGTGTCATGATGGCTTTTGCAGTTTTAGGGTTTTAAGATGCATTCTGTGTAAAGCATGATACAGTGCTCAGAAAATTGGAACATACGTGTGTATTTAGAATGACAGCTTTTGCACTATCCACTGTGTAACTGGCTCTTGCTGTGCAGAGCCGCTGCTTTCTAAATGTTCATTTCCCTACTTGTTTTAATTGTTTTCAGCAGTAACAGTTTGGGGCTTCTTTGTTCTTGTTTTGTTCAATAAGTAAAATCACTAGCATGATGCCAAGTAACTTTTTGAATCTGGGTTGTTAGATAATGGATTGGACTTACCTAGAGGGTCTGTTTGTTTTAATATCACTTAAGATATGGTTGGGATGATTAATTCTGCTTCTTCAGAAGCAACATCTAAAAAACTATGAAAAGGAAAGCTTATTAAAAGGTCTTTAGGCAGAAATTTGCTAATGGTGCTTTTCCGTTTTGCTTCAGGCTATTTCTTATGAGAGTAATGGACATACCATATCTCAATTTGGAAGGACCAGACTGTAAGTAGCTTATTTCATTGCAAGCTTACTACCATTCTGACAAATTTTCTGGAGGAGGAAGTGTAAAGATTAATTATTGTATATCTAAAACATGGGACATCAGCTGTGTTTAGGTTATTAGCTGCTTATCAAATGATCTAAATGTTCCCTTTTTTTTTTGAACGAAATAGTAAAATCTTAAGTTTTTCAACTTTGACTAGAGAATCTGCATTATAAAGGGGATTGGCTAGATCAGATTAAACTATCATAACTACATGTTAACAGTT
This sequence comes from Strix aluco, assembly GCF_031877795.1. Classification (NCBI taxonomy): domain Eukaryota; kingdom Metazoa; phylum Chordata; class Aves; order Strigiformes; family Strigidae; genus Strix; species Strix aluco. Next base: position 16,369,820 of record NC_133945.1, on the reverse strand, counting down.
TGAAGCTAACAGCTTTATGGTTATTTTGGGTCACTATGCTTATATGCCATACAACATATAAAGTGGGGTCTTAACACTTTGCCCTCCTCCCTCACTCTAGCAGTAAATACAGGATGCAAACTAGTGAATAGGAGATGGTTCTGAAAATCTTCTGGCTGCTTTCCTTCACAATTTGCATGCAGCAGTACCTTTACTCCAATCAAAACATCAGAATTCTTTTGTCACATGAGATTATGATTATAGAAATGGAAAAATATTACTTGAAATATTTTTACATTTCAAGTTATTTCAGGTTACAGACCTGAGGCTGTAATAAGTTGTTAATACATTTAAATGAAAACAGATTTTACTAATCTAAAGGTCGTTACTGTTATGGGATGTTATACTATGAGGAAGAAAACTTTGTATGTTACCACTGATGTCTTGATTTATGAAAATATGAAGCCCTGGAGGTCAGTCTAGTCCTCAACTAGATGAAAGCTTAATTTTATACTGTGAAGTCAGGTACATGAATGTCTTAAAAATGATACCCATCTGGAAGCAATATTGATGTGAAGACATTTTCCACTCCATGTATCAGAAAGCTTAGACTGCAGGATGACCCTTTATTAGATGCTGGTTTACTAGTAGCAGAATGCAGTTCTAGAAAGATGGAAGTAACTCCTGGAGAGGAAAATATATGCTGTAAGGGCATATATTTAATTTTTAAATGCAGTTAGGTAATCAGATAACTGAGCTTTGGCTCTGCAGATCTGTTGGAATGGTTATCTAATTATGTTGCATACTCTTTTCCCCAAATGTTTGATATTGAGTGGAAGAATGGATAAATACTTTGGGTCATTGAGAGAATGCCAAAGCTACTAAGCTGTAAAGATGCTACTTCCACTTGCTAGCCAACTTACGGGATTGTTTTGATACTTTGCCAAGAAGAGTTGCCAAAAAAGAGTCTGCCTCTGAAAGTCTGTCTCTTTTATCTGAAAGCCACTCCTGTGGAACAAACTGATGCAGATGTTACAGCAAAATCTGAACCAGGATGACTTTCTAAGCTTCAAAACAGAAAGTACATGTAGGGTGGCATGTTTGGCAGGCTGCTTTAGGAACACTTATTTCTATTTGGAGTTTCAAACACTACTATAGGTTGAGGAAGCTGTCTGGATGTCTGTTGTCTGTAGGGGGCATTTTTTGCAGAGAAGTAAAGCCGAGCAAAGAATAAGGCCACACTTCTGTGGCAGATATACTTGGAGACTCTGGAGAAAAAAAAAGTAAGGTGCAGCAAACCTGGTGACTGTTGTAAGTTTTGTTGTGTTTGTCAGTTTATTTGTCCTGTAGTATTATAGCTACTTTGTGCAATTTTTCCAGAAATAATGCAGTTTGGTAACATATGCTAGGTAAATAGTATTGAATAGTGTTGAAAGTGACTTTCATCATTATCTTTTCTTACTGTGTATTAAAAACTCCTTTGAAAATAATGAAGTTGCACAAAATGACTTCAAAGCAGAATATGAATCAAATATTTCTCACCTGAGTAGGTAGAAGGTACAGATGTTTAACAGAGGGTTCAAAATGAATTTAAGAATAAACAGATACAGGAGTGTGGGTTAGAAGTAGTTTCTGGTCTCTAATCAATAGAAAAAGGGTGTTGTAACATCTGAACCTGCAGTTGTTACAGTTACACTTCTTGACTACTGGGTTGAGTATACTTAAACCTTTGAATTGCTAGCTGTTGCATAGGCTATACTGCAATGAATTGATCTTCGTTGGCTTGTTAAGACAGCTTGTGGGGTTTTGGTGTTTGGCTTGTATAGTGCCAAAAAAATCGAGTTCTGGTGCTTAAAAAATGTTGTGTCCTTTCTGGTTTTTTGAAGTAGCAGATTTAAGGAACAAGACTTCACCTGTGCTCATAAAGGGATTGCTTTCTTAGCTACTTGTGTCTCCATCCAATCTGATGCTCAAGTACTCACGCAAACCTGTAATTTGTTAGCACGGAGTTTCTGATAAACTCATGCAAACCTGGCTTGTTTTGAGTGAAACAGATTAAAGCACTTAGAAGTAAATCACAAGTGGCTGGAGGCTGGCAGCTTCTTCACTTAATACTGTTTCATCTGGAAAAGGCTATATTCCTGCATACCTGTGTCTAGTATCAATTTAATTTCAGCTGATATGATCAGATGGGTGAAAAATTTACCCTTTTCTAAACTGCCTGGGTTCTGATGACCAACTATTTAGACACCATGTTACAACTTTGACAGGGTCGTGTTCTGGTTTTCCATTTTTTTGCAACTGAAAAACTAGGCTCTTTACTTACATGGAGCAAAACAAGTAGTTACTCAAAACAAAACTTACGAAACTTATTTTCCACTGACTTCATGAAGCATTTCAGCTATAAGATGCTGAGTTACCACTGTATTATTTTTACTGTTGGTACATGCATAACAGCGCTTTCATGATTTTTTTTTTTTTGTATTTTAGTACTATAATTGAGTTCATGCTGCAAGCTTTTCCTTCAAAGGTAGATGCATTTGGAAATCTCTGTCCTAATTTCATGACGTGTTTTGGTTAGGAACTTGAGTTTTAGAGGCCTCTAACTGTTGTGTTTTCTTGAGTTTATGCAAGATGTTAAAAAATTATTTGGGAATAAAAATTCCATTAAGCCTTTGGGTGGGAAGGCTTTAAAACCAAAGCTGATAAAAAAATCTCTTCTATCTATTAAGGAAACACTGTAGCTGTTGAAAGCTACAGTTCTCAAGTTCATGCAAAAATAAAGCCTTACTTGTGGAATGGAGTTATACCTAGAAATGTACATGCTTTCTACTATAGAGCACATACCAGGCTGAGGACACTACCACTTCCTGTAATTACTAGTCATAACTAAGCTGTAGTAATTGCCAATGCTTATCTGTATTTATGAAATTAACAATGCACAAGGCTTTAATCAGAAAACAGTGTGAAATTGCACCCTTAAGGAAATGCGGCAAAAAAACCTTGCAGGTTTGTCCTTGTATAATGGGGTCAAGTGCACATGAAAGTCTGAGGTAGCAATAACCGGTGGTTGATGGTCTGAATTTGGCCACATGTGCTCCATGAATGAGATCTGCCTTGAAAGCCTCCTATTTTAATGCTGAAAGCTAGGGAGATCAGAAACTAGAAAAGTTTGTATCACAAAAGAATTTAGGAGGGTGATTCACTAAGATGAAAGTCAGTCCTTATATCTCTATACCCAAAAAAGATGCTCTCCCTGGGAGTGTTTCCATGTGGTCAAGTTAAAATCTGATCATAGAAAGCTGTGTGTAGTTAATCCTTGAGTTACCTTTAACAAACTGGAGCAGTAAATTATAAAGTGGAACACTCCAGTGGTTCAGCCTCTGTCTAACATCAAGTGTAAAATGACAAGGGAAGATCTAGCAATGTGTCATGCGTAAAAACGTAGATCTCTGCAGATACCTGTGGAGAGGCTCAGTTAATGATTTGTAAATAGTTTTATATGGAAATGGAAAATACTGAAATATCTTTGCACCTTAAAATATAGTATTCCACTTGCTGCTTCTTAAAATATGATAGGAGTGCACAGGTTCTAAAAGCTCAAGTGTCTAGTGAAAGGAACTTCAGTTGGATGTACATCGTGGTGATTTCTTATGAAATGATCTTTACTGGGTGATGTCAAAGGTCCATCTTGTTCAGTAGCCTGCCTCTGATTATGACCAAAATCAGATGTGTAGGGGGAAGTGTGTAAAAGTAAGGCGAATATATAGTGTTAATTTGTGCTGTACTCTTACCCCGTTTAGCAGTTTGACTTGGATTCTCTCTCTCAAATTCACAAAGCTCCAAATAACTTTCAGCACACACCGAAGACTTCTTTTGCGCTGCTTCTTTAGATGTTGGTTTTCATATGCTATTTTTTTCTTGGTGTAGTTTTTAATAAATAAAAAAGTCTGTCAGTGTTTATATTCTAACTTGTACCTAATGTTATATGAAAACTGAATTGAATGTTGTTTCACAGTTTTTTATTGACAGAAAAATGGCAACATTGTATTACTGCTAAGAATTTTTTAAAGCTGGAGCATGAAGAGGCAGTTGTTTTGTTTTTTTTCTTTTGTTCCTGAACTTGGCGCAAAGGATATGAAAGACTGGATTTGTGGGCATTTCCCACTGCATGTAATGCTGTTTCAGTTTCTTACACAGATGAGCTAGTAGGATTTAGTATTGCTATTTCATTTAGCATGTGATTTCATGCATAATTACAGGCACGTTTTCGTTGGTGCCTGGTGTAGCTTCATAGATGTTGTCCTGCTGTCTTATTTAAAAAAACAAAACAAAACAAACCCCAAAACAAACACAAAAAAACCCCCAAACACAAAATGCCAAATGACCATATTGGATAACATTTTTAGGATATTCTAAAGATACTATTAGTGACTCTTATTTTAACAGATGCTTTTTTGTTTTGCAGTGCAGCCAAAACGAGATCATGTTCTTCATGTTACTTTTCCTAAAGAGTGGAAGACTAGTGACCTTTACCAGCTTTTCAGTGCCTTTGGTGAGTGATACAGTGTATCCCTTCCTTATACTTTTTTTTCCCCCCCTCTTTGTCATTAGCAAGTACCTCTGGTTTTGTTTGTTATTTTTATCTGTGGATGCAGATTTACTCCTTGTATAAGTAATGATGAATCGCTTTTTGTAATTTTTGAATGGTGTCCTGTGGACTTTCTTTGTAATGATGTGTTGAAAATGTCTGCCCTGATGAACTGCTCTTTAGAAATCTTTTTATGTGGTGCTTCATGAATATCATGGACCTTTGGTCCTTTTATTTACAGCCCCTCCTGGTAGGAGGTAAGAGTTTATATATAAGGTGGGTAAAAGGAATGGGGATTAGTGTGAAAGGCAGATCAAGGTTTTAGGAATAAGGTTCATCCTGCAGTCTGCCTAAAGCCAGACGCTAATTTATGTGAGTCTAGGTGAGCACCAAGCTAGAAAATAACCAATTTGATTTCAAGATTGTGAACACCATCCAAGTCAGAAGAAACAACAAAAAAACTATTTAATAACTGGGGAGTAGTCCTGTTGTTCCTTTAGTAAGTATTAGTATATAATGTAAGCATATGGAGATCCTAATTAACTGACAGTGATCTCCTGATACCTGACTCTTGCAGCAGAAAGCAGTGGTTATGCTTTGCGTCCCTAAATCAGAACAAGAATGATCTTCCATACAGCCCTGTGTTAGATGTTGTTTCTAAGATTTTTATTGCAAATTGGTTTATAATTTTTTATTGCCTGGTAAGGTAATACTTCAAAAGAGATCTTTTGGGATTGCAAATAATTTCAACTTATTTTTCTGGGGCTTTAATTTTTATTTTTTTTCTGAAGACGTAACTCTTTTCATTTCTTGAAACATTTAATGTAAAACAAAAATTACATTCTTACTAAAATATTTTTTTGCAGGATTTTCCAGAAATACTTGCTTGCAATATTTATAGTATGTTATTGAAAGTAGCTTATTAAATGTTACATATAATAGACATTTATGCATCTTGTCTTCCTCAAATTTTACAATAAGGATTTTAATGGGAAATTGCTTTTTTTTTTTTTAAAAAAAGGAAGCTATTTATGAAAGTGTTTATTGAGGGAGTTCACTTTCTCATTTAGAAAAAAAAAATCTTTGCTTTAGTTACGTTAGTCTTGGCAGCTCTAAGCAGAGCATGTATGACTGAATTTGTAATTTCCCTATTCCTAAAAATTTTCTGCTTGGCACTATAATTTCCCATTTTCCTGCCCCCAGTCTTACTTAAAGCCCCAGTACCTTTTTTTTCATTGGAGTATAATTGCTGTAGAAACTAGGCATATTTTTCCACATGGTTTTAAGCAGATAAGTGACTAGTTGGCTTTCTGTTAAACGGACCTTTCTCCTTTTGGAGACAAGCAAATGAAGAGGTGTCTGTTTAGCTAGTACTTGATCAGTGTACTGCAGTTGTTTCAAAGTAACGTACCATGCTCAATGACTTAAGTCAGGGTTTGTAGTGTGGCAAACAGATTCAAGGCAAACTTCACCCTAACCTTCATTGAAATAATTGCTGTGGTGTCCATAAGGACGTTTAATCACCAGTAAAAAGATGGAAGTCCCTCAGTGTACTCAGTCTTGGCACTCCCGTGCTTGCTGTGGGTCACCGTGCTAGTTTCCAGAATGTTACCGTTCTTTTCTTCACCTGGAATTTTGACTTGCTAGTCTGTGCAGAGTCTCTGGACCTGTATTAAAATTCACTTAATTCCTTCTGACTTTTTGATCTGTGTTGCAGCATGATGCCAATATAATGCTGGTTATGATTTAATATTCCTGATTGGGAACTCTAGAATGTGAGAATCTAGAAAGTTACTGAGATTCTTCTAGAGCTGCTATTAGAGGGGTAAGAAACAACACAGTTTGGACACTGTTTCTATAGGCTTTTAAAGATTCAGCCGTATAATTTTTCATATTTTATCAACTCCTCCCTTCTGGTCTTGGTGTGAAACGCAAGCACAGGTCACTACCACCAGGGGTCATACTTACACATCACAAAATACTATTCAATTTTGAAATTCCCATTTCTCTCACTTCTCCAGATTTCAGACCTGAATGTTTTCATACCTGGATTTACAAACTCCTGGTATTTGGGTAGTACTTAATCTATATTTTGTTTTAGGTCTTGTTGGCATAGTATCTCAAAACGAACTGCAGATTATTCCTTCCAAAATTCTAGGAGCACTCATGCTTTTTCAGTTGTAGCTGGACACAGAGTGGCACAATGTGAGTTTAAGTGATTTGCCAAAAGCCAAAAAAATATGGCAGTAACAGACATGAATCTATTAGACCAGTTAAATGAAAGTGGGTTTAAGTAAAATTTTTAATTGGATTAAAAATCAGTTCTTAAATTGAACAGCAGCATTAATCTTTTATAGAAAAATTATTTTGAAGTTGTTTTAGCCTAGTATGAGTAGAAGCAGAGTTGTAATCTTCCATGAAGCTTCTAATGAAAGCAGTGAAACAGCTGAAGGGACTGCAGCGTCAGACTTGGAACTGTTTTACGTTTGCTACTCTAGAAGGGGTGTTCGTGATTCTGAAGTCTTTCAGTGCTGCGTGCATACCAAGTGGACACCTGTTCCTGCAAGATGTTTTTATAGTCTCATGGGTGAATGTAGTTTCACTGTACAAGTACTTGCTGTACTATGCAGTCTCTTAGAACACTTGCTTTCTTTAAATTCTTAAATTTGTGTAGTTTATTTGGTCATGCTGATGTGAAATACGAAGGTATTGAAATAGTATTTGTTGGAATACAGCTTTTGTATATAGCCTTCACTTCTATTTGGGCTTTAATTAAAACACATACTATCAAAGTATTATAAAAACTGCCTCTTAAAAATTTTATAAGTGAGTGGAGTCAAACCTATGCGTTGTATTTTGTGAGAACATGAGAGTCATCTTTAAGAGGGAGGTGAATGCTGACGTATTTGATGGGAGTCAGTCATCTTGAAGATGCATAAGTTACTTTTAAAATGTCCTTTGTGTGTTTAAATCTTGTTCTAGTAGTCTAAGCTACTATATAGGTGAGTTTTAAGTGACTCTTAAATACATTTTTGAGACTCCTTTACAAACTATGACATCTGTTCCTGTTAACCACTGTACTGCAAACTCACTGTTTAACTTTTTTTTAAAAAAAAAGTGGACCTTGAAAAACATCCTTTTTGAAAGTGAACAATCTAGTTTAAGGAAAACTTCTAGTACACTATATATATGTATAAAGTATTCTTCTGAGTTCATATATTCTCCATGTTCATATAGACGTGAGCTTTGACTGTGTTTTTGGTTTGTGGGGGTTTTTTTGAGTGTGGGTGCATTTTGTGGTGTGTGTTTCTTTTGTTTCGTTTTGCTGGTTCTGGTTTTGTAGGGTATTAAAAATTTTAATCCTAATTTTCTCTATGCGTTTCTGACCTTTCTTCCTTCTCGTGTCAATGTTTCCTTCAGCTGTTCTTGCTTTCTTTGTACCCTGTCTTCCTGCGAGAAAGGTGGAAGCTCTGTTAACCCTTCTCAATTAATTATTCACCAGGAAAATGTTGTTTGTCTTTAATATGTGCTTCAAACCTTGCTCATAGAATGAAAGTTTCGACTGTTTCTATTGTCTGATGCAGTCAGTGTCCAGAAAGCGTTAGTAATTCTATCATGGTGTCAATGTGGTCAATTTTTTTTTTTTAAGAAAATGGAATATATTAATAAGCTTTTTCAGTTAAATGGAAGTCCATATAGTCCTAATACCCATCCTAAGTGTTTAATTGTCACTAACAGTTGTGTAGGAAATGTATAAGAACAGAGCCAAAGTAAAACAGTTTCCCTGCCTTCTAGCAATCTATAACTTAGGGACTCATGAGCTAGAGGTCACACTTGGATCTTTTATTTCAAGCCTTTCACAGCTTTCTGTAAGTCAGTCTAAAACATCCTTCATCCCATATATATTCTTGTCATCCACAGCACTTGGCAGCATTTCCCTAACTGCAATTAAGCATTATGTGAAGAATTGTTTTGGTTTTAAAACTTCTGTGTATATTATATGTCCCTTAGTTGTTTTATAGCGAAATAGTGAATCCCCTCTGTATGTCTTTCTGTTCTCATATCTTCTCCACAGACGTGTGTAGGCATCTTAGAATTTTCTCTTGAATGCTGAATCCTAGTTTACTTAGTCTTTTATATGGAAGCCTCTCCATACCTTTGGTCGTTGTGGTACAAAAACTTGAAGGAAAATCTGTTTGAATGACATAATCCATTAGTATATTTTTATTATGTAGATTTTAATGTTGTTTGAATGTTTGTGTTTTATATAGAGAGAATTTTCAAATTTATTTGTAGAAAAAAAATGTTACTTTGTGCCTTCATTTCAGAAGCAACAGATCAAATTTTCATCCACTCCTCTTTGGGTGAAGATGTTTTATTTCACTTGATAAATTTTTACTTTTTTAACAAGGGACATTGACATTGCATGTAGTAGCAAATAGACAAGGGGTCATATAGGCTAACAACGGTGTTCTTCAAAGTACTGAAGACATTTGATCTACTCTAGAAGTGTAGAGAGAGAAATCTTCTGTTTTATTTCTCTAGAGCTGGTATTCTGTTACACTGCTGTATATGGTTTATTTGCATTAGCCTTGCAGTAAGCTGGCATGCGGCTGTGTTGACTGCTAAATATTGTACTTCAAAAGCAGATGCATTTGCTTTTCATATCTTTATTGCCCTTTCACCATACTTTTGAAATGCACAATATTTACTGAATGCTTAGCAATATTGCTGAATAATCTAATTTATTAATCTTGCCTCTCTTAAATTCTCATTTCTTAATAAAAATGAAATGTGACATAGTCTAAAAAGTATCTTTTAAGCATGGAGAATTGCATAAGAGCATTTGCTGCAGTTCTCTTCAGATTGCAGCTCAGTGTCCACTATTTAATGTTTGACTTGTTCTTAAAATTATATATTTAAAACGTATGAGTCTGAGCATAAAGGCAGCATGTGTTGGCAGGTATCAAAATCCTTAATTATCTAAAATATCAAAGTCCTTTAGAGTGCAGCAGCCTTTCTGCAGCAATGAATAAGTATCTGATACTGAAATGATGTATTATCAGTAGGATGGACTTTTATTTGTTTGTTTTAATTGGGACTTAGTGAAAATATGGGCACCAAAGTCCATTTGACTAGTAGCTGAACTCCTTCAGGAGATTTTAGCCCATCACTAATCCTCTTTGATATTTTGTGCTAAGGGCACGCTTGCAAGATGTTCAGGAGAATTTTTCTTTCTGATCTTTCTTTTGGTCTGTTCAGGGTAATTATGGAATTAATTATCTACATATATAGGAAAGGGACAGAATCTGGATAGCACTTCCGTGTTAAAGAATTACAGAAGAGTATTTTCTCAGGTGTTTCAAATGATTGCTTAGAAAATTTTGCAATTAGTAATGCAAAAAAAGAGGACTTGATACACAAAGAAATTCAGAGCATTAGTTTGTCAATGCACTTGGAACAATGTTAAATCGTGCAGTGGTTTCTAATATTTAAAGGGAGCTCAGTGTCAGGGTCCTACCAAATGCACTACAATTTTGAGTTGCAATCATAAATCAGCTTGGGCTTTTCCTGTGTTGTGAAATCTTAAGTGTCCTGCCAAAAGCACGTGGTCCCTATGGTAAAGACCCTTACCCATACGCAGCAAAGATCTATGTTCTTCAAAGACTGAATTACTAGAAATTGAATTTATTTGCCCTACAAAGTGTTTAAAGAAATTCTAACATTTGATTTCTCAGTGTAGTCTCTTCTTAATAGCAGCCTTAGCCCTTTAGTATAGGGAAATGTCAGAAACCATACTGAATTAATTATGGTTTTGGCAATGATCAAAATGATTATAGCTTAGTCCTAAATAGGTGGCTACTCAAATGTATAGCATGCAAACTAAATCTAACTAGGCTTTCATTTTTTTATAATTAGAAAATCTGTTTATTATCTGGCTGAATTTCAGAAGAGACTTTTATAACCTTGTAACCTGTAGGCTAAATTAGATTTAAATAGAATAAACATCTGAAAATAAAATGCATTTTAAGGCATTTTGAATCATGTTTTTAACCTTGTAATGTCTGAAGGTTAAATGGTGGTGTAACGTTATGTATAACTTGATTTCCTAGTCTACCTGAAAAAAATTGCACCAATTTTCAGTATCTGAATTGTACTAACAGTAGAGTACTTAGATGAGGACAGGAGATGTAAATGGATTTCAGACTACAGTAAGACCTTGTGTCTGGAATGGGAATCTGCTTTTGCTTGATTATGAGCTCTTTTAGTGCTAATGTGACATTTTAAGCCATTCACATAGAAAACGCACTAACTGCTGATGAATGGAGGGACTTACTTCCAGTCACTGTTCCATTGTAACAGCTTCTAAATGAGGTCCACGATTTTACACATTTGTCCTCATGTTTACTCAAGTTGTCATTGCGCATCCAGGAAATGGTGTATAGTGGGATCCAAACAAACCAGAATTTGAAGATTTAGAGGGTCGCAATAACTGGAGTTCTCCACTTTTGCAATCAATCCCTCCACCACAGCTCCACTGGCATTACATATCTTGGGTGTCTTGTACTGGTAGAGAAACAGTGAGTGGTAACTGGAGCTTGTCCATGCTGTGTCTGTAGGAAATGATGCAGTTCTGAAGGATGGGTAGGTTTTAAAACACAAAGAGCTGTTCTTTATTTTAGCACAGAGATAAAATTTCCCGGAAAAAAAAATGCTTCCATTTCTGTTGTAGAATTATATAGAATACATGACGGGAAGACTAAAAAAACCTCTAAGATTACTTAAACTGTTACAAGATTTATTAAAAAACAGACAAACTCTATGAAGAAGCAGAAGAATACTCTGGGAGTGAAAAAGGTATTACACGTGCCCCTTTCCTTTTGGTCCTTACTCTAGTGGGTCTGAGGGTATACAGGATGCATATGCAGCCCTAACAGTCACTGCTTTCTGAACAGTTCCAGGCTCATGTACAACTGTGTATGCACTACGCACCTTTACAGTGGACAAAAGCATTCTCAGGTGAAGTTACTCTTAGTTGACTATCTTCTTTTATGTCATGGCACATCAGATAAAATCTGTGACTAAGCCTAAGATAAATATAGTCATAATAATTTCTTTTGCCTTTTCTAGGTAACATTCAGGTTTCGTGGATTGATGATACATCAGCATTTGTATCATTGAGCCAGCCAGAACAAGTACAAATAGGTAAGTGTTTCTGAATTTACTTCAGTAGTAAGATTTGACTTCAACTGGCTCCTGCAAAATGCTCTCAGCCAGCAGGGTCCATGACTCTAATAGTATTTGAACCAAGTCAGTAGTTTTGCCATAGGAGGAACTAAACTTTTATAGTACCAGCACATGCGTTGCAGCAAAGAGAAGCCTAAACTGGGCTTGGTTGAGAGTTTTGTGTTTCATTCCATGAGCCTCTAAGTACCTGAACCTGTAGGTAGAGTAATGCTAGTTTGTTCACTTCATGCGGTATTTATTGAGGTTACTTGCTGTTACTTTGCACAGAGTAGAGCTATCAAAGACTTCTATGGTCTTTGCCTTCAAATATCCTTTGGACTGATACTCCTCTTTGGTTTGGTTTACATTTGGAAGTAACAAATGCAGTGGAAAGCCTTTTGGTGTATTGTAGAACACATGCTCCTAACAGTTTGGACTGCCAATGTGTCTACAGTTTCTGTATTAATAATTTGCAATCTCTCCAGACCTTAATTTTTTAATTTTTATTTGAACTTTTGAGCTTAGTTTTGAAAAAAGTTCATGGACATAACTTCTACAGGAAGTATACATGTTTAACTTTTTTCCTGAAAGTTCATTGGTTTTGAGTTTGGGGGGGGGTTTATATATTGCTTCTTAGTTTGGATTTTAGGAGAGGGATTAACTTAAAGAAAAAAATTTGTGCATGACTGCATAAATACTCTTAGTGAACCCACATCCCTAATTCACATAATTAGGACAGATAGCAATATTTTACTATGTACAGTTGTGCAAAGTACTCTAGAAAGAACCATTTCCAGTATAAGAAGCTGGCTGATAGCATAGAGCAAAACATTTAGATATCATAAGAAAAATACAGAATAAGTAACACTCTTGAAAAACCAACAAGAATTAAGTAAAGAATAAAGGAAGAGACCAACACCTCTGAATTTACTGAAAATACTGCTTCCAGTTATGAGGAAAAGCAATCTTTTTGGGGTGTGGGTTTTTTTGGCTGGTTTTGGGTTAAGTTTTTTTTCTTGTTGATGTTTTGTGTTTTGGGGGGATGGTGTTTTGTTTGTTTGGGGATTGGATTTTTAAAGATTTTTAGTTGATTGTAGTTGGATCCACAAGCTTTTAGTGTTTTTTGTAGGTTTTTTGGGCGTATATTTGAGGACTGACCCATAAATTTACTGCTGGGAGCAATGACTGGGAGTGGACCATTATACATGATTATTTGAAATACAGTAGTATCATCCCTATTTACTAAAATGCTTGCATCAAATGCTGTGGAGCCAGTAAGTACAGCAGTATACATAGCACTTTTGATTAAGTGGCTGAAATTCTGTGGCACTTAAGAGCTATCCTGCCACAATTCCCATGATTAAGTTCTAAAAGGAAAAAAACAAATTGGAAAACCCCACCGAGTTTACCATCATCTATCTTACAAAGCTCAAAAGAAGCAGCTTTCAGGTTCTGTATGCATAATCAGTGCACCTCTCTAATTCCTTATTAATATCCTCTGAGCATTTATCATACTTCCTTATACATACATATCTCTGTGGAAGATTTTGAGTGCTTACCAGCAGCCTTCTTACAGCAAATGCTCCATAGCAGCAAGAGCCATTGTTTCTTCATCTATGTATAGATATAAGGACCATATAACTTCTAGTGAGACGTTCCAGATAAAGAATTATGTCAAAATCAATGTGGCTCTATTTTAACTAGCTCTGTAACTCAGGAAAGCATTGCTAGCACTTCTTGCATGTGTCATCTTAGCTTCTTACCTCCGAAGCATTCATGGTTTGTAAACTATGTATTACAGTTAGTGGTGATACCAGCACACCATCAAAGGCTTGAGGGAAATGCTGTTCATGCAGCAGCAAGTACATTACAGGATTGGAGAGAATAAACCTTAATCTAAACTATCTTAAGTAAAAATGTACTCTGGGTTGTGCAATCACAAATGATATGTTTGTGAAGTAGCAACTCATCTGAAGTGTCTGAAGCTTTTTACTTCAGACCTGATCACTCTTACTCGGAGTTTGGTCTCAATGAGGTATAGGCTGAGAAAAAATTGAATAAAGGGTTGGAGTTGTTACACCTTCTTGTCTTTCCAAGAGGATACATCTTTGTGGTGAAATACAGCAAAGTTGTGTTTACTGCTTTTTTGTTCAGATACCCTGATGTACAGAATATAGGTCATTGTAAGTTTATATATCTGTGCCTTTTTTCCTTCCTCTTCTCAAGCTGATTGTTTGTTTCTCTGAGTGGGACTTGCAAAACTATTTGTTTTCAATAAAAACCATGTGTTTTATGCCACTTCATAAGCAGAAAGCCTTCCTAGGTGCTGCTATGATAACTTCCCCACTGCTATCACCTCAGTTACTTACCTAATGTCTGAACGCTTGGCATACACGTTCACCACTGCTATTTCTTTTTTTTTTAAAAATTTTTATTTTTTGTTATGGCAACTACATATTGTGGAAAGAACTGAATGTCTGCAGAATATTTAAACTGAATCTTTCCAGCACTGCTCTGTGTGTGTGTGTGTGTCTTTTTTTATACTTTGACAAGCAGGGAGGCTTGTTCTGTGTGCTAGGAAACAAGTTATTTGTTTGAAAGCTCAGGTGATTATAGTCTTTCATAGATTTTTATGAAACCAGGTTAGTAAAATCTCATATACTGAAAGCCAGCCAAGCTGATAAACTATAGCAGCCTCAATTATCAAAAAGCTGTGCGATCCTTACGTGAAATCACTTAAACATCTTGAGGTTTTTTTCCTGTAATAAATACATCATAAAATCAAATCTGTTATTCTGTTTCCTGATCTTAATTCTTTAATAAACTGCTTTGGCAATGAAAGTCACTATTTATACTTGTGATTTAGTGAGCTGTGTTTAAGTGAAGAAACTAGGAAAAACTAATCATTTGGCCTGTTTTTTAACCTGTTTAGATAAATATGTCTGTGTTTTCTGGACTGTATAAAAAGCCTTGGAGAACTGTCGAACAACATGATACAATGCAAGATATTGCTGCAGACATATGTTTATTCTTACCTCTTAAATATGTTTCTGGCTTTGAGCTGGTATTAATATGTGTAGTTAAGAAAGCACATGTGCAACAAAAACATTTATGGAAAATAAATGGGTTGAACAGGAAGGGTGTGTGGAAGCTTCCCTGTATTGATAAAGTGGTCAGATTTGCATTATATGTGAGTCTAAACACTGTAAAAATATCCAGACTTATTTTGCATCCTTTTAATAGGGGAACTGTGTGGGAAAAGCTATGAAAATAGAATCAGTTTTGTAATAATCTGCATGGAATGTTAACTGATTCTAAGTCTACCTGATTTTTTTTTAAACTCAGTTCAGATCTGGGAGGTGTCTTTATTTTTCAGTTGCAGCAGTGATTCAAATCTGAATATTTGGCTGAACTAATGTGAAGTTACAGAATTGAACAGCAGATCATTTAAAGGCTGATCTGCAGTCATCCCTTAGATGATCTTTCATACATACTCATACTGAGTACATACTCAGGATAACCAGTTGATGAATCTGGCTTGTTTCTTAAACTTTTCTCCAAAGCCTTTTTTACTTTTTTCAGCTTTGTTGGTGTTAAAAACAACTTTGCATAGTACAGAAAGACTTGTTCCATCTTCCACTTATTTCTTTCTGAAAAAATAAGTAGAGGAAAGGGCAGTATTTTTATAGACAATTTTGGAACTGCTTCTAAGTTTCAAACTGAATATAGCATGCTTAAAACACATAAAACAGAAACCTTGGGAAACAAGAAGCAAATCCCTTAACCTTCTCATTTTGCTGCTTATAATAATGTCCAAGAATCTTCACTTTATTTGGTTATTCATGTGACTCAAATATGGGCAGACTCTCTAATTTAGTATGAGTAGAAAAGGCTTGCTCTTATATAAAATCTTACTACTCTTTACAGTTGGAACATAAATTTCAGCTTGAAGTGGAAGCTGCATGAAGACAGATTGTTAGTTAACTGTTTCATAATCACCGCAGAGTTCGGTGCCTGCTGTGTCTATATATGCAACTTGTACCTGTGTATTTAGTGAGGGAGGATTGTTCTTGAGTTCTAGTGGGCTGTGTTCTCTGTGTCAGTTATCACTGTTGAACTGCTGCGTTGTCATGTTAAAGTCAGTAACGAGTTTGTGTAAGTGGTGGTTTAGATGGCTCTAATGTGTCACTTTTTGCAATACACTTTGCTGTAAAGGGATTTCCAAGTTACAAGCACCTGAAAACAATAATGCACAATAAACAGTCTATTTTCTGTTGCGGTTTGCTGTTCAAGGTAGGTAATTAATAAAAATTTCATAACCCTTTAGTTGGACATCTGGGAGATAGAACTTAGTGTTGCCATATTGTACTTCAGGTGGTCTCAGCCTTTCTGTCAAACATGGAGCACATGCTTCTAAAGCGTGTGGTGAAAGATAAAGCAGTGTGTGTTCTTACAGTCAGAACTAACTTTTGGTGTAAAACTTCTGGCTCTTATGACGTTAAGCTTGCTAGATAAGTGTGCTTTTGGATGCTGTTCAGCTTTGTATATTTATAAAGTTGTCTTTTCATCTGGAAAGGTTGGTATGAAATAAGTATTATTTCAATGCTTCTTGACTTACAGGGATGTAGACTTCTAGTCTGGAAATGGTGGGGAAGATGGGAGAGACTTCAGCTTGCCTTAAATTTAAACTCAGTATTTTATTTTAGTTAATAAATTGATGTAACCTTAAGTATTTGAGTGTTCAACCATTCTGGGCAGTTAATCAGTTTGTGAGTCCTCAGTTAATGCTTTATATCATTTGTAAGCACTCGTTATTCATGGTTTCCTTGAATTTTGTTGCCAGCTAAGTCTCAGTGACTATTTAGGTAGCTGGTCTAAAAAGAACTTAGATGCACCCTTAAAGGGAGGTTTCTTTAGATGTTTTTGCACTTGTGGAGTCTTTATAGTCCATCTAAAATATACTCTTAAAATAAATGATGTTACTTGAGTGTGGATTAATTTCTAAAACATGGGAAAAGTCTTATAAATATGTTAGATTTGTAAAGTGCTTGAAAGTAAAATTGGATTTCTCTTCTGAGACATTTGATGTAGTTATATGTTAATGGAAATAATGGACAAGTTTATCAGTGGCACTTCAGAATATACCTGTTTGATTTTTTTTTTTTTTTTTTCCTTAGCAGCTAACGCTTACTCTTAATTCTCTTTACCTAAGGCTTAGGTGCAGTTTAAGAACATCTATGTTCTGATTATGAGCAAGTTCTACAATATTTTAAGACCACTGGTTCAATTTAAGAGTTATTTTAACTTGAGGATCTTCCCGAGAGTGTTTTTCTTGCTGTTTTAAAATGCAATAAATACACTTAACCTGAAATTTTAAATACATGTGAAAAGCAACAGCTTGTCATAAATGGCAAGCATTGAAATAATGTTAAGTTGTTCCATGTGTTAGTGCCTTGATATATGAGCCCATATAGAATTTACTGTGTGCAAGATATCTTCTTCCTCTAGGCATTGAGTAGACCAATGTATTTAGTCAGCGGGGGAGCAATGGACTAAAGCA
Organism: Strix aluco; assembly: GCF_031877795.1. NCBI lineage: Eukaryota > Metazoa > Chordata > Aves > Strigiformes > Strigidae > Strix > Strix aluco. The sequence continues at coordinate 16,352,463 of NC_133945.1, read as the reverse complement.
GCTGCAGCAGCTGAAATTGTGATGGTCTTTCAATGATTCTTGTTTAAATCATTAATCTTTCTGAACTTGTGAGTTTCTCGGACAGGGCTGAACTTCATGGTTTGTTAGTGTTTTATAAGATTTACTATAGAACCCTTCTATTTAGCATGAATGCTTACCACCTCGATTTAAAAACATACACAGGTATTTTGAGATTGTGTGCATCAGTCTCTTCTCACTGAATTTGGGGAAATGGCAGGTAGTATCTAATATATTACCCAGATCCTTCAAAAAATTGTTTTGCGTGGCTGTGTTCTTACTAATAAGATGATGTGAAATTCATGTCAGATACATGCTCTGGACAGGAAACTTCCTTAATGTAGACCAAGGAAGCTGGAGTCATACTGCAGTATGCCAAATCCCAGCCATTACCGTTATTTTACTTTTTATTCAAATTATGTGTAGTTTCAAACAGTTTCTCTAGCTTTTTGTGATTTCCCCTCTCTTCCCCCGCATCAAATTTTGGATTCTTAAGATCCACAAGGTTTTGATGTTTTAGGAAAGTCTGGTTTATATTTTGCATCACTGACTTTGCTTATGATGCTAAGTTTGCAGTGTTGAGTCTTATGTGCTACATATAAATACATGTGTATGTATACACGTGTGCAGAAATATATAAAAAAATTTTGGTATTTCTCATGTTAATTTTGAGTGGCTTGAATTCTTGTGCTGCATCAAAATGGCATTTAAGATGAGAAACTAGTAGTTGTGTAATAATTGTAGTAAGATATAATCACCTTGTAGATGTGTGCTTTTACATTATTTTCATGCAAGTTGGATTTTTTAAAAACATACGTTACCTGTAAACTGCATATAGTTTTTCAAAAGGTTGTAATGATTTGTTATATGTGCCTGTATGCTGTGTAAGAACTTGAATGAAATGGTTTCACTAGGAAGACCTAAGCAGTTAGTCTGTAGGTTTATCATGGGTAATAGATCTAGTTTTATTTGGCATGTCTTTTTAGATGGGACAGTATCAACACACTTGTTTGATGCAGTGGTGAATATGTTAATACTGGCAATTGGATGCAATCATCCCTGTAGCAAACTGTATCTGATGGGTGAACTCATCACCTGGATAGTTCTTTTTGAAGCACCCAACATGTGGAGCATTAATAGGCGCTTCTGCTGAAAATACCTGTGTTAAACTTGAACAGTTTTCTGGACAGCACTGCCATGAGGATGTCTCTAAGCTCAGTTCACTAATTCTTGTTCTGAACGTCTAAACAAGTGTCAGAAGTGTAATCAAATTTTGCAGGAGTGTGCTTCCTGCAACTGCTCAGCCTTAGCTGAAATGTTTAATTTGCTGGTATTAAAATACAGCTAATGGTTTGTGCCAGTCTTAATCCTTTATGGTTACATAAAGGGGATGACTCTTTCCTCACTCCAACAGTGAGCTCTCACTGGTTTTCTTTTGCTGCTTCTGTGTCCAGAAAAAAATAATAAAGGAAAATTCCTGCTGGTTCAGTGAGGGGAACTGGCTCATCAGCAGGTCAGTAAACACCAAAAACACTAAAAGAGGGCCCAGGACCAGGTGGCTTGGAGCAGGGGCTGAGGAGCAAGGCATGGGATTTCATCTAACAAAGCTGTTAGATGAAATCAGCTGTCTAGGCAGAGCGTGGGTTCCGTTTCTTTCTGAAAAGTATTTCAGATCTGAGTTCTCTGTGCTTTGAGTAGTAACAGACATTGAGACCTTCTATCTGACTAGGAAAGAAACGTTCTGTACACTTTACACTTTTCATTTGTAGATTAACAGATCTGACCACTTTACTAGTACTCCTGGAAATTAAAATTCTCCAGTGTTGATATAAAAACATTTCTATACTAGTAAATGCAGGAATGAGATGTGGCAAATTTCTACTTGTGTTGTTCAGGAATCTTGACTATAGCAAGAAAATGAATTGCTGGCTGATTATATTCTAGTCATGGTTTTACAGTGGAACCTGTGGTATAAATCGTACTATAGCTATTTTACAACTTTCAGCATTACTGATGCAGAATTAAGAGGACTGATTATAGACTTGCCTTCTGGTTCCTGCAGCCTTATTTTTTTCTCATCAGTTGGAAAAAACAAAACAACAACAAAACCCAACACTCTGTACCCTCTAAGTTTGAATAGAGTAGATTTTTTCTTAATACAATGTTGGAACTCTTTTGACTACCTTTTCATTTGATTTGGATTTTTTGAAATGAGTTAATATATTTCACAGCTTTTGTTTCAATTACTGAGGTATTTAAACAGGGTGCAAAGGTTAAGTAGCTTGAATTCTTTCAGTAATTAAATAACTTCATCTTTAAGAAAGTTAAAATCCTTTGTAACAATCTGCATACATGTACATAGTGTGAAATGTCTCAGTGGACTGTACTATCATCTGTGTTCTTTGTCAAGAGAAATATTTTGAGTTTAAAATGCTGTCCTCTTTCTCTGCCATGCTTCATACTTGGCATTTTTTTTCTTCTGTAAAACCATTTTCTTTCAGATCACCTGTTCACTTCCCATTTTCTCTAAAATGGAGAGTGAAATACATACTTGGTTTGCTCTCTAACTTGCCATCCTCATTTGCAAAGTGAAGAACTGCTTTGTCACCACATTGATACTGGTCCCTGCTCTGGATTCAGATGTCGAAAGAGATTACAGTCTTTGTAAAACAGGTTTTTTAAAGTATTTTAGAATCTGTATAGGCACCTTCTGCAATCTTAGGCTAATACAGGAGAAGAAAACAGAAAGGGATGGTCAGCACCATGTACAAATTGGAGTTTTGATACAACCTGCAGATAGTTGCTATTATCAAATATAATTCAGAGACTGTGGATCCTTCAAATTGTTAAATTACTTTTCTCCATCGGTCTCTAGTATGCAGATTCCTTGGAGCAAGAAAATACATCTTCACCAACCTTCATTTGTTGTTTCTGTGCCATCAGCGTGCAGCTTGTGAAATTGGGTACAGAGTTAACTAACAAAGTGGATATATTTTGTGACTTGGAAAAACGTTGTCCTAGCATAGTGATTTGTCCTTGAACATTTTGTACTTAATTCTGTATCTGTGTATCTGAATAAAAGTGGTTTTTACAAAATTAAGATTTTCTTCATGGGTGCCAAAGATTGATGTAGTATTTTACCTTAGTTGATTTGGGATTTTTTTCCTAAAAAAAAAATTTTTAGTCATCTAAATTTCAAAGCATGTGAAAATGATCAGTTAAATAGTGTTTGTTTTATTTTAGTAAATGCAATACAGATGATTTCAAAGAGCTATGTTTTCTTAGAGTAGTTTGAACAGGTGTTCTGTGTTGATGAAATAGATAAAAACTTAAGTTCTCTGACAAAATGTTGAGACTTGGCATTTTTTAAATACAGTACCTTCCAGCCTGTTTAATGTTTGGGCAACTGAGGAGCAATGCATAAGCAAAAGTTCAATTAAATTCCCTTAGGAAAGGGGGGGGAAACAGTCATGTTAAGTGATTGAAAACTGGTTGAAGCACACATTTTATGATTGAATGCTACAACTGGTACTAAGAGACTTGAGACTTCCTAATAGTTACATTGAGGCTACTTTCCTTATCACTGAATTAAAGATGGAATAAATCATTCTGCTGACCTCTGAGACAGTCAACTGTAATTATATTTCTGGAAGTACATTGACTAAGTAAATACTTTTTAACTTCTTCAGGGCTTTTGAATTTTTTTTAAGTGATGCTGGGATCCAAAATTACACCGCATTATAGGTTTCAAACAATTAGGCTCTGACTTCCACATGGTTAAATGTTTTTACCAGTAAAATGTTTTTACCAGTAAGTGAATTTTAATGATCTCCTGACCTCAGAACAAACCAAGACTTTCCTGTCATGATGCTTCAGTGCAGGATGATCCTAGAGGATCTTTCATGAGATCTTGATACCTCATTTCATTTAATTCTCAGAAATATATATTTTTTTAAATAAACTGTTTGCAGTGAGGTTTTTTTCTTCTCTTTAACCTTACTTGAGGACAAGGATCTTGAGAAGCACACTGATGAAGTGTCACTTCATTCAGCAGTGCTGGGCAAGTCTGCTGTAGTTACCTTGGCATGTGCAGAAAGGTTTTGATGCAGCAGCGCAGCTATTATGGAAAATGGAAAGCAGGCAGTCAGGCTTTTTGTAGCTGAATTAGCAGTTATTTTTGACTCCTTTCAGTTACAACTGAAATAGTTGTTTGACTATTTGAAGTAGAACTGTGCAGGATACTTCTGCTGAAAGTGGAGAAAACTATTTTCAGAACAAGGTTTCATCTCAATAAAAGCTTTAGCAAAGGGTATGCTGAATACATCCAACTCAACAAAATAGCTGCCTTGCTAGTGTGGGTTGATGACCAAGGATTTAAAGAAACCTGTCAGTCATATGTAGGTGTCTTAAACTGGTAAGTTAATGAGGCCTTAGATCTGTTTTGACAGTAACAGTGTTAGATGGATGTACTTTCCTAAAACTTCACTGTGCTGTTGAGCTGATTGGTGATGCATTGGTGTGAGCATTCCACATGAAAAGAATTAAAAACAAACAAAAAACCAAGCCCCAAAACAAAACCACAAAAGAAAACACAAAAAACCAAAACCACAAACAAAACTGCAGGATTTAAGGAACTATTCAGGTTTTTCTGTTGAAATACAAATGAATTTGAATCCTTCTGACCTGCTAACTGTCAAAAGTAACACAGTTTAGCTAAACATTTGTAACCAGATTTGAGAAAATGGTCTAATCCACTACATATAGTTGTTTTTTTAAAATTATTCTTTTGTTAGGGCTAAGAGTAACATACTATATAAGGCAGTTATTCCCAGGATCACTTCTTTCCTGCTGAAGAAACATACTTGTTTTGTAGTCTTCTCGATTCTTCTGCATGCCTTTTGCAGAAATTTTGAAAATCACTGAATAATACAGTAAAGTACCCAGCTAGTTTAGAACTTCATTCTCTGTGTACTGGGAGAGAAGAAAGCACAAAGATTGTAAGATTGAATCTGCACTACATTTCTGTATTAGAACAAGTGCCATAATTCATAATTAGCTCTGGGGTACTACATGGACTTACTTCAATTGAAGAAACATTAAGAAAGAAAACTAAATACAGTAATTTATTGGTAGGAATCAGTATAACCTGCCTCCTTCCTAATCCTAAAAATTGCTTAAAGAACTGTTCATTTAGTCTGGTGAGGAAGGGAAAGCTGTCCCAGTGCTGTCCTTGCTCTTTACAGTGTTCTTTATTTTGGCTTGCAAATCAGACCATTTTAAGAAAAAAAATTAATGGTAATGGAGTGATTTGTATCATACGTTTTTATTTGCTTGTTTGGCATGTGCTGGTCCTTTTGGAGGTGTACCAAAGGTTTCATTTCTACCAAGGTTTTTTGTAGTACTACATAGCACGTGGTTCCAGCCCCCTTGCCAGCTTTGCTTCCTTGTTTTAGGCAAGGGATAGCCAAGGAACTAGTGGATGGGGGTGAGATTGGGAACAGGCTAGTTTACATGTTTAGATGGAGCAAAGAGGCTGTGAAGGGACCAGGTTTGAAAATGAACTGGTTTGACACTAAAGAAAAATGCATTTGACAAGGCCTACCCTGCATGGAAAAAAACCACTGGGATAAAGTACCAGAAATGGTTAAGATGGGGAAAACTGGTGCCTAATGGTAGTGGAGACAAACAATTTAAAAAGGAAGATAGAAGTACTGCCTTGCCAGAGAAAATAGGAAACAGTGAGTTTAATATTGAAGAACGTTTAGGGTTATGATAGATTGCAAGACCAGTATGAGATAAAGGCATACCCTGAGAAGATTGAACTGGGAAAAAGACAAATTAGAGAGGGGTAGGATAAGAGCAGAAATCAGCAGAAATGTTGGCTAATTAGTGAGAATTCTGACAGGTTTGTGCATCTCTTTCTGAGAGAAACCAACAGAGCGTGTGCCCAGTGCTTTTTATATAGAGTCAACACTAGCAACTCTCAGTAACCTTTGTAATTCTAGTGAAAGTGGCTGGAGAAGTGCCTTTAAAATTTCTGGTCTAACTAATTAGTTGTGTGTGTAACTGTGATGCCTGGCAGCAGAAACTGTCCAGGTATGCTTAACGGTCTGAAAACTGCATATAGGCTAAAAAAAAAAAGGAACATTAATATTGCTATGACAATTTCACTAATATTTAACATAATATAGGTGAATTATGCTTATGCATTGATAAAGTCCATGGTCGCGTGATCACATACTGTTTCTTTTGGATTTATGGCTTCTCTGGGAATACATTAATACATTTTGCTGTCTAGGAACCCAACCCTGATGGAATGCTCTGTGTAGAAGACAATTCCATTTCCATTAATTTAAAAGATACCCTCTAATTTGGGATGTTGAGTCTTCTGCTTTCTGTTTATAAAACACACACATAGCACTGCTCCAGCTCATGAACTTTACTTTGAAACACTGGACAATGTCATCATGAAAAAAGTACACATGCAAACTTCTGGTTTTTTAAATGCAGTGTGAACAGGCCTGGAAGTCAATGAATAAGGCTTGTGGAACCATACAGTGAGTAATGAGAATAAAACAAAATACTGAATTAGCTACTCACTAATTGAACACTGTTGATCCGACTGAGGCAGCAGTCCCATGTTTTAAATAGAACATGATCAGATAAGATTAACGTGGCATCTATACAGAGGTCACTTTAAGGCTTCACAGGTGAATTTTTACTTTAGTATTTCATAAAATTGAGTGTTTAGTATTGCAGCCTTAATCTGTGTAGTTCTGTGTATTTATTTTGTTTATATATTGTGGGTTTTTTACCTACATAGTTCACTTACATATTTGTCTGTTTATTAAGAAGCTTAATATTGTCAGTGGCCATCTGTCAGGATTTTGCTCTGCATAAGAGTGAGGACTTGGTGAAAGAGTAGCTTTGTACCACATTCCTCTTGGATCACTCAACGACAGCCTTTTTAATAGCTTGCCTAATAACTAGGGAAGATGCCATCCTCTAGAAATGCTTTTCCTAAAATAATGTGCAATTACTGTTATTCTATTATGAGGCAGAAACTTAACTTTACAGCTGCAACTAATGTAATGAAATGCAGCTATGTGGTGTTGGTTACTAGGTCAGGTTTCTCACAGAAAGATTTGTCTTCTCTCTTATGATTTAAATAAGTGAATAACCCCCCTAAGTTCTCTTTAGTTTGTTAGAATTCACAAAGCATTCTAGCAATGCATTTCTTCTATTGGCAATGCAGAGCGATGTAACTGTTTTTGCTTTGTTTGGCAATATGGACAGCATTCATCAAAAAGCATCAGAGAAAATGTATTTTAAACTTTTATAGGGAGCTGCTCTTCAGTTCAGGACCCTGCAAGACTGATTTATCTGCGTGACTCCTTAGACTTCTCCATATGCTTTCATTTCACTTGTTCAATGCATGAAGAAATATATTCAGTATATAACTTTTTATGTTACATATATATGTACATGCATATATTTGTGTGTCTGTGTAATAGGAATGGGTTGCTATAAAACACAGGCCTTATTTCAAGAAAGCAGAGTTGTCTTTGAAAAATATTGACTCTTACACAGGTTTATTTTAAAATTGTCTTTAGGCTGCATAAGGATGTATTCCCCCCCCCTCCCCCCTTACATAAAGGGTGGGTTTGTCAGGGAATTAAATGGAAGAGCCATAACTTTGGCTCTTGGTTTATAGCAAAACAAATAATGTGAAATGGTTATTGTGTTTTAAGAAATCACTATTTATCAGATGATCCATGGTAACTGTGTGCTTGATTTTAGCAAGTAAAAACATGCTTGAGTTTAACTAAACAAATTTTACCCTGAGGAATGTCAGCTGGCATGCAGTAACTCCAGTGAGCATTATTAATTCATTCATGATGCCTGCACCATAACTTCATGGGCAATAAATATACTCCTAATTCTTACAAACAGATCCTATAACTTCACAATTCAAAACAAATACAAGGAGTGTGAAAGGAGGTATGCATAACATCTCTTTGGTTAGTGCAACAGTCTCATGAGGCTATTAATCGTAATTGCTGGTATCTATTTTTGGGATTAAATATACAACAATGTTGCCCAGTTTTATGTGCGTTGGAAAGACTTTGCAACATCTATATACTGTGACTGGTATTATATGTAATTCATTTCACAGTAGCCCGGCCAATATGCAGGATAGATCATCTATTCTGAAAGAGGAAAAAAACCCAAATCCACCTATCTTCCTCACCTTTTCTGAATTGGGATGTTGGAGCTTGCTATTTCTAGTGCTTGGGCTAGAGGTAATATGGAATAGCTGTGTTCAAGATGACAACACTTCAACTAGAATCAGAAAGTTGAATACACATCTGAAATTTCTACAAAAAGATTGGAATTACATAATAAAATCAGGATTTTTGTCTCCACTATTACGGTATTTTAAAATGTGCGGCCCAGGTATATGAAAAACAATCGTTTGTTTGTTTGTTTTATGTTTAAACTGGTTTACTTGTTGGTTTACAATACTTTCAGTGAGTTAGGCTGAAAACAGCAGAGGACATCAGTTGACAGTTTAATTTGCTGATTCATCTATTATAGTGATGGCTTCAGGCCAGAGCTTGGCTTGCAGACTAAAGGCTGAGAGCTGTGAAGATGCTGGGACTTGAAGGAATGTTGGTAAATTGTTGCTGAGTGAAGGCAGTGAAAGTTTGTTCTTTATTTTTGAAGTGATTCTAATTTTGCATTGACAGAAATCCTTCAGCCTTGAACTTGCAGTCTTTTTTAGTCAAATGGAGACCAAACATTAGAAAGATACAAGGATGGAACAGCTGGATATTAGTTAAGTGCTGCTTCCACGAATATCTTGTGCAACCAAAAACGCAGCTCAAATAAGCTTATGTTTCACAGCAATCAAACAGAGTTTTGGCAAAGGCTTTGCAAATGTCGTCTTTTCCTGGCAGACTTGCAAAATAAACCTGCTGGGTTAAGTAATGAGACTAAAAGGGAAAAAATCCAGGAAATCTTTTCTTGCCAACAAGCAATCTGGAAGAGGGTTGTGACTGAAGAATTGATGGTTTCTAATTTAAAAGAAAAGTCTTAAGCAGATTTAACCCTTTTTGTATGAAGTCTGGCTCTGAGAGTAGTTTTAAATATTGAATTCAAACCTACCATGTGAATTTAGAGTACGGCATTTTTTTAAAAAATCACTAACAACGGAACTAGAAGTTGTTTATATGAACAGAACAAATAGCTCACTGCCTTCTGCTTTTCAAAATAAAATTTCAGGAGAGGGCATGCTGTCATTTAACAGTGTTTTTTATATAACATCACTCTTCTTCCCCATAGCTGTAAACACCAGCAGGTATGCTGAAAGTTATAGGATCCAGACATACGCAGAATATGTTGAGAAAAAACATGAAGAAAAACAGGCAAAGAGAAAATGTACGGAAGATAGTTGGAAGGAGATGGAGAGAAAGCGGTTAAAAACTCAATGCACGCCTTACGTTTCCCAGAGTCGATACTACTGTGTTAACAGGTGAGACTTTTCCTGCGTTGCCAGCTCTTGTATTTTTATTGCATTTTTATTAGAAGTCTAGCAATTTTCAGGTAGTTCTTAACCAATAGGTGACTCATTTTCTCTACATATTTCTTTGCATATAAATCACTGGTACATCAGCTGTCACAAGAATATAGGTAAAGGAGCAGAGGGAGTTTTGTCACAAATGTGATTAAGCAAATTTTTAAAATATTGTCATCTTGAGGGCAGGTTGAATCACAGCTTCTGAGCTTGATGTAGCAGTACCATTTCTTATAAGCAAAATAAAACAAGTATTTTCTTTATTCATTTGACACCTCTGAATGGCTTGTGTCGTCTGGAAACTTAGCTGTCATCTTACAACCTTGTAAAGGCTATCTTGGTTTTTGGATGACTTTCCATGGTGATAATACTGCCACAGAGAAGGGTGTAAATTGCCATCTTGAGCAGACATGATGAAGTTGTCCTTATGCTTCAGAAAAAGGAAGGCAAATGATGCTTCTTGCATGGCTTTAAGATTTCGGAGTAAAACTTGAAAAGGGTTTTTGTTCATTATTTAAGGACAATTTAAGTCAGGAGATGCCGGTTTTGATTCTAGTACAGTATGTTGCTGTGTCTATTTCTTGTTCCATTTTTACCCTCTCATATTAATGACAGGTTTTGGATATGATGGTAACAGGAGGCTTCTTTCTCAGTCATCTGTGTAGTTGTGAATGGAGAGGGTCTTTTAGTGTTAATGTAATTGTGTAAGTAACCTATCAAGTTACTGCCATTCTTTCTCTTCCCCTCTGCCATTCTATTGATTCTATACAAAAAGAAGTTTCAGTGGACTGCATAAGTTACATTTCTGTAAGGTGGTGTTTCGTTTTTTTTTGTTGTTTGGTGGGTTTTATTGGGGGGTGGGTGGGTTGGGTTTTTTTTCTCCTGGTTAGACAGACCGAATGAGATGGTCATAAAACTAACACTGAGCTCTTTCTGCTTTATCTTTGTTCGGAATGCTGTGATAAGTTCTAGCTCTCATTATATCTTCCTGTAAATGTTATCTGTCATGTAACAAATATACTAAACTTGTTCTGTTCTTCTCACTTACATGAGCTTATGATTTGCCTACTTTGCAAAATTAAATGCAGGTGTGTATTTTGGCTAGCTGTCAAATGTTCATGGCTTTTGTCATGGTGGGAATTCTAAATGTGTTAGAGACATGTTTGATCCCTAAAAACCATATGGAGGAACCTGGTGATAAAATCTGTATCAAATGAAGTTTAATTGAACTGTTGTACTTAGGAAAACTTGGGGGTGCATCCTGTGAAGAGTTGAGGAGCTCTAAAGATTGTCCAGGCACTGGTTTACATGTGGCTAAGGTTTAGGTCTATAAGTCTGTATTAAATAGTCTGAAAATACTTAACATATCTTGAATCTACTGCAAAGAAATACTAAGTCCTAGTTTTATTTCTACTAGAGGGAAGTATCTCTTCTCAATGAACATTGCGTTTTGGGTATCTCACAGATTCTAGACAGACGGTAAGAGTGGCAGCTTATGGTTTGAACCATAGACAACTTAATCTTTTAACATATACTTTAGAAAACAGTAAATGCAAAAGCTGATTTGTTGTTATCTTGCAGAGAAGTTTGAGGACTACTTACAAATGTATAATTTGGAAAAATGCTGAAAAAAATTTTCTGTGACTTCTTTCCTTAAGATATACCGCAGTAAGCACTTCATCTCCTTGAAAATTTTTAATCTATATTCTAGTGTTTTAAAATTCCACAAGAGCAGCCTTGGTTTTAGATGATCAACACTTTGATAGCCTTGGAGAGCAGCCTTTATTTTGTTGCTAGAACTTCTTTGTCATTGATGTTACCTAAATTTTTGTTCTCTTATTATTTCATTAATAAAGAGGTTTGGTTCTGTCCTAAGTTCCCTTTCACGCAGATCTTTTGACATGTTTTTCTTATTTTTATTTGTAACTACTTAGATTGTGTTCTCTTGTCAACTAGTCTTTTGTAAATGTATCCTCTCAGGTGTAATCTGGTTAGGTATAATGTGGAACTGCAAACCTAGTGGTCTTTCAGTTCAGTCAAGATGAACATTTTTCTTTTGTTTCCAAAGATACCTCAAAGCTATTATATTTTTATATATTATCTATAACCATTTTTATATAAGATACAATAAATATAACATAAATATTTATATAAAGCAATTGGGACAAATATATATGTGTGCATGTATTTGTGTGTCTATTTGTCCAGATTGATTTGAATCATATATAGTTGAGCACTCAATACTGTGATGTATCTAGCAGCTGATCTCTTATAATAGCTTCATGTTACTACATCCTTTATTTATTTATTATTTAATAAGCTTGCTGCATCAGTTTCTGCCAGGGAGCACAGCTGCAGAATAGCTGTTCTTCTCCATGATGACAGTATATCCTGGCTACTTTTTCATTCAGTAGTGAAGTTATTGGGTATTTCTTGAAAGGAACTTTTGTCTTAAATTGACAGATTGTGAAGTTTGCAAGAGAAGTTCTTTAATGCCTTCTCACTAAAAAAAACCCCTATAGTCCCATATTTACTCTTCAGAAAATATAGTATAATAGTGTTAATAGCAGTCACAGGGTAAAATCACTTATAATTAATATATACTGCTTGCATATAACTTATTACTACTGCTAGATATCGAAGCTAATTTTAATAGAAACATGCCTGATTATTGTCAGGTGGAGAAGTAGAGGAAAAACTGATGCATTTGACAAAACTTCAGGTAGTTAGTAAGATCACCTTCTCTAGGGCTGTTCACTATTCAGAACACACTTTTGTAACGGATGTGTCATGGCCTCTTGTGTATTATACAGTACCAACTACGCTGTGCTTAGCAAATAACTGCCTGCCAGCTCTGCCATGACTGCTAAATCCTGCATGGATTTAAGATCTTTTCCTTAGCTAAATAGTGTTAAACCATAGCATGAAAAATCAGATAGGGTACGTTCTGTGTAAAACTAGATATCGTGCTCTACTTGTTTTGACTTACTCTAATTTTCCTGATCATCATCTAGGAATGAGTAAAATAGAATAAGGCTAATGCAAAAGACTTACACTAGTATGAAGTACAGAAAAGCAATAATGTCATTTTGCCTTACAAATTTTCTAGCTAAACCCAGGAGTTCTGCATCTTCTGTCAAGTTGGGGTGCTGTTTGTAGCACCCCTTCCTTGAATGCCTTTATTTTGCTAAGAATAGTTTATCTCATTTTTGAAATGTCCATGTATTTCTGCTGATGATTTTTGGGGGGGGTTTTAATAGAAATGTGTGTTTATAGTGGTTTATTACTAACTAAAGGATGAGAATTGGGAAAAGCTGAGCATCAGAAATGGGTAATAAGTATTGCAAGCAAATTATTATAGTATTCCAGTATTCTAGTGTTATTTCAGGTGATTTCACCTGCTCTTAAGCTGACATGACTGATTTTTACGATGGGTCAGTAACTACTCCCCCATACACCCCAGTGTTGTTCAAAGTGGCAAGAGAACACAGGGTTTATGTTTTCTTTGAATGAAATTTGCTTGAAGTTGGAGGTCTGAATATATCCAGGCTGATTCAAGATGCTCTGTTGTGATGACAGTGGTCCTTTTAAAAGCAGGACATGCATTTCCAAAACAGAAAATAATGTTACATCATCATAATTGTTTTCCCACCTTTTGCCCCCCTTCCACTTGCTGATTCTTTCAAAATAATTACCATGGTGTACTAGTTGGATTGCTGCTATTTAGTAGCTGAAATGATATTACAAAATTCATGGGCGGTTTAATCAGATGGAGTCCGTGGTCTTTCTGGCTGTAGAGTGATATGTAAGTCCTCCACATCCTGTTGATTCATCAAATTCTGTTTAGTACTAATGTTGCTGGTCATACTGCTGGAATTTAACAAAAATACTGTATTTTTTGTTGTTAATCTTAGGATTGTACTTAATGGCAATAGAAATCAGGAATAAAATCCAGATTTTCTGTTTCTACCACCTTCTTCCAGTGGCATTCATCCTCATTGGATTTGCCAGTGGACTGGCATTAAAATAAGTCAACAGAAGGGAGAGGTTGGGGAAGGAGGACTAGTGGAAACTGCTGTCATTGAAGAGGCTTGAAACCCCACCTACCATCATCACTGACTGATGGGAAAGTTATATTGTGTTCACTGAGTGGATTTGCCAACTGGCAGTGTATGATAGGCTTTTCTTATGGTGGGGTGTTTTGGTGTCCCCCCTGTCCCCCTTCCCCCATGGTCTGCCCCCCCCCCCCCCCCCCCCCCCCCCCCAAAAATAAGCAAACAAAAAAACCCAAACAACTTGGCTAGTAATTTTATTTAAAAAATGAGAACAATCTCAATTTCAATATACAGAAGAAATTTCAGAACCTTTTAAAATATATTCTTTAAAAAAAAAAATAATTACTGCCTGAATCAGTTGAGGACGCTAAACAGGTATGTCTGAATTACATAATTACTGATAGCTATTAGTTTGTTTGGTTCTTCCACTTGGTTTAGTTGTTTCTCAGAGTAAGGAAATTAAGACAGGAAATATTCCAAAATAGCTGGTATAATTAGAAAACTGAACTTTCCTCTGAGTAGTGCTCTGACTGGTATATACAACCATACTGATTTGCTACTATTACCAAGTGAAGAAATAATGTTGCTGTAGTCCTTGAATCTTATTTTAGGTCAAAGAAGGAAGACACAAAAAAATCAACTGTTAGCCATCTAGAATCCATGCCATCAATGAACGAATGTAGAATGAAATTAGTATTTTGTGAGAAAGTAAGACATCAACAGTTCTTGATTATAAAATATATAGATTTTTGATTTTGTGCTGCTGTTTTTTGGGGTTTTTTTCCCCCTTAATGTATCTGCAGGAGGAACATAAGGCCTAAAATTAATTTTTACTTTGTACTTTGGTACACAGCTAGATGTGCACTGAAGGTCAAGAACTTGTTGCTTCTTATTTGCAGTAACTTCTAAAGAGTCTTGAGTTGAAAAAAATTACATGCAGCCATAAGATCTTTCAAAAAGGGAGCTTCTTCCTGCAGTGAATGTAAGTTCCCTTCCAAGAGCCAAGTGCTCATAATATGTCTAAGAAATCCTGGGCTCGTGAGTTTTGATTCCTTACGTATTTTTCAGAATATCTTTTCCAAAAGTAGAATTCTTACAAACTTTTCTAAACAATGTTTTAAAAAAATATATAGTGGTTTTTTATTTTCTAAATGCTTTTTTTTTTTGCTAGACTTTTTCTCTTTCCAAACCTAGTTTTTGCCTTACAATATTGAAATGTGTGTGTAGGATAAACAGTCCTATCCAGCTTTTTGGCTTGCATCTTTTACATCGGTAGGTGCAGTATGACTCGAAATGATGATTTGTAAGAAGTCATGCAAGAAGGCCTTCTGTGTGTGAATGTTTGGAGGAAAAGCCATCTATTCATCAAAGTAAATGGTGTTTGTGCTTCTAAAGTGGAAGTAAGAGCATGAGGCGTAATCATATGTTTCATGTTTGTTTATTGCCTTTGGATATCCCAGAAAGAGTCTGTTTTAAATTGCAAAATGTTCAGCTGAAAAAATTCTACTTCAAAGCCAAAACTATATAGCCAAATTTAACAGTCCTTTAGCTGAAACCTTATTGAAACACCATAATTCCCTGCTATTACTGATCAGAAAGGAAAAAATAAAGTAGCTTGTAAAGTTTTGTTCTATAACTCAGTATTAATTTGTATTTAAATAAAAGAATACAACATGACTTAGATGCATACAGCTATTTTGTGTAGTTCTTAATGCAAAACTAAAGGTTTGTAAGTCTAAAACTACCCTTTTTTTAAAAGTTGGTTGTTCTAAAAGAGCGCTAAAATAAATATTTGAGTAGCTGACATTCACATATCTAGAAGTTTATGGGAACTCTTTCTGTAATTAGCCCCTTTGCTACTGCATTCTTTCTTATACTCATGCTAATTTGATTTTAATATTGTCATTTGTCTTTCAAGGAAACTTAATAGCATGCCAGTTGAACAAAAATCTATGCAGTGTTGTTTTGATGTATGCTGAATGAAATGGAGCTCTAAGTTCATCCTCATACTGTATTAGTCAGGCTTCATTCAAATACTACCTATGAAATGAGTGTGCAATTTTTTGTGCTTTTTATTTTACTGGCCTGTTGGATGGTAGGACTCTTCAGTTTAAGGCCTGATATAAAGTTTATTGTATGGATCTTGATAGTTTTCTCTACCTTTATATAACAAATGCTTTTAAAACTGCATATAGTCCCAGGAGAGTTAGCATGCAGAATCCTTCAATGTCAAGATGTGTGTTTGAGGCTTAACAGTTGTGTATAACTTAGTGTCTATTGAGAATTCTGTATGAGAGCTTTCATAACTAGAAGAGAATAAAAATTAAAATTAAGCAGGGGTAGAGAACGGCTTTAATTACATTGAGTTGAGTGATCTCATCAGAATAAGAACTAAGCCTGAGACACCTATAGCACAAAGAATTAATACCTTCATCTACATAAGATTGGATTAGATAGCAAATTTATGAACTTTATAGTTAATTCAGGTCTTCCAGATAATGTAATTTTGTGGTACACCACTTAATACAGTTTATTCTACTACCTTCCTAAGCATTTAATAGATGTACAACGACTAGTACCTTCTTGACTTGTTCATAGTCATATTTCTTCTACATTTCAGTTTTACAGGTACCAGTATGGTTGGAAAGAGAAGCATGAGTCCTATTCAGGAAGAAACTGGTTCTGATGATATGGAAGAGGAAGAAGGCCAAGATCCAGAATATGATCAGACTGAGTCCTGTGCAGAGCCACTTCCAGATGGTAAGAAGAGAGCCAAAAAGTTCAAAAAGATCAAGACAGAACAAGTTCCAGCAGGTAAGCACAATGTTCATGCGCAGGGTTTTCTGTTCTGTTTGGAACTGCCCTAGGCCTGAACAGGATTGAAGTTGTTTTCTTGAATGTCTTAACTTATTGCAAAATAACTTATGACAGTGACTTACTCTGACATATGTAGATGTAATAGATTTTTTACTTGCTTTCTTCCTTAAAATAAAGATCTTTGAATATTTTTAGCTATTCTTAATCTTTTTTTTTAATGTGACTTTCTAGTTAAGGTTACCCAATATCTTTTGCATATTGTAAGCAAAGTTGAAGGAATTCTGGAAGTAGGATGTTAAATAGATTTCCCTGTTAATCCAAAAATTTATCACGAAATGTAAGGTTAACTTAACGTGGATGTTTTCTCTTAAGCTTGATTGGATGGAGTCACAGCGTACTTGAATGCACATAGTTTGACCTGCCAGATGCGTGTCATTAGACAACCTCTGTTGCTTGCAAATGAATCCAGTTTTAATAAACCTACCTGTTGCCCTGAAAGCTAATATATGTGCCCTTTTAATTATTAGCACTTTAAGACTGCATATCCTGATAATGTTGCAGTAACATCCCTTATTTACAGTTATTTGTGAGATAAGATTTTTCTGTAAGTTGAAAAAACAATGGAATTTCTCAGTCTGGTCAGAATATTATTTACCTCTACAGTTAAGCCAGAACTTTGACAGTCTACCTGTGTGCCCCTCACCACTCCTCTGGCACACTGCTTGCCATAATGCTCTTTTAGGTTGAGTGCAGTTTGACCCAGTCAGACTGCTGTTTTATATCCCCCAGTATGAATAACTAGGCTGCAACTCTACTGAAAATGTTCCTCTCTAGAACATTTCCTGAGAATGTGTTGACTTCCTGAGACAATGAAACGAGTAAGCTGCCAGACAGGTGCTGATCGACTGGGCCCTTAAACTTATGCAGGCCCTTTAACTTTCTGGGTGCTTTGTATTTATGATTCACTTAGCTGTGGGTTTTTTTTCTGATAACATTTGGCAAGATGGTGATGAAAAGTGAGTGTATTTAAAATCCCTTCCAAACATACTCACCCTTAACAGTTCTTGTAGTCTAGCACACGCTCCGAGTAAGCCTTTGCTTATTTGAAAGGCTTACTGAACTGTGAGCAGATCATTCACATTCCATGGACTGCTAGTTGGTGAAGCCTGAGGAATCTCACTTTCAGTAAAAGAAATACTAGGTTTTTTGTTGTAAAAGTATTGAATTGTGGATTTGCTCAGGTGCTAAATTTTTTTTCTTTCTTCTGTTATGTATTTTATATATTTTCTTTTTTTTTAATCTGCTTTAGAACTCACAATGTAATGCTTGAAAAATCAATAGTGTTTCTAATACAAATTACAAATCCAAATAATCTTTTTCTTCTAAAAACTGTTTTGAAGTATACATTAGTATATGCAATGTTCTGTGTAGTGTTTGTAACCATAGCCTTTATTGTTCTTTATCTGGTTGAAGACTTTTCAGCTAGGGTTGATGTAAGGGTTTTTTTGCAGACTTCAATACTTACATAATTTTTAGCCGAAGTACTTTGAACTGTATGTCTGACTAAACACAGGCAGGTGAGAATCACCTCTTTCACCTGATATTTTTGCTAGGTTGTGTGAATTACTGCAGCCTGTACAAAAAATAAAAAAAGATTAAATAAATAGGTCACATACATTTAAACCTGAAGAGATTTGATTTTTATTGATCTATTTATTGTTGATTCTATTTCAACTTGTCTTAGTAATTTCTGACAGATATTTATTACACTATATTAAAAAATTAAGTCATATAACTATTGGTCATCTGGAGCACTGCCTATATTGAAGTATATTCAAATATTAATATTAATAGTTAACACTTCGGTATCTGATTTAGTCACTGTTATCCGGAAAGTGGTATTGTATACCAAACATCCTTTCTCCTCATTTGATAGAGGAAGATCTTTCTTAGCTGAAGCTGTGCTTGGAAATGGCTTTCTTCTTGTAGTTCAGTAGGACAGTTGCAAAATGACAAGACTGTCTACTGTAATTCCAACTATAAAATTCATGCTCTGTATTTGGCATTATGGAAGTATACATTATTGGCATTAGTGTGATTCACCTTTCTTCTCCAATGAATTTGGGCTGCAAATATTCTTCACTGTCTTAACTGCAAGACTTAAACAAGACTAGCTGCAAGTACGCTTGGAAAAATAGTATTATGTGACTTTATCATGCCACTTATTGCAAAAACAAATTACTTGGATCAAAAATATTAATTGATTGCAAAATATAATATTTACCATTTGGGTAAGAAATTTGACATTAACCTTTTTTTAAGTGCCTACTCATAAATGGTTTCTTGGTTTCCCTTTGTAAATATTGACTTGCCAGTAATGTATCTAGAGCCTCTCTCTAGAGGAGAAAATACGTCTTTGTATGCTCTGAAAGAATAAAATGATTCTTGATTTAATTTTTATTCCTTTCAGCGTTTGTATATTGAAGTCTTCAATATATTGTTCCATGACTCTGTCTTTTAGGAAGCCTCACAACTAGTTCCACTGGAATTTTTGAAGTCCCTGAAACATGGTAGGAAACAACTGCCTTAACAAGTGGAATTGATTGAAAGCAGTTGCGAGAATACACCTCTTGGAAGCCATACTTTATTTAAATAAAGTGGTGTTAACAAAGCAGTATGTGTCCTGAAAATCAGTTTAATTATTTTAAACTGTTTACTGAACAATCATTGTCAATTTTACTTGTGTGTATATTAACTAGTATATGATTTGTTGTTGATCATGTGAAATCCTTGCTGTCGTAAATGATGTTAGACTTAAGAAGCAAGACTAAATGTATTTTGGTAACCTACTTTGGCATGCTAGCTATGAAATGTACAAAAAGAACTGGCACTCTATGATTTCGTGCTAGGCTGTTTCCTGTGCTTGAAGGGAGTTACCACAAATCTCCTAATCTTAAGCTATTTTTTCACGCAATATCAGTATGCTGTCAGCATTCTTGAAACAGGTAGAACTGCAGTTTCACATATTGGTTTCTACCAGTTAATTTATCTGGAAATCTTTTTCAGTTTTCCATTCTCTACCCCCACCCCCTGTGCAGCCAGTATTCATCTAAATACCAAGTTTATACATACCTTACCCTTTCAAAAAACTGTAATTTACAAGTTTCTCAAACATTAATTTCCTGGTGGGAGGTAGTTTTTCTTTGTTTTCCAATCTATTGCTGTTTTTACTCTTAAGTCTTGATCTGTTTCTTCCCCCCTTCTTCCCCAGCTTGTGGGGGTTTTGTAAAAATGTTTTTTGGTACCTGTGACAAACCTGCTAACTGCACCAGCCCTTTATTTGTTTAAAAAAGGATCTGCATTGGTAGACTTCAGAAAATGTTTGATATTTAACATTTTTGTATCATGGAAATAAAAACAAAATATGTATTTCCATAAAATGAAAATTAAAGACATTTTCTTAGGAACTGGTTGGTTTTATTATTTATTAGCTTCTGAAATTTTTTAGTGAACTTTCTTTTTTCCCTTCAAAAATAAAACAATTTTTTGTCAGCCTGTGATTAGCATACCCTTTTGCTCCATGGACTACTTTCAAGATGTCTGTGATATGTAACCAAGAAAACAAGGCTGTTGTCATAAGATTTAAATCGCTATGCATTTCCCTTGGAGGGGGGACAAATAAGAAAAGAGTTCTACAAATCAGCAAGTTCAAAACCATTGCTGTGGAGGAGTGCAGTATTAAGAACGCTTCATCAGATTTTATTTACGTTAGAATGGGAACCACGGTCATTTAAACAATGCAATAACCTGTTTCAAGGTATGTCAAAATTTGTGGGTTTTTAATGATTGAGAGCACTATCTTGAACTTGCATTGCAAAGGGAAAAATAATTTAAAGATGTTAAATGTGAGATGTTTTATTTCTAACCTTGGAATAGTACCAGAAGTAGTATAATTAAGTTGTTGGTTTTTTAATAGCAGCCAAATCATCACATTCTCACACTAAAATGTGGGAAAGAAGATAGTGTTGTTAGTGATGCAAAGGGAAATTAGTAACTGAACTCTTCTGCTCTCAAGGATCCAAAGACTTTTCTTCTCTGAGACTCATGACCTTAGGAGTAAATACTTAAATCACTTTTGAGTATCCAAACCTACAAAGAAACTGCAAATTTAGTTCTCAGAATATATGTAACACTTAAAGAGAAGTTATATAAAATTTTCATGTCTTATGGAGGTGATCCAGGTAATTTATACAGTGTTCTCTCCAAATGTTGAGGGGGTGTTATTAACTATATATCCTAAAGAACTGGCATACATGATTTGGAAGGGAGCTTAGAGTCATGTCAAAAGGCTACAGAAGCGTTTATAGGTTAAGAGGCAAGGAAATCTCTGCTCAAGAGCTATAGAGGCCTGTGCTGTCACAGAGAATCCACGTGGAGTCTTTACCCTAAGGCCATTAGGATCTCCATGGTACTGACTTCCTCCTGAAGGGCAACATTTACATACCTGCAGGGAAAACAGAAGTCTTAATTGCATTACAATACAATCCCTTAAAAACTTGTTTCTTCAGAGTAGGACATGTATATCCTTCTCTAAACTACAAAGGTTAATAGATATTTCCACTTTCCCAATATTTCGACCCTCCTCCCCTTCCAAAAGGTCATTTTGAGAAGCAGGATGTTATTTAT
The DNA here is from genome assembly GCF_031877795.1 of Strix aluco. NCBI lineage: Eukaryota > Metazoa > Chordata > Aves > Strigiformes > Strigidae > Strix > Strix aluco. The sequence goes on along the minus strand of NC_133945.1, from coordinate 16,331,310 downwards.
CTCTACCTGTAATTAATACCTCTTAAGAAAATAGTGCTCTTAATTTTCTAGTCCTTATACGTGTTTGATTTTACCAGTTAACACCTAGGTAAGCTTCTGAAATATGACTGGATGCAGGACTGTAATATTTCTAATACTAAGTTTGGGTGGAGAATGTAGGGGTCAGTGACAGGTGGTGTCCGAAGAAGGAGCTGGCCTCATTCTTACCACATCAAACCTCATTATTCTGTGGGGTTTGGTACACTTCCCATCCTTTTAAATGGAATCATTAATTCTAGAAGAGAAAGAATGTAGCTTCTTCCATTTAGATCCACATTTGTTTCCTAATGTATGTTTAAAATATGTGTGTAGAATTTAGATCTTTACAGCATTTGTTTCTGCAAAAGCTGTCATCACTAGTCTTCATGGCTACAGAATTTCCTGGGTCTTGACCTCTGGGGGTTTTATGTACGAGTACTTCGCTCCAGAGGTGTGGCGAGGCATGGGTCTGGCGTGGGTCTGGCTGTTTCATTACGGAGCTGGGATAGCTGGTGAGTTGCTGAGAGGCTATGTTTTGGCCCAGTAAAAAGTCAGTGTAATCTGTGTAATACTTTGATTGCTTTTTTGAATTACTTTTTTTCTTTCATCCCCTCTTTCTCCCCGGGGTGGGGGAGGAATCCACGGATCCGTTCACTTTTGGAGCGAGTGTTTTACTTTCTAGTTGGCGGAGTAGCGACGGCTACACCTAGTGCGGTGTCCTGCAGAGTTGCGCCTGTTGAGGGCCAAAGCCGCCCCGGGCAGGAGGACCCTCCTCTGTCCCTTCGGGTTTGGCGGGCGGTCGGGGCGGCGCGGGCTCCCCGCTCCCCTCAGGGCCCGGCGGGAAGGGGCGGCGCAGCTGCCCTCCGCGCCGCGGGGTGGCGGGCCGGGCAGGGCCGGGCTGAGGCGGAGGCCGCGAGGAGCCGGGGCAGGGTGAGCCGTGTGGGGCAGCGCCTTGCAGCCGCCTCAGGGTTGTTTCTGCTTTCCAACTGTGTAAACCAGCCCACATTACCTTGCTGTTAGTAGTACTTTGTGAAAGATCTTCAGCAAATGGCAGGGGCTTTACAGTGACCTTCCAGGTGACCTCTTCCCTTCCTTGTGGTGAGTTAGAAGTGGCCTGTTCCTCACCTTTGGCTGTGAGGGGGGGGGGAGTTGGGAGCTGCGTGAGGGTCGGGGTTGAGCGGAGGATGTTAGAAGCAACAGGCAACAATAAACAAGTGCTGGAAGTAGGGGTTGAAAAAAATTAGTAATTTCCTTGAGAAAACGAGGGAATTTTGTGAGTAGTGTTGAGAAGATGAGAACTTGGGAGCGTAGACCTGAACATAAGATGATCTGAAGAAACAGTGTGGAGAACATGGGGGAAGTCTGTATCAGCAGGCAGATGAGGTAGGTGGATTGAAATCCTGCCTCTTCAGAGGAATGCCTTTATTTCCCTGAAACTTAAACTCGACAATGACCATTTATCAACGGTGATTGAGCACTTCATTGTTTGCATCAGAAAGCAAATTAAAACTGTATTTGAAGTACTAATTTTCAAATCCATCTCAAGTATTTATGGGTGAGAAGTATCAACTTGTGTCAGGATGCACAGGATTGACAGCAAAGGATATAGGAAGTTGTTGGTAGACAAGAAATATGGAGAAAAAGGTAATTGTGTAGCATAGAGTAAAAGGGAAGAGCATGAGTATCCCTGTAGTGTGGATTTGAACGGCAACAGGTAAGAGAGAATGAAGACTAAAGGAGAATTAATTATCCCATGTAAAATTAAGATTGCTGGGAGTGCAACAGTCTATTCTTGGTCTCAGTTTTGAGCTAATGGTTTGGAACAAAAAGCTAAATGCTTCAGATAATTTAGGTGGAGGACAAAATTAAACTAAACTATCCATCCAGTGGAGAAATCAAGAGAGATGTAGAAAGCTAAAACTTTCGATGATTCTGGGGAAAAAACAAAAAAAAAGTTATAACTCTTACTTCCTTTAAACTTTTGCGTTCTGTCATGGTGCCCGGAAAATATCTAGTACCCTGGATGTGTTACTTTAAATCATGGTAAACGTAATGCAGACAAAAGTGTCCTCTGCAATGAGCTTCAGAGCATATACAAGAAGACTCCTGATAATCAAAAGTTCTTGGCTTCTGAGGTGTTTAGACTATTGCCAGCTGACCAAATGTGTACCTTGAAGAAGATTCCTCAAGTTACTCCACAGTACATTTAGTAAATGAATAAACACTTACTTGTCTGTATTGTACTGCTGTAGCTTTAAACTTACTCTAAACCAACGATCCCCGTGTGCTTTACAGAAATACTGCCACACTTTCATTGGATGAGGAACAATAGATGGTTGGTAAGGCTGGGATTTATAGGGTCAATATACTCATAATTAAGATGTTCTTTTTGCTTTAATAGGTATGCCTGAAGCTCCTTTAAAATATATTTTTTTCCAGCAGAATAATTATTGGCAGCCATGTGCTTCCATGAGCACAGATCACGGGTCAGTCCCAGCTCAAGACGAACTCATATGAAACACATCTATACATAAATGCAATATAGAAAACATTCACATAAACCGTGAAAAGTTAGATTTCCCTGCCCTTATATGAATCTCTTAAAAATGGCTGATAGTTGTATTTGTACATGAGCAGTCTATAGTCTGCAAGTTCTTGCAAACAATTTTCTGGTTTATGACCAGGGTGAGCCTATACGATGCAATTGGTATTGGTGTGCAGCTGAATGTGAAAATCTGGAGGTTGTGGTTGTGCCAAGCCAGTTGCACCCTGATCTATGATCTGTTTACAACCCATCAAATGACTGAAAATACAGTTGTGTTGAAGCTGATTACTTCAAATTCAGCCTGTGAATTTAACAATTCCTTATATAAGCCTCAAAAAAACTTTGCACTGTTACTGTGCTAAGAACGGCTATTTTGTTTGATTCTAAAGACTTTGTGAATAATTTTCTCTCAGTAATGAGTGTAAGTGTTCATACATATGTACATATCTATATATTTTAATTTTTGCCTTGAATATCTTTGTCTTTTTCAAATGTGATTTTAAACTTAGAATGTTTAAGGAAGACTGAACATGCTTAGTTCATGTATATACTCAGTTATCTTTTTTTTTTTTTTAATTAGAAGTTAGATGACTTCATTGTGGGCTGGTTTTACTCTTCAAAAATAAATCTGCTCCAAGCATATACAGTATGCATGGCTGTAAGTCTGCCATTTAATATTTTTGTGTTAGGGGAAGTTGCTTGCTGCATTCGTAATAAATAACTGATACATATTTGTTAACAATTCCACAATAATTTAAACAATTCCATTTTGTTTGGAAAAAGTCTGCACTTCAACCTTCCTTTTTAATTCTCTCATGTGCTCTCATGTGCTTTAATTTCAGTTACCGTATTCTTTATGTGCTGTTGAGAAACTGCCAGTTACCAATAGAAACTTTTTACTGCAGTAGTGTAGAACTGCTGATTGATTGTCTGGTTCTATGATGACCATATTGTTTTCAACTAATAATGCAGTTTTACAAAGAGATGATTTACCAGAGAATTTCACTTCAATCTTGCTGGAGTCCCTCGCATGTAGACTAATAACCCTTTCTGCTGGATTGTACCATACTAGCCTGGGTGTTTTAGGTAATCGTCACTAAAACAGATTGAGGAATGGTTATGGTGGTACTAAATGATTAGTCTGTGGAGAAGTTAATGGGAAGTGTTTGTACTGGTAAATTTTAGGAAGTGAATGAAGTGTTGCTTGAAATGTTTAATAATCCATTCTCCTAAAACAGATCACTGTATTTTCAGTACTTCAATCAGGTTTCTTAATTGAAGTAAATTCTTTGGTCTCTTAGATGGTGCAAATCTAAGGTGTTCTAAAGTGCTTATAACTTATGAATAATTTGTAACATATATTTGCAATTATGCACAGCAGAATGTTTGAGACTCACACCTTTGGTTTGAGTTAATGCCACAGAACAGTGATTTAACATCTCATTGATCATCTAATACATGTCTAACATGAAATGTGGGGTAAATCCTCAGTAGGTTTGAACAGAATAATCTTTTCTTTCTGTGCATCATCTCCTCACATGTCAGCAAAACAGTCCTGTCCTGGAGTTTTCTGACCCTTGTCTGCGGGCAATAGCACCCCCCCCCCCAGCCCCCTCCCCAACTAAGCAGCAGCCTGTGTTAATATGGTGTATGTGTGGTACATTAGATACAAAACACCAAACGTTATTATCATGCTCCCGTTCAAAGGCCTTCAGCTTAGAAATCTGTTAGTCCATAAACTATATGTACATGTACACAGTGCAGTTGTTCAAAACCAAAGCTAAGTGTAGAGAAAGGAACACTGCCTTTACAGATTGTTAGTTGAATTAGTCTGGTAAAGGATGTGCCTAAAGTAAAATGGAGATTCAGTGGGAGAATCGCTTGTTTAGTACCCTTTAGTCTTTTTATGCCTTGCTTTTTTTTTGAGGAAAGAGCTCTAAGAATTGGACTAAATGTAAACTAAATATGAAACATTATTTTAAACTGACAGTTTTAACAAATACTTATTTTCCTTACAACTACTCCAAAAGACACTTTTAAACACTTGTGATGACAGTAGGAATATGCTGATTGAATGTGAGTACTAGCTCATACTAAAATCTAAATTTAATGTAGCTTATCTTAAAGCCTTACAATAACAGCTATACAAGCTTTAAGAAACTGTGTTTATGAGAAGACTAAAGAATAGAATGATGCTTGATTTAATATATTTCCATACTAGTACCACTCTAAAGTTAGCAAGGTGGAGCTATTTTTTTCACCTTGGAAGGAATCTGTAAAAGAGATGCTTCTTAAATTACTACTCCAACGTACAAAATGTCTAATAAGTAACAGTAGAAAGTAGCACTTTTCTGAGGAAAGTGCCCTATTTTTCATGGCAAAAAAAGGATACAGTGTTACGAGAGGATTCTCAGTTATAGTCTGACAGTTTTCAAAGACTTGATGAATACACAATTTCAGGTCTGTGTTTTTAGAAGAGAACTTGCCTGGTTTCTTTTTGTGTATATGATACATAATCTCAGGGTACGTGTGTTATGAGCAAGAGCCAGAAGCTTTTATACACGTGTTCCAGTATCTTAAAAAGCAGGCTTTCTTACTCTCTCTTGGCAAAACATGCGCTCAGGCCAATGTATTTTAGTGAAACAGAAGATTTTCAATCTAGTGTTTCTCAGTTTAAATAAGGAATTTGGAAAGTTCTGTGTTTTGCTTCTACAGGAGTTGTGATACGTTCTGAATTCCAGTTTCTTAAATAAAGGTAGTTCCCTGCTTTCCTTCCCATGCATACTTCAGTTTAAGTTAATGCACATCAAATTTAACTATGGCTACCATGTTCTCATCTATTTCTATTTACTAAAATGCTCACTCATGTTAAATAAATCAAACACCTTCGTGTTCCTTGAATATTTTCCTGAGAAACACACACATAAACATGGCTGTACTATTGCATTCAGAATGCTTTGAAAAATGTTTAATGTTTACACTATGTGTAGTTTTACTTGTGTGTATATTTCCTGTATATTTAGGAATAAATTATTGAGATAAAAATAATCCTGTGAATTGAACATAGAGTGCAATTTCAAATGTAGGCATACAATCTAAGGTAGATTTGTGAACTGTAATCAGTATTTAGATCTCCATTATTCATTTTGGCAAATAGATTTCAGCTTGTTTCCCTCTACAAGAACTGAAATTATTGCTGTGTTTGGAAATTGTAGTCTCTTTACCTCTCACAGGCTGTTTTATGACTCAGGCAATCTGTGTAATCTCAGTGTATTAACGGATAGAGCACTCCATTTCCACCTGCAGAATATTTACATGAAATGGAACATAAAATTAATAATCTGGCATGGTGACTATTTAACATACTGCAAAGGATTGTGGAACCAATGTGTTCAGCCATGCTACCACCCATGCAAAGGAATTCCTGCAAGCCAAAGCTGAAGGCACTGGCAAACCTCATATAACAGCCTGGAAACAGTACATTGTCAAACATTATAAAAGCTGGAGTTTTTTCCTTGGAGGCTGAAGAGCTAACCCCAAAACTAAAAAATCCTGAAACGGACTAAAAGAAAATGGACAAAGGGTATCAGTAAAGATAAGAAGTTAATTACTTAGAATTTTGAGGATGTCTGCACATTTAATATTTCTTAAATAGAACTGGAAAGGCTTGTGCAAATAAGACCTCATGTAGGCAGTATTCAATGATGCCCTTTGACAAGGAAATGACTAGTGGAGATTTAAATGTGACACTAGATTGAGAAAGGACAAAAGTGTTTTCATTATTTTGTTGTATAACATGTAACTATATTGAGACTTCTGGTAAGTGTTGAGTACTCAGCTGGACCACAGGATATAGATCTCTGTTTAGGTGTCTTGTCCTTGTTGGGCCAGTTAATACATAGCCACTCACTTGTTCTGTAACTGTTTATATGCATGTAAAAGTCTAAGAAGCTCTATGGTTACTGTTTATTTCCCATAGCTCTTCTGTTAAATGCCAGTAGTGCTGTATTTATATTACAAATCTTTACAAAGTATCTACATTTTTTTTATGCTATCAAGCAATATGCAAACGTTTAGTCAAATAGGCATTGGAAGATGAAAGAACCAAATGGTTTGCATTAAACAAATTCCTTTCTTTGCTTCTTTGTACATTATTAATAAGAACTTGGGCACCTCAATTAATTTCAGTTTGTAAAAGTGAGCAATATTTTCCTATCAAGCATTCCTGGTAGGTTTACTATCTGTATGTTTCTTTGAGACGGATGAAAGATTTATATATACTTTAAGTTTTTCGGTTTTCTGCTTAATTTTTCAGTTTAAAGACAATTGCTGAGGGTGTTACTAGATTTTGGAGAGAGGCATCACTACAACAAGACGTGTTTGTCTTAGCAAGAGAATATCCTATTTCTATTCTGGTTTTAGGGTTTGGGGGGAGGGCTTGATTGTATTTCAAGGCACATTCTAAAAATAAAATATGAAACTGTGTTTTCTAGCTCTAAATGTAAGTATTTGATGACTGCAGTCAAATGGGTATATGATATGAACAGGAAGAATAAGGCCAAGCATTGGCATCTCAACACTGTGGGAAACAGAACAGAGTAAATGATCTTTTTGGCCTATAAATCTGACTGAAGTTATATTTGCTAGCAGTCCAACTGTAGAAACTTCTGGGGAAAAAAAGCTGACACTCATCTAGTATTCTCAGTAACTTAAGTGCTAGCTAACTCATGTTCAGGAAACTTGGGTTTTGTCTCTTTTTTTTTAATGCTAAAATGTATTTGCATTTCAGATAGATTTAGAGTTGTGTCTGGCAAAATGGTCAGATGATTTTCAAGTTTCATCTAAGGATAAGTGAATCGCTTTCCAAGTTTAATATGGTCTAACCTAGAAAAACAAAAAGTAAAAATGTTTACTGTAGTGAGATGTAAATACAGGGACTTTTAGTAGATGAAAAAGATTTGCAGGACTCTTGCATTAGCTTTTACATTTTTTCCATTGCTGCTCTTGCTCTGTATATTCTGAACTTAACAGACATAGATATTTACTCCGTAGATTAGAAGAGCCTTATTAAGATCTATCCACATTCAAAACTTAAAAAATGGTCACACTGAATTTTCAAAGCTTATAGTGCAAGCAGCACAGAGTTACTATTGTCGATAACAGACTGACAGAGCACTGCCATGTTCACACTTATTTCTGTGGAATAGAAATTGGAGTGAATGATCCTAAGAGAAAATCTGAGCTATGCCACTGATCCCTCTGGGCGGGTGGATCCATTTTAGCATGCTCTGGCTGGCTTTTAGGTAACTGAAATTAGTACTGGAAACTGGAATGGAAAAAATGGGTAATATAAATAAGTTAAAGCATCCATAATTGTAGATACACAGTATCTGCTTAATAATAAAACCAAAGCAGGAATTTAACAACCCTTATAAAATTCCAAATATCCAAACAGAAGAATAACTGGAGAATTTACATAGCTGAGTTGAAAATCTTGAGTGCTTTACTTATATTTCATTAGAAGAAGGTAATGACTTAGTGATTAAATAATATTATGCCACACTCAAAAGCAGAGTCTCCCACCTCCCCCTTCATTTCCTGAAGTTTGAGCCCTGTTTAAATCATTGTAAAACTGCTTGGCACTTAATCATATTCAGACATGCCAGTTCATGCACTTCTCTGGGATCCAGCTCACTCTCACGTGTCTGCAACTGTCTCGCACCTTTCATGCTCTGAAAGACTTTTTTTTTTTAGCGCTGAGTTGTCGGGGAGCTACAAATGCAAGCCTTGGAGTTTAAGCAGCTGCATAAGTTCCCTTGTTCAATGCCCAATTCTCGTGCAATACGTGCTGTTGAATATTATATTCTACAGAATCCTAAATTGGAAACTGAAAAGCAGCTAGAAATTGCTTGAAACTATAGTAATTCTTCACAGAGTGAGTTGTCTGTATTCCACCCTGGGATATTTATCTGAATTTTAACACTGAAATGCATGGTTGTTGGGAATCTGCAAACGTTTTGATCTGTGTTGTTATATGCACTTACGTCAGATTTTGTAACAAATACAAATAATGACTTCTTCTCCTTTAGTTCATTCATATTTCCACTGTTCTGTGGAGAATTATACAGCAACATACAACTTACACTGAACAGTTCACAAAGGTATTTTCAAACTTAGTGTGGAATAAAGTGCAATTTAAGAGATTCCCTACTTGCCTTCACAGTGCTTTTAATTCTTGCAACACAATCTCATTCTCAAAAGATGGAAATCTTTGATTACTGGAACTATATGTAAATAACTCTGTCTGGGAGACTTTAATAAATTAACTGTCTTCTGAAAATGCACACAGCTTGTAGAGAATATTTATTAAGACCTAAATTGTGTAATCAGTACAGATAACAGTGGCTTTAAACACAGATTATTTTTTTTTTTTGTAATGGTGACAAAATGTTGTGAAGATTTATTTTGCATTTTAAAAAAATCAGTCAATCTCAGAGATTCAATAATATTTTTTCTGGGGTACCTGTGTTTATCCATGAGCTGGATAAAACCTCCCTTCTGAAAAGTTTGCATTTTTATGCTCATGCTGCTGTAGCAAACCTCATTTAAGTTAAGCTAATATTTTTGTTAGTCTATACTTAATTTTTGTGAATTTCAGACAGAGTCCTGACATTCTTTCTTCCTGACAGAGAGAATTCTTCTGATTTTAACTTACTCTTTATACAGCTTCAGGGGTATATCTCAGGACATTGATTTATGCAGGGTTGGACAGTGCATGGAGTAAAGCTCAGCCACTCAAACCTACATAGGTTTAAAGTGTTTTGCAGATGTGAATTTAATATCATGTTTAACTAAATTTTCTCGTTGAGGATAGTTCTTTAGTGAACCTGTGAAGATTTACAGCATTATGAGGGGAAACGGTACAGTATTTCCTATTTTTGCTAGTTTTATATAGAATAATTGCTCTGGCAGTTTTACTGGCACTTCTTTTCTTTCAGTTTACCATAGAATCATATCACAGAGAACTTCACATTTTCCCAACAAAATAAAAACAAAAATGTTAAGACTTTGATAGATCCTGGGGGTGGACCGACTCCAGCACTTCATCTGATTGTTATTGTAAGAGCCGTTTTATTGCTGCAAAGCTAGAAGATCTCTGCTTAACTTTTATGTTTCATTAGTGTAATATAAGTGTATTCTATTGTTTTGTTTTGTTCTGTTTTCCTTCCCTTTAATAGCCACCTAAAAGGAACAGCCACTGAAATGCTAAAAATGAGAATGAATGACACATTGTAAGGAAAGAGGCTCTATGCCAAATTCCACACATTTACACTGCCAACATTTATCCACAATGTTGGCAAAGTGGAGAAACACTTCTAAGCTGCTCTGTTATTTATGAGAAAGATCATTTATTTTTTTTTTCCTGGTAGGACAGCACTGGATAATCTGATTTTTGTCACCGTCAGCTTAGCCACCAGTGTTTAGTGTAACATTGGGCAACTCACTTTAACCCATCTGTGTGTCTCGTTTTTCCATCCGTAATACTGAAGTAATAGTTATGTGTCTGATATTAGTACTCTGAGACTGAATTCAGTTAAAATCCAGGAGTATATTGTATTTTTGTGAGGCATTATGACATATGAAAAGAATAATTAGTTATATGAATTTAATGAGTATTTACTCAGGATGTTGTGAACTTTGTCCATAAAAGCAATACAAAGGGAATTAGCTGGTTTTGATCTATTAATAAGTGTTTGACAAAATCAGGTATGACAGTTTTCTTCAATTTCATTTTGACAGACATAACCATACACACTTAAAGATATTCTGCTCCATTTGTCATTCCAGGATCTGTCTTCACTGTGAAATACCATGCTTTACCATCTTGGTTCTTTCCCTCCCCTCTGTCTCCCCAGTGTTATAACTAAACTCTATTCTTCTGAGTTCTAATTAGATGTATTGGGATGGTGGTAGGTTGTAGAGTCTTAGTTTATGGAATTATTTCTCCTTCCTCCCGTTTTCTTGTCCTGAAATGACCTATAATGCAGCTTTTCCTGGTTTTGTAAACTCCCAACAGAGAGCATGAAGTTAGAAACGTATGTTCATTCAGTGAGAATGTTAGTTTGAACAATGTGTGTTAAGTCCTTGTGCATGTGGAAGTTAATTATTGTGTAAGAGATTTGATATAGGAATTCATTCTGGGAAGTTGCCTTAGGCAAAAAAGACAAATTCTTACTTTTTGAAATGTCTTCACTACAGTAAGCAATGAAAACATGTCTAAGTTCAAGCAGATACATATTCACTGTAAACGTAACCCGTGTAGTTACGCTGCTACACAGAAGCTGTTTTTCTGTGCTGCCTGAATACTACACAGGAATAATCCAGCTGGGAGGAGACAGTAAATGAAGTAAAAGAACAATTAGAACAGCCATTCTTCAAAATCCTAGTTGAGGTTTTCTTGGTTAATACAAAGTGTGTATTTGTGTAGGAATGGAGCTCTGTGGGACAATACCCTTTTCACCTTGGTATTTGTAGGAAAAGGCATTACTTTTTTTATTCTTTGAACAAATACGCAAAAATACTTTCCAGTGACATTTAGTATCTGCTACAGTTCTCTTCAGATACTTTCCTGATATAGTTTAAAGCATCATGTAAGCATACAGAGAAGGCTTCATCCTGTTTCACGTGGTCAGTGACGCTGGACATACTAATTTCTTTCCGTTCATATCTAGTACATTCAGTCTTCCATAACAGATAGACCAAGGCTCTAAGGTCCAGTCCACTTATTTGTATTGCTCTGATTACATGAAAAGTAAGGGTAACTTGAATTTGTGGTGGTGTTTTTGTTTGTTTGGGGATTTTTGGGGGGTTGTTTGTTTGTTCTTTGAACTCTCCTGAGTAGAATTGTCTCCTTGCCATGATCTAATTTGCCCTCCTTTTATCACTTTTGACTTTATGTGTGGAACAGAGAGCATAACAAAGAAGAAACAATGCTTCAGTTTTCCTTTTTTTTTTTTCTATTAGCTTCCATTTAGGCTCTCTTTGTATTCGTATAGTTTTATTTTTTGAATGAAAATTGCACCATTAATTTCACTTTCAAGATTATTCTTTTTTTAAAGTTTCAACAAAGTCTTTGTTCTATTTTATTCCAATACAATGTTTTCTCTTGTGCTTTTTTTTGGACTTACTAGGACTTCTAAGTAAAAAGTAACAATTTTTTTTTTTAAAGGTCACATGTGCCAACTACGAATGTTGTTGGTGAGCCAGATATCTCCAGGAGAAGGCTTATAAAGGTGACTTGAAAGTGCCCGGGGTTTAGAAACCACACAGTATAGAAACTCATAAAATCATGATTTATGCAGAGAGAGTTGGTTCTTTGAGTCTAGAGAAAAAGTCTCTGTGGCTCAGAAAGAAAGGTAGCGAACTAAAAAATATGTTTAATTTGTGCAGAATATAATTCTTCATGTATTATATGCATTGCCTGCGAAGTGCAGTATTCAACTCTATAATAGAAACACCTCGAGCAAGTCAGTACTTAAAGTTAATTTGGTCCAAAATAATTAATTTAGCCAAATTGAACATACATAAGTGACTTATATTTTTTTTTAAATTTACAGTTTAAACTTTAAAAATATTTTGCTGTGATATAAATGTTGCATGTGTATGGTAAGAGAGGGATTTTTGTGCAGACTAACTTTAGCAGTTATAGTTTCCTGACTTTCAACTGACTTTTTTTTCCAAATTGCACTCTTAAATTGCTGCAACAGAATATCACCTTTATAAACAGAAATAACATAATAAAAGCTTCTGTTTGAAAGCTTGTAGAATCTTTGTGTGCATTGTGATCTCAATGCAAAAGGTGGACAATTGTTAGTTTTCACATTATTTCCTTTGTCCTGAAGGCAGAAGTAACATCAATTATTTATGTAAGTGAGAGAGAGGTTAAAAATTTTGTGATCCATCCCTCAGATTCCCAGGAGCCATTGTAGTAGGTGTTAGGCACAGATAAGTTTTGTGATGGGCAAAGTTTATATTTCTCTCAAAATTTTAAATTGGCGAAACATTTGTTGTTGCCAAACATTTTCTTTCTGCATTAATTTGTCTGCTGTTTCTAAGGATGAGAAACACTTAAACATCCACTCCTAAATAAAAGACTGAATCATTCATATTCCAGATAGGATTAATTTTGCTGAAACATCTAATCAAAGCTTTATCTCGTTGAAGGTACACATCAGTTTCAGTAGGAACATGCCCTTCTGGAGGATGGTTCATCTCATGCTAAAGCAGGTTTTGTCTAATGAGAATGAATAGTCTTCTGGAGCTGCCCAGCTCTTTTCCCATCAGCTGCAGAGCAAAAGCAATGGTCAGAGCAAACTGTTCTTACCTTTAAATGACAGTTTATTTGAGAGGAATCTTACCCAAAGTGTCCAAACAGGAATAAACCAGAAATGGTAGGTGTGGTAAAAAGCTCAAGTCTGTGACATGTCATATTCAAAGATTTTAATTCTGTCTCAGAGTTAATTAATTTTTGACTCAGAAGTAGTTCTGCATTTATTGTATGTCAGTGAGAAATATGGGTGTCTGGAAAGCTTGGTACCTTGTGAAATACTGTTAAAAACCTGAATAACAACTGATTCTTGGTAAAGTATGGGAGAAGCCGGATGGTATATGCTCTTCTATACTAGTAGCAGGGGAAGAATATAACATAATTAAAAATTATTAAATAGGGTTTCAGTTAAACAATCTTCCCCAACGATCTTAAGCAAAATTTTATTTCAGTAAACCAAACCATTAGAAAGCCATCTTTTTGAAAATGATCTAGGACTTTGAATTTAGTATTTGTGTCCTATATTACCTGTTACTGAATTTTTGACTCTTGTATTCCTAATTATTTGAAATCCACAAGCAGGGATATATAAATCTTGGGAATTATTTACTAACTATAATAAATTTTTGTGATTATTTGTTTGCTGCTATAAATTTTCAAAACAAGAATCAGTCAGTCTCCTAACTCACAGTTCCCTAAAGAACTGTAATGTACACAGTCTCCATCACTTTCCTAACCCATAATTATTTCTTTTAAGTTAAGTGGAGAAATAATGTCATACACATGGCAAAGTGTTAAAAAACTCATGTTTTGTTACCTTTTGCTTAGCAGTTTCCCATTTGGCTTTACTTTGGATGGTATATAAAGCCAATAAGCAGGTGGAAATTGGGTCATAGGAATCTTTCTGGTGCCAAAAAACAACTTAATGGAAATTGTTGAGCATAGCTGTATTTTCTAAGGAGCTTTTCTGTTCTCATCTGGTTTTGGCATAATATTCTGTATTATGTATGTTTGAAACAATTGTAAATTAGTGCTGAATCCATTTGGCTCTCATCAGCTCCTGTCAACAGCAAACACATTTCATACAGATATATGTCCACTGGAAATAGGAAATCTTTTATTTGAAATGTTACAGCTTTACTTTTACATTTTTATGATCTTTAAATTTCAGTATTCTTAATGTAGGCAAGAGCTGAAGCTCTGAAACTCCAGTCTGCTGAAAGTTGTTTATTAGGTTAATACTTACTTTGAATATTATTAAATAAAAACAGGTTTTTGAATAGAACTGACAGTTGAATGGGTAGATTATATATATAGGTTATTTGTTTTTCTTTCTTTTTCTTGCTGCCTTTCTCAAAAAAAATTGTGATTTTGTAATCACTCATGGTTCCACAGAGATCAAGCAAAGATTGTCATTACATTAGTCACTATGAAAACTATCTTGAAAACTGTCATTAGCTATAGCTAATTCAGAATTAAAGCTTAGTATTTCCCAGATGAAATAAGACCCCTGACAGCAGTCTTTCTGCACTGGTCAGGGTTGATCAGCATGGTTGTTTTCATCTCTCTGTGACTCAGACTCTACCTAAACGTTGAACATTGGGAAGGAGCGGGGAAAGATCAATCCAGAATTAATCCATGTTGCTGACCTTATGTCTCGGAGACACCATTCTGTCCCTCCTAGGAAGAGTATGCTTAATAAAGCTTGGGATTATATTTATTTATTTGTTTGCCTTTGATCCATAGGTGTTCAGCTTGAGTTCTTTTGAAAAATGTTTAGATGCACAGGGAACTTTGTCCTGGTGATAACTTCAGGTTCCTACAGATGTCAGGTGATTAAAAGGATCAGCATAGTTTTGGACTTCCACCTACACTAAATCTTTTTGTCCGTCCAGGCCTTATTCTTTTTGCACAAGCTGTAAGACTGTACTTAAAACCAAATTACAGTATTTTTATGCATGTAACTGGCATTTCAGAAAATGTATTTCCAGCTATTTTTACAGAATAATAACTTAAAAGTCATCAGATTATTATTAGCTCCAAGGAACCAAATGCATGTTCATCTGCAGCATGAGTTGTTACAGGTAGATGGTGTACAGCAGCACTTGTCGGTGAAATGGTACATGCTGGCTGGGTGGAACAGGAATTGATAGCCTGCTGTGGATGTCTTAATGTTTTTCAGATCTTTCTTTTCAGACGCAGTATTTGGGACAATCTAGTGTCTCTTGAACTGTGTCACTTAGATTCCTTCCCAAGAAGAGAGTGAATAATAGTGTATCTTTGCTATTTTACTGGGGCTTATAACTAGTTTTTGATGCCTAAACGTCTTACCAGCTAATGAGTGATGCTTAGCATATTAGCTATTAAGAATAACAAGAAAATAAAGTAATATAGATGCTAAAATCTTCAATATCTGTATTTGTACAATTATCAAAATTGACTGTTCTAATTGAAGGTTTACTTAATGCTCTTCTAGAAATTAGAATGGGATTAGTGGATCTGCATGAAAGAGAAATTCCTATTTGCTTTGTCCACTGAAAGCAGACACTTGTCCTATCTGTAACGTACAGTTCTGAAGTACTTTCTATAATTGAAGAAATTGAAAAACAATAAGCTTTTCAATTTTGTCTAACCCCACATTATTGCTGTATTATCTTTTGGATAAATTTGATAACTGACTCATGGTTTACAGATATCAGAACCAGAACTATTTCTGAAAAAATAAGATATAACTAAAGGGGAAAAATTTGAAATAATTTCAGATAAGGAGGGTGGGTGATCTGGCATCCACAGGATGTCCAAGTCCTAATGTATATTAAAATGGATGGACTGATTTAAATGAAATAATTCTGGGCTTGGAATAGAAAAACATCTGTTGGTTAAAAGAACAGCACAGACATGCTTCAGAAGCAAAAGCAATGCCATAACCATTGCTTTCACTTTAAAACAAAACAAAACAAAGCAATCTCTGAAATGATTGTGAGTCAACACTTGATTTGCAACACAGGAGAATGAGACAGCAGCATGTTTATGAAACACATCAACACACATGCTCTCTCATTACTTTTTTGCTGTTTAATTATTTTCGTAATGGATTCTTTTCCAAACAGAAAAGCTTCTTGTTTATTCTTTCACTTCATTTTCACAACTTGTCTCATTCTTTTATGCCTCCATTAGCTAAATTTCCTTAATTATTTCAGAGCTTGTCAGCGATGATATTGATCCTTAAAAAATAAACAAAACTCTTCAGTTCTGACAGAATTCAATGTACTCTCATGAGTCAAGATGCAAAACCAGTGGTTCATGAGTGACTGGAAGACATAATTGAACAGTCTAGATTGCTGCCCAGTTATTTCAGAATAAATGTGAGGTTCTGAAACGCTGAGTTAACTGCAGATGTGGCGTGAGTCTGCCCACAGCAGTTCAGGAAGGATGACTGAGTTAAGCCTTGTCCCAGTGTGCAGAAAGAGTAGAAAAGATGGTGGTCTGCTCAGTAGTGGGCTCACAACTGCAGATCGCAGCATTGGCTGCCTGAAAGCAGACAGGTTTCTCAGAAGGAATTACTGGTATGTGGGCAGTGAGACTAAAGAAAGTTAAATGTACCTGCATTTGTATTCCTACCACTACTGTTACTTTTGCCAGGCCAGTTTATAACAGACATTTCCCCAGATGTGAAAACTGTTACCGTTGTAAGCTCAGTTCAGCTTTCATCTACCTAGCATTCTTATTTCTGATTATTAAATAGTATTTCGAAAGAATTATAATTCTTGTGTCTCACCATTAAGTTTAGATAAGTGATAATTTACAATTATGTCAATAGATTAGAAAGAAACTGATCTAAGAAATTTAATTCCTGCAAATCAACCTTAGGTTATATAACTTTTTTAAACCAACTCATTCATTGCTGTAATTTGTGTAAATTGTTTTGGAACAGAGATAAATTTGTTTCTTTTTCAGAAACATTTATCCAGAACAAATGTGTGTTATACAGCATTTTGTTTAGTTACCAGGCTACTTAACATAATCATATCTTTATAGGATTCCATTGCTAAGAAGGATCAACACTTTAATCTTACCCTCTTTTTGTAATGCACTGTCTAAAATTTAATAAGGACACACTATTACTGCTAAAAGGTGACATGCAGGACATACGGCAGTATACAATCTTATGAAATAATCTGTTATATCCAATTAATTTAAATAATTTTTATTATGATTTGTATTGTAACAGGGAGCTGCTTTCTGAAGTAATTGAAAGAGAAGTGGAAGTTTTTAATCTATCACAAATACGGTTTGTTATGTCCACAAGAAGATTATAGGTGGTAGAAATTCTGCAAGTTACATCCTTATGTTACAATGTTTTTAACATAAATACGTAAAAGATCAGTCTGTGGTAGGTTGACTACCAGCATTCATTTTCATCATTACTATAACTGGAGTAAAACCTATATTTTTTTTTCATTTTGGGGATTATTTAGTTTTTTTTATTTTAATGCCTTTTGTGATAACCAGTTTGTCATTAGTTGTTCACAACATTTCACATGTGAGTATAGGGCAAATCACTTTTCTTTTTAATATTAGCACAATACACTAACATTATTTACGTCTGTAACAGTTAAAATCAGTGTTTACCTCTACTTTGAAGTGAACATTTTAGACAGTATGCCATCTCTCTGTGAAATGAAACTTCATGCAATTCATTGCTGTTTGATCCTACATAGTAATTGTTTGCAGTTGTTAGTTTTGATTTGCTTTTAATAGTTTTCATAACTAATTGAAAAAACTCACCTTACAGGGCTTTCTGGTTGGTTTCAGACATTTCACAGTATGGAATTACAGGTGTTCTTTTATGCTATCTGACAAAATACCAACAGATTTTATGCATATCATTAAATTGCTGGTGTTATTTTTACCATTGCATTGTGAGACTTGATATTATAGAGCTTGTGGCTGGAATGGGGAAGCTGTAATGTCCTTCACAAATTCGTACTAATTAAAATATTAAGAAACAGATAGAAATATTCCAAAGGGAAGGTTTGGGGTTTTTGTTACAAACTTCAATTCAGCCTTGAGATGAATCATCCTTTTGTTGGATTACTGAATAGGCTGGACAAAGAAAGCGATATCTGATGTTGCACATAAATCTCAAATTTCCTAATATTTTCATACCTGACTTTGACTATTTGTCCTTTAAGACAGATTTTTTTGAAAGTTAGTGCACAGCAACTGCTGTTGCTATATACTTCTGGTATACAAAAGTGCTAATTCAGTGAAAGATCTCAGATGACTTTGCCATCCTGAAGTGAAGGGCTTTTTTCTAAATGAATGTGGAGTTCCAAAAGATATCCGAATGTTACTCAGCTTTGTTTTTCTTCATTTTTCTCCCTTGAGAGTCAAGTCTGCAATTCAAATGTATTCTCAGATATTCATAAAGAAAAAAAAATTAAAATGCATCCTGTACTATTCTGAGCACTAGTAGCGGGACAAGGCTATTTTACTATAACTAAATGGATACATGCTTTACATAATTCTTTTTTTTCATTTAAGAAAGGGATATGGTGTTGGGATTTGATAGAGCATCTCCTATCCTACACTGAAATAAGTACATTCCTTTATATAGTTGAAAAAGAATCAGTTTTATATCTGTAAGCAAAGAAGTGAAATGCTGTAGAGGAAATATTTCTGGAGAAGTGTTGTACAGAACAAGATTTTGCAAGCAGTTTTCTTTTTTTTTCATACAGTTTAAAGAATGGTTTGCTTTTAAAAGTTTGGACAGATGAGTAAGTTTTTTTGAGGACATGTAGATCTTCTCATTTAGTATGAATCTGATGACAGTTCTTGAAATGCCTTTCAAAAGAAAAGACAAAGATTTCATAATCTCTGTATCAGAATTTGCGGTCATGCAAATTCATTATACATGCTAATACTTCCTTCATTAGCTTTGATGTCTAATTTTACAAAATGTTGAATTTTCTATGAACTAAGTGACAAGGATTTTGCCATACTGTTTTCTAAGTAATAAGTCCAACAGAAGATAAAATGCTCTGGAATGAGCATTTCATGAGATTTGGGGAAATAAAAGGTTTCTCTTGTTTGTCAGAATTTGTCAGAGTTAGTAGTGAGTTAAATCTGTACCTGGAATTTTAGCATGTGAGTCACAGCGAGGTCTCTAAGAACAAATGTTTTGACTGGGTGTCCCAGATGGAAAAAATACCACTTAGAACTGTTCTTCAGTGAGATCTATAGTTCTCTCTTAACCTTATTTTTTATTAATGTTTTATTGTTTCCTGTGTGGAGAAAAAAAAAAAACAAACCAACCAACATTCACACAGCTTCTTTTATGGTCATGATTCACCACTATGGAAATCAAGCAAAGCTTGGAAGGATACTGCGGGATGGCTTGCCAGTGCTTTGAAGTGCATGGCAGTCAAAGCTATTTGGACACCGTTTCACTTGAACATTGTGCTAATGTGTGATTTCCAAAGTTTCTGCTTGTGGTTCTCCACCCAGAAAATAAGATGACAGTGACAATGCATCCTCATACTTTTGTCCTAAGAACACATTAGAAATACATAATGATGAAGAGGGGTTGAAAATATTAAAAATGCAAATGATTATCCTGAAAAGTTGCAGTCAAATGATTCTTGAGTAAAGAAGTCAAGGACAGAATTAGTTACATATCAGGTTAAGAAAACAGCTCTGAATGTTGTCCTTATTTTTGTCTTATTTTTAGTATATCTACAAATGTTTCAAAATTCCAGTTTAGTAGCTTGGGTGTAATTTTACAATATATTGAAGAATATGCATTTTCATTAGGAACAATTACTTGTCTCAGGCAGGAAATCTTCCTCTAGTATTTGGCTAAGAACATAGGAAGAATAGCAACATAAACAAATAGCAACTCAAATTTTATTAAAGTTATTTAATGAACAGCACTCAGGTAGTGAAGAGCCATTTGGAAGTATGACTGCATGGAGTGTTTCCTAAAATCATCATTAACTATGTTAACTTTTATTAAAGGTGAAAATTGGACAACTGACCTGCAGTTTTCAACTCATGTGATAGTGAGAAGAAACACAGGCTTGTCACAGGCTTGATAATGTCCCATCAGCTGGAAATGGACTGGACTGGTTTGTTTCCATTTCAGCTCTCTAAGCCCATATACCTTTAAGCTTTGTTTGATCAGAGTTGGAAGCAGGTTTCAGTTTCCAGTCCGGATTATTTGTCTTCTATTCCTTGGTAGATACATGCTCCCCCTGCCCCAAGGATGCGTACTGACAGATGTGTCCCTAGGTCCTCTGAAAGATTAAGCACATCTTTTCCTTTAGCCCCCATTTTACTCGCTCAGGGTTTACAGTTCACCTCTTAGAAACATGCGATAGTTGAAGTAGACAAGCACGCATGTAAATATTCCATAAAATCATAAAATATAAAATTCTTTATATTACCTGGCACAAAATATCATACGGATGAGAAAATACTAAATATACGGTGTATACTTCCCTTCCTTAGGTTTGTATGTTGTTTTGGGCATAGCCTGTGTGCTCCGTGTCATCTGAACATAACTTTTCTAAATTATGTTGCATGCATGTCTGTGTCAGAATTCTGAAGCCAGTTTCATTCTCACTTGGCTGGCCCACAGTTAGCAAAGCATGCCTCACTCACTGTTCCTTCTCCGTGCACAAGTCTTCTGTCTTTCTGTGATTCATGGCATTTCCCAAGTGCTTTAGCTTTTGAGGTCCAGTTGTAACATTTGCTGTTCCTTTCAGGTTTCTGGGAAATTCCGTATCTCCAAACCCTGGCTTGCAGGAAGAGTTTGGGTGAATTGGTTGCTCTCTGGTCAGGCGCCCCCTTGTCCTTTTATTTTCCCTCCTGACCGGGAGCTGCTAGGGTGGGACGTTTTCCACAGTCCCGTGTCTGAGACATGTATGACTCAGCCCTGACAGCATATGGTTGACTTCACATCCTCTGAGGTATTTAATGATACAGCAATTTCATAACCGCAACCAGGATTCATACTTTATACAGGGATAGATTTCCCACATTGTGACAGATGCTGCTTCAAGTGTAGTTTCTTAACAGTTTTGAGTATTTTGCCTACAAGCTGTACTGGTGACATTTTCTATTTCACACAATACTTACTCACCTGACTGCTTCTTATGTGCAGAGTATGTAAACAGGTGTTAGAGTGGAATAAAATACGAAAAGTGAGAATTGACACACCACATAACTTCTAAGTAGAACAGTTAGTTACAAAGCCAGCAGCTGCTTTATATAAATCTTAAAAAGATATAGCCAGTAGTTCTCTGAGCAGAAGATCTCACATTGATTATGAATCAGAAACATGAGAAAAACTGGTGCAACAAAAGCCTATTCCATATCTTTCCAGGTTTGTTTTAAACAATGCGGTGTTTGCTCATTAAATAAACTGACAAGAAGGTTGAGAACATGTCTAAAAATTTTCCAATAACAAACATAATGTATATCTCAAATTAATATAGATGTTATTTATTGGACTGCAAACATTTAAAATACTCAGCATTTTCATAGCTTAGTTTTATGATAATATACATAGGTCTCAGAAGGCAAGGCACTCATGGAAGTTGTGCCTGACCAACCTGGTTGCTTCTGTGATGAAATGACTGGCTCCATGGAAGGTAATGTAAGTGATTACTCCCCTTGTCACCAGCACCTGTGAAGCTGCATCTGAGTACTGTGTCTGGTTTGGGGCTCCCCAGAGATACTGACAAACTGGTGAGAGACCAGCAGAGGACCACCTAGGTGACCTGGGGACTGGAACAAGGCATGCAAGGAGACTCTGAGGGAGTTTTTTTCTCCCCAGAAAAGGCTGGGGTGGGTGGAATCTAAACTTAACTAGACATGTTCCACAAAAACCTGCTCTGACTTCAACGTTAGTCATGCTTTGAGCAGGAGATTGGATTAGAGGTTACCAGCAGTCACTATCAAACTTATTTTCTGTAATTCTAAAGTATTCTTCTGGTAGTTTGTTTTTTGTTTGTGTTTGTTTTAAAAGATCACATGGAGCACATCATACAGATCTTGAGCAGCATCAAGCCTTTTATATCACATCTTATTTCTTGATGCATTAAGAATAATCCATTTCTATATGCTTTATTCACTAATTTTCATCACTCAAAATAACAACCAAGTCTTATTTGATAATACTTCATAGATAAAATACTTTCTAACCACATAGAACGGTAGAGGCTTGGAAGCATAATTTTGGCTTTTGTCACCCCTGAAGCCACAGCCTTCTTTTTTTTTTTTTTTTTTTCTGCTATAGTTTCAAAGAGAATAATAGCATCATCCATTATTTTTGACTTGGACACAGTAAACTTCCTGCAAAGGTATCGGAGCAATATCATTTCTGCTTGATTTTGTGCTGCCCTTAGTGTGCAGTTTGCATATCTGGCTAAGCAAGTCTAAGAGCTACTCCTGATGGGAATGGTCATCTTGATCCTGGCTTCAGATTCCTGCCTCTCTGTTATGCCAGTTCAGGGAACTAATCTGGCAGAAGATTATTTCCTTTTCTGTAAGGATAATCTTCTGTTTGCTTCACTCCCTGAATTTACTGAAAAAGATCAGAAGGGCTGGTTCAAGGGGAGGGAATGAGAATGTGTGACCAGAGACAAGGGACAATGACAATGTCAGCACCTAAGTCATTGTATTGACTTAGCTCCATCATCCACATTTTCACTGTCATGTTGACCATTTTAAAATTAAATTTTTTTGCATAGATTTTTCCAGACTGATATACATATGAATTTACCAGGTAAACTCAGTGTTAAAAACTTTTTGGATATCAAATGACTGAGTTTCAAAAAGTGAAGAATGTTAATTAATGTACAGTAAACCATGCAGAAGAAAAAATTACTAAGAGGCAATTTAAGCATTTTAATTTTACATAATTTATTATATCTGCTTGTAATCTCATAACGTTAAATATATTTTTTGCATATTAAGAATATAATTGAGAATGAAGGAAATTTTAAGCTTCAGATTGTGCAGGATTAATGTTTTGGCACTTGGTCCAAGCGTCTAAAATAAGTATTCCTAGAAGTTACATTGCTGTACTCAATATCAAGATGTAATAGCCTAGGAGTTAGTTTGGCTAATTCTGAATACCATAGCAATCCTTAAAAAAAAACCAAAAACACAAACAAAAAACAACCCCAAAAAAACCCTTAGAAAACTTTGACCCATTCTTTGTTTGTAGAATGATTTACATTAATAATACATTAACTACTAAAAAAGAAAGACCATAGAACAGAAATCTTTTGTATTTCCAGTGTAAACATGGTAAACTTTTTAAAATTTTAAAATTTTTTTTTTAAAAAATTAAGCTAGAGGCCAGTGTTCTGCATTGTCCTCATTAAAAAACAAAGGTCTGGCAACTTCTTTCTTTGAAATACTGGAATGACCCAAAGGCTTGGAATTGAGATTTGATGTTGGCAGGAAAGTGGCCTGCCTGTTGAGCATGTGCTTTTTGTTATTTCTGTGACAAATCTACATATTTAACCAAGTTTTAACCCTTTTGGGGCATAATTCCTAACTGATCTCTGCTTGGTAGATTTTAAAAGCAAAATCTTTGATAATTCTATTCCTAATTATTCCCATAACCTCTCTGTGCATGGAGTATGTGCATACCAGCTCCACAGAGCTGTTGGGTATGCTCTGTCCCCTTAGAGGTCTTAATGCGACTAGACTGCAGGTACCTTTTAATGTAGACCTAGCAGCATAATGAATTCAGTCATCTTTAACTGTTGTTGAAGGAAATCCAACTGAATCTAACTGGCTCAGGAAGTCCATTTCACTTACTGGGACTTGAGGATGGCAAAACACTAGTAAAAGAAGTAACATCTTAAAACTGTCACAGCTGTTTCTGAAGTGTTTGACCACAGCTGGGGGGCCCCAGTAGATGAACTTCTTGGCAAGCTGGTTAGAGAGTTTTCTGCATCCATCTATCTGCTCTGCAATTCAGCTGGCAGCGCCTGTCCTGTGACAGGGCTGTAGAACCAAAGGAATGTTGGCTTTGCAGTCATTGCAGTTCACAGCTCTGTATGTTAAACTTTAACAAATAGCGGCTTAATTTCATGCGCTCAGCAGTGAACTGTAGTAGTTTTTCCCCCAGTTTTTGTTCTGAGGAATTAGCATAAAAAGTTACAGACCTAAGCTGTAGATGTGGCTAGCGTGAAAAAAGTACAGTGTGTAAAAGGTTGGCCTTATTAGATGTTACCAGTAGTTAATGGTTATAAAGCGTTTGCAGTTACTTAGCCTTTTCACCTGCTATTAAGAGAGTTATCAGACATGACAGTTATATCTGATTATGATGGTTTAAGGAACACAATCTGTCCAAGTTGCAAAAGTTTTGAGCTTTCTTTGTATCTGTAAATTAGAGATTTTTCTTTACAGTATCAGCTTTACATGTGAACCACTTCACATGAGTTACAGTAAGGTAGCTGTATAAATTATTTTCAAGGCTTTAGCATTAATTCTGCTCTCTGTAATTCCTGTCACTCCTTGTAGTAGTATGTTATTAAATAAGTACTAAGCATAATGATTCTGTAATTTGGGATTTTTGTAAGAATCCAGATGTTTGAAAAAAAAATGTTTTTAAAAGAAGTAATTCCCTGGGAACACCAGTTTAATGTTGACCTTCCTCAGGCCTTAATCATCTTTAATAATTAACATTTTTGGTGACTAATTATTTATGATCACTCTGTTTAAATATTGGGTTCCTCACTGCACTATGACTAAGCAGTCTGGGTGCTTAGATCTTATACTGAGAGCAGAAAGAGTTCATCATTCAGACAAAACTATGCAGTGGATTAAATCTCAAGCTGCAAAATTCCAGTTGTCTCATAAGCACACATAAATGCACATATAAAGTTACATGTGTAACTTGCAAAGGGGAGTCAACAAGTAAAAGTCACCTCTCACTTTGTGATGTCTTCAGTGTCTGTTAGGTAACAGTTGAAATTAGTGCAAATGACTGTCAGAAATATTGATCAGACAATCTTAGTTTTACTTACATGTTTGCACAGAAATGAATATTTATATGAAGTGCCATAAGGGAGAGAATAAGGCCCCCCAAAATCACCACCTTTTAACTCCAGATACTTTTCACTTTATGCTTTCATTTTTATTGACATAATATTTAGAATTAATCTACATTTAAACAATTACTTTATATTGATTATTTGTCTCCTGAGCATATTGAATCTTTTCAAAGCTTATGCTATAGAAAAATACCTTCTGTAAGTCTGCTATTATCTTTCTTACTGCTGATTTACGATGAGTATGACAAACTGGCAGAGGTACCTCTGGGATTCTAACATGCTCCTTGGTATTTTGCTTGTCTGCTAAAAACTCTCCAGTTGTGCTACAAAGTTTTTCGGTTCCCATCAGTCTCTGGAAAACACTGTTTTTCTAGTAACTCAAAATGTTTTGGATAGCTGAATTTCTGATAAGTTACTCCAGAGTCATAAACTCCAGTGAGTTTGCTGCATCTTTTGCATCTTGCAGCTTCCAATGCCTATTGGATCAACCTTTTTTTAAAACCCAATGGAAGCGTGATTAGTTACGGGATGGTGGATCTGAATATGGGTTTAAATTCTGCTCAAGATTTCCTGTTTCTTCAAACATTAAAGCCATGTGTTTTAAACGTTGCATATATAATACTTGCATATATTTGTGCACTGTTCAAATACGTATGTTGCTTTACTTAATTTTCTCCTGTCAGGTCTTTGAAGGATCCCTGGGTTCCAGTACATAAAAGATAGAACATTTCAGGGTGATAGTGGAAATGCTTGAAAGCCAAAGCATTACTTCACCATCTGTCACTGTAGCAGGTATCTTACCAAATTGGTACGAACGCAACAGCCAGCAATAGCAGCAGCCACTGAACTTGTAGAAGTAATTCATTTACTTGTAGAAATATAGCTCTAGGGAAAAGAATACAAATACATTTCCTTCTACTTACTTTACTACTTAAACTTGTATATTTAGCATCATCCAGAATGTCATGGATGATGTCATGAGGTTTATGTAAAAATTTAGTTGATTTTCTACATAATCTAAAACTAATGTATGCAAAGTGCTTGGTTATACTTTTGCTTTTTTCTTGTATCTTCTTTCTCTCTACCTTGAGAGAGTTCTATGAGTTTACTTCTTTCCAGTTCTCATAGTAGCTATAGCCAAACTTTTGTCTAAAGTTTTTCCTTGCCTTAAGCCTGGATCTAAATGCCACCATTTTCTGTTATGTTCTGTTTACCTCAATAAAAATATAACTTTGTGCTGTTACATTTCTGGCTTGGAACAGAATCTGCCTTTGATATTCTGCTCTAACCATAGTTAGTACAACTTTGCTGTTGATTTCAGTGAATAAGATTTCAGGGTGGCTCTTCTGAAAAGCATTCATTACACTGTCCAAAGCTAGTTGCTTTTTATTTATTTCTTGGCATGCACTAATTACTGTCTAGCCTTCTGTGTTTCTTATCTGAATGAGATCAACTGTTTCACTTTTGTTACACTTTTCATTTTAAACATCAAATTGTGGAGGTCTTGTATTTATTTTCAATTCCTAATACTTGTTTTAAAATGTAAGCATTAATTTTTAAGCTTGTTCTTACAAATAAACTGTGGAATAATCTGAACATTTGTTTTACAGATGCATAATCTGAATTGTAGCTTCATGTTTAACAGTTTCATCCACCATCTGCAGGATGATACCTTTGATTTTTCCAGATCTTTGCACTTTTGGGGAATATATTAGTAGTATTTACCTACTGTAAGTTGACAATTAATGGGTGGTCTTGCAGTTTGGATTGTGAAGGTCTTTTGTATACTATTCTTTTTGAACAGATTGACTATTTATTCATTCCCCGCCCCCCAATTTTTTACATTTATGATATATTCAGTCTTCCTTTGCTTTTTATTTCCTTCTCTATTTCCTGTTGCCTCGCATTTCACTTTTGACTACTGGGTGTGTCCACCCTCTTTATTTTCTCCATGAGTCCATTATTAAGTATGAGTGACAATATGAAATAATTTGGGACAAACTTTACTTACCATCTGAGCTTTGTGGCAGTGGTATTGCAATCAGAAGTTAAAATCTTGAGAGAAGATGCTATCTTTACAGCAAAGAGAACATCTGTGAACTGATTTGTAACACATATTTGAAGTATTTACTTGTGAATCCTCTCAAGAACACAGGTTCTATCACTGAGCCATGTTCATATGCAGCAAATAAAAACCATTATAGTTAACATGCTATACCAAAGCCCACTTTAGGGTGGTGCACCCTCTTTAATTAGCAGAAATAGGACTCAGAAGGAACATTAAGCCCAGAAAGAGGCAGATGGAAACTGTGGAAGAGCGATTAATTGACTGCAACATGGTAGCATTGGAAACACTATCTTCCCCTCTTCCTTGTAGATGAGGAAAAGCTGAAAATGTTACAGAGCTACTGATTACCTTAGGATCTTACCTCTTGCTCTTCTGGAAGCCCTTGCAGGAGAGCCGTTGAGCTGGTCTGTATTCTGTCATCCTGCTGCACCCTGTGATTCTCAGATAGCTGTATTCAACTACATTTATTTTTGAAAGTATTGATTGTCTTGTTTGTATGTCTGTGTTTGAATCTATTAAATCAATAGGTTTTATATTTTATAATCTTCATAGTAGTCTTCAAAATCACAGAAACGATTACAGGCTGTCATGCTTCAAATTCTCTTGATGCCCACATGTACCATGAAGTATATAGTAAGGACAGCAACATCTCACTTCCTTCTCTGCTATGAAATTTCAAGAGTTTTAGTTACATGGGAAGGATTCTCATTACTGTTTCACATTTTTTTCCATTTTAACATACATATAAAAGTGAGATTCTGCAAAATGGCTACTGCTCCGCTGAGGTATGTAAAGCAATTTTTAATTCGCATGAAAAATTGTAGTTGAAATGCTTAGCATTTTGAATATCTTAGACTTAAGAAAGATGGATAATTATCAGAGTCAATGATTCTGGAAATTGCAGAAGACTAAGGAAGGGTTTTAGCAGCAATTTGCCACTTTTTAATTGTCTTGCATAAATATTTTCATTAAAACTCTCTTCAGTAACAGTATATTTCCTGAAAATAGCAAGATTATTTATAATTTAAAAGTATGAAAATACTTACTTAAAGAAATTTACAGTTTGTCACATATCAGTTGATTTGTATGGTCAATATAATAGAAAAATAAAACTAAAGAGAAGGAAATTAAAGGGTGTAGGGATTTCTGTGGTTTTGATTTTTTTTTTTTTTTCAAACATTTCATTTAGTGAGTAATTATTCTATGGCTCCCCTACTCCACAACATAAATATTCAAATAGTTTGATATATAGTCCAATAAGAAGCAGGTTTTTGTATGTTAATGGTACTTTATGGTAGTGGGGAAGAGAGAGTAGTATTTTAAATATGCAGAAAATACAAAGCAGAATTTCTCAGTTTAGTGCAAAAAGAAATACATAGGCAATCCCATGCATTGCTGCCATAAAGCATTGACTTATAAATGAATAGAAATAGTGTAAATGTTGAACTCCATTACTTATGTTTTTTCTTGCAGAATGGGGTGTTTTGTTTTTTGAATGAGTGGGAATGAAAGTCCATGAATTTAAAAACCAAACCAAACCAAAAAATTGCAGTTATTTCATGGAGCAGCTTCTGATCTTGCAGACCACAGTCTGAGAACTCTGATGGGAAAGGTTAGATTTTAACCAGCTGGCTCAATTTCATTGAGAACTTAGAGAATGAGAGAAATGGCAGTTACAACATAATTTATCTTGATAACCAGAGAGATTGAACCACTTACCACATTCCCATAGTGCAAATATTTGTGCAGCTAGGTTTTCTGAGTCCTTTCTTTGCCTAGCCAGAATCTTTGACAGCTTTCCTCTGTGCCTTTCTAATGTGAATTTCTTCTGGGCTTTTCCTAGACAGGTATTGAAGAACATGAAAGAAGCACAAAGATTTTGTTTCTTGTGTTTAATTACCAGTGCTCCTCATTGTCTTTACCTGCTGTATTATAAATGCACACACTATAAGATAATACAAATAAAGTAACAGCACATAACAGAAATAAAGAATTTCAGAAAGTAGAGGTCCCAACAGAGGGGCATTAGTTTTGTACGTGTGTTTTAGGAATATGGAAAAAGAATTAAAAGTCTTTTTTTAAACTTCTGAAGCTTAGTCAGGATTTTGCAGAGTGCTTAATTTGTCTAAGTCAGATGTTTTTATTATAAATTATTCAAATTTAAAAGCTAGTTAAGAGGCTGCAAAAGTATATAATTTCATCAATCATCAAATGTATAGAAGAATATATCTTCGATGTCAAAATGGATTAAAATTCATATTGGATATGTTTTAGTTGCATAGGGTTTTCAGAAACATCAAAAAGTTGGGTGAATATATGTGGTTTTGAATTTATTTTTAAAATATGAAAATAATTTAAAGATTAAAAATTAACCTTTGAACAGCTGTGGTATGTCAAGGCCTTCAGGGGATAAAGGAAAAATAGGCCAACAGAAACTGAATATTTGTAAGGATTTTAAGTATTATATAAATAACATGTGCCATCTTTAAAGCAATGTTACAAAGTACATCGGAGATATTAGGGACAGATTTGTAGAGTCATCTTGGGTATTCTTCCCAGTTGAGCTCTTTTCCACAGTATTGTAGTCTATAGCCATGTGAGTTGTCCTGAGTCACCTACATACATATTGTTTCCTCTGAAAAATAACCATCTCATAGAAATGAAGTGCTTGCTTTGGAAAGGACACATCTCTTCAGTAGTTCAGAACTGTTACTAGCATAGATTCTGTGACACCTTGCTGGGGTTTTTTCTGACTGTATCCACCATAAAGTAGCAGAATGTGTACATAATAGACGTTTAAATTCAATATATTTTGAAGGGACAAAATACCATTACAAATTCTCACTAGTAGAGAAGAAGTGACATGATAGAAGCACAGTGCTTTTCCTCAAGCTTCTCAGGAAATACTTGCGGTTATTTTAGCACTGAGAAGCCAACAATCAGATTATACAAGTTTGTTTTACCAAGAAGCTAGGCAGGAAAGGTAGTCGGTGTCATGAATTATCTCCTTATCAGACTCAGGTTTGCTATCCCATATTGCTGTTCCAAAATCCAGATTGCTAAACTCTATTTTAGCAATCCAAAATTCCATTTCAGCAATCTGGAATTTGTCCCCTTCACTTGTGAAGCCAGAGGAGAGGGAATTGTCTGTTGTGTTTGTGTATTTCCAGTTACCACAGAAATCTTTGTTTTAGAGAAATCTTTAGCATTCTTTTAGACTTCCCTTTCTTTTAGGAAAATTAATTTTTTTTAGGGAATCTTTCTTTAATTCCTACTAATATAATTTATCAAATATAATCATACTTTCATAATAACAATGAAATAATATAATGGAGTAGAGAGAGATAGCAACAATAACAGATTGAAAAACTGTAAGACTAGAATTGTACAAGATGCCTTCTAATTACTTACAATCAGCTTGATATTATCAGAGATTCTCAATACAGAACTTTAGCAGGAGACATAGAGTTGATTTTTACAGAACACATGTAGTGCTTATCTTATATATTCCTTATAATGCAACTCTCAGATATTATGAAAAACCAAAAGGGAAAAAGAGAAAAGAAAAATGTGGTTTGGTTTTGTTTTGATTTTTTTTTTTTTTAAATTAAAGGGTGGAACTTTCCTTTTAAAAAGATGAAAAGTATAATAATAATAAAATAGCAGACTTGTTGAGGCAAACACATTGAAGTCATTCAGAAAAATAACTGCATGACATCATGTGAGAAAGATAGAACCAAAAAAGGGCAAGTTTTATAGGCCAAATAGCTTCTATTCATTCTGAAAGAATTTGTTCTACACGCACAAGAATTGGGAGAGAGAGAGAAAGAAATAAAACCTTAATCCTTGGAAGCTCACAAAATACAAGTATGTTGTCCCAGATAGAAAAGGTCAAAAAAATCCCGAAAAATAAAATAAAATAAAGCCATGACTCTAATCAGGAATGCTTACTGTGAAATACAGACTGGCTGCTCAAAAAAATCAGAGCTGAAAGTTACTCCCAGTAATCCAAAAGAGTCCTGGAGCCATTGTGAATTTTCAACAAACTAGTGTTTGCATATAAAAGGATGATTTTTGACACTTTTTTCTATCTTGATCTCTCAGAGTAGCAAGAAGAGTTTTACACCTTTATGAATTTAGGAAGGTGATTCCCAGGTACTTGTTTGGCACTAGCAAATTTCAGAAACATAAGCTGCTACACAAGCTGATCTGTGCCCTGTAGCATAGCCTGTTCTTAGGCAGATAATTGTGTTGTCTAAACTAACCCATATAGTTCAGGAAGAAATGATGCATTTGGGTTCAGAAGACTTCCAGGACTAAAGTACTACATAATCTGAGTTTTCATGTCCCTCGACATCTTCAGGCTACTTTGAAATAAATGCTGTGCTGAATACAATGGGGTAAATCTTGATATGGTTGTTTGAGACTACCATGCCTACTTTTCTGCCCTGGGCTGTTACCACTTAGCAGAACAGAACAAGCACCTGCCTCAGGTGTTTGAGTTTGTTGTCTGACATGGTAGCATAAATCAGTAAAATGGGCTTCTATCTTCAAGATTTGGTAACAGGTGCATGTGCTGTATTGCTGAAGACTATTTACAATTGCATCATCTGTGTTAGGCATACTTATCTCCTGCCCTTTCCTATGTTCAAGATATAGGCAGTTAACCTTCAGGATGGCTGTTCCCTGTCTCTGTTACTCTTCATGTTGTCTGGTAGGACAAGCTTTTCACTGTTCTAGTTCTCTCTTTGTATTTTCTTCTCAGCCATGAGACTCTGCATTGTAAGCTTGATACACAAAATCTAAAATGTTGGTGGTATAGACTCTTCAAAGATCACTTTTCAGCCCCAGTCTTCATAGGAGAGTCGTACTGTCCTGGTTTTGGCTGGAATAGGGTTAATAACCATGCCATAGACTCTGTGCGTAGCGCTGGGTACCAGGAACTCTGACTTCCTTGTTAAGAAGCACATTCTTAACAATTGTATCTATTGTCTCTTACTGTGTCTATAAAAAGAGAAGGCAGTGCTCCTGTACAGGATGGAGTATTCTTATGGAATATAGAGATGGCTGGTATTCCTCAAAGAATTCTGGTTACCTTTGCATAACCGCCATTTACTTTATCACAACTGGATCTGCTGAGCTATAGGCATGTTTCCTATTTTGCTGACTTTGTTAGGCAAATGATAATCTGCAACAGCCGCCACACCTTGATTGCTCCATGAACCAGAATCAGCACCCTTAAATTTGACTATACTGAAAAAAAAAAAAAATCTACTTCATATTAAGATTATGCTATTTTTGGTTGATACTTTTTGGGATATATTCTCCCTTTTTATGGAATGCTACTATGATAGATAGATGTCATAACAGAATATATATAGCTTTATTAATACTTTTAAAATTACTTTTGTTTTGTCTAGATGATTTATTGACAGTTTTCCATGTTGTGCTTATCCAGTAATAGTGCTTGGAATTTTGTTTTTAAAATCCATTTATGTTTATTTACCTGTCCTATTATTACTATTTTGTGGCTTTCTACTTCAAGGGCATGTGTCTCTAGACAGATAGCTGCTACCTGCCTCTTCATTGTTTCTACATTGTCTTATGATGGCCAGTTGCCATTACTGCACCTTCCCTCCAGCTGTTAGCAATTTTCACATCATGTGGTTCAATCCACTTTCCTTATCAGAAATCTTATTTGTCCTTGAACATGTGCAATATGCATAGAAATTAGTATATTACCAAATTAACATATAAAAGTCCTTGAAAATTATATTTCTGGGAATGTGGTTAAACTCAGGCACTATGTTAGTCATAGCATTCTGATTTTATCAAACAATAAAGGAGCTACTCTTTGTCGGGAAGAAAATAGAACAGCAAAGAAAAAGCATCAAAAGTTTACAAAAGCAGCAAGGTAATATCAATAGGGAACTAGCTGTGTTATATGAAAGATGAAAAGGAACTAGTTTAAATGGGTACAGTTGGACAAGATTAGGATAGATGGGTACCTTTTAGAGCACAGATATAAGTAATCACAATTATTGTCTTGAATCAGTCCAGGGCTACCTTCAGAAGGTGGTGCGTCTTAAAATAGCATTATTGTCACACACGAATGTCATTTCCAGAAATAACACCTAAGGCTTCAGAGGTATACTGGTGCTTAAAAGCAGATTTGCTGGCTTTCTGACATGTAGATTTTGATCAGCTTTATTGATAAAATAATGAAATAGAGTATTTGAGA